>NW_027526422.1:0-336845 GCF_048455015.1 Haemaphysalis longicornis | reverse complement strand
TGCGTGCTTCCCCAGCGGCTGAAGGGAGCCGGTTGCGACGGCGACGCCACCTGGCGCTGTGGGTCGCTCGGGCGCCGTATTGCTGGTATGGCGGAGGCGGAGAGTTTTAAAACTGACCTTGGTTCTATAAACGTTTATAGAACCAAGAACCGTTTATAGAACCTTGGTTCTATAAACGTTGGCGGAGGAAGCTCCTTCGCCGGCATCGTCCGCGATGCATCTCGGGACTGCACGCCGGCGCACCGTCGACTCTCTCGGTCCGCGGCGGTGCAACCAAAAATTGCCCCTCGACGGTGCACCCCGGTTTATCGAGGACGGACGGTGCACACCGGTGCGGTTTATCGAGGATGAAAAGGCGCACCGGTGTGCCCCGGTGTGCACCGGTGCGGTTAATCGAGGATGCTATCAGTGGCAACCCTGGTAATGCCGCCGTCGTGTGGCATTGCCAATTTGTTACGAAAATCATGTTTCCCGATTACACGGGATCCCAGGAGACTCCTACAATGATTCCTATATCACGCTGTAACTACCATCGCCCTGTGAGTATGCTGCACGAACGATGCTCTTCCCGGCTTGGCCAGCAACGCCGGTGCCGAGCGGACCCTTTTGCACCAGAAGCGCCGATGCTGGGTGCCTGGGACATAGTCCGCACTGTGGTCATCGGGCTCTCTAACAAGCCGCACCCTTTGACTGCACAACCAACTCGACCAAGCGGTCCTTTTACGAAGAGGTGCACTGTATCTGAAGCCTTTGCGGCCGCTCCAAAGGGGCAGTCCAGCGCAGCTCGCTCGGCCTCGTAAAGGAGCAAAACAGCGCAACGTCGTCGTTGATGCAACCTAAGTTAAGCACACCTGTGGGGGAAAGCCTGTGTGCAAATATAACATTATTTCGCCAAAATGGTCGCTAATAGTGTTTGCACTAATTGTTGATGCTGGCGCTGTTTTCTATAATGTCAGCTGTAGTAGTACGTTGAATCTCTACGTCCAAAAGTACTTCGTTTATCTTGGTTTGGTGCATTTTTTTTCTCTTGAGATGTTAAGCTTAGAGACCAAAACACAATTTCCTCTGATGCGAAGCGTCCTGCTGCCTTGCATGCATGTGTTCGCAGAGGCACGGTTAGCGCCAATATTTATCGGGACGGCAATGGCGCGCCGAAAATCGTCGGACAAGAGCAACCATCAACAGAAGCTGAGCGCCCTGAAGCTGAAGAACAAGGCTAATAGCGACGATGAAAATTTCACAAGTTTCAAAGACCAGCTCAAGGCAATGGGGCTGACTCTTCGGGAAGTACAGGGTGATGGGTGAGCCTGTTGATCAGTGCATGTAGTGGTGGGTTCCACTTGAGGGGCCTCCCTGTATCGGCGTGTATACTTTGCCCGCTAGAACCGTGCTCCCAGTAACATGTGGCAGAGCACTGTGTAGCCAGCCCGGAACCTTCTTACAATTTTCTTGATTACTGTGCTGCACACAGACCTGCAAGAGAATCACAGCAGGTGCCAACAGAGCACACGCTATTTTACATGTATTAACGGAAAGAACTTCTTGCCGAGCGGTCTGCGGACGCTGCATGGACGCCATTCGTTTGTTCGGTTGTAACACTTTTTAATTCGTTTCAGTGAGTTTTCTATCTCTCCAGTGCAGAGTAGGCACAAGCAATAAGGGAAAAGTTCTCTCGCGTCTCGCAGTTGCATTTGGGGTGGTGATGAAATGGTTCCAGTATGTGTTTGGCGCGCACAGCTAAAGACTACCGTTTGCTGCCCCCCCTCCCTCCCCCGGCTACGAGCGTTATACCAACATTGACCTGGTCCTGTGTAGAGCTCACTGGCCAAATGCATTAAGATTTGTAATGAAAATTTCGGAGTATCTAGAGTTACATCCAATGGAACCCAAAATTCAAATTGAAGTTACGCTGCAGTGCCGGAACTTTAACCCAATGTATTGAGTTTCATTCGACGTAATCTAGAATCAAAATGCAAGGTATGTCTGACCTAACCTGAAATTTAAACTGTAGGTCTTTCCAACTTGTGTGGTGGAGGGGAGGAGTATGGAGGGGCTTTACATCCATTGCATTCCAACATGAAAAATGCGTCACGTCCCATGGAACCCAGAGTTAGTTCAATTGAATGAAATGGAAATTGGAGTTAATTTGAATTAGGTCAATTAAAAAAAATTGATACATATGATGGAACCAAAGTACAGTCATGCCCTATGTAATATATGCAACCTTATTGCAATGGAATGCAGAAGGGCAGATAGTGGGGCGAGTTGGTGCTGTAATATTTTACAATACGGGACGTCAATCAAAAAACCTATATGTTGCTGCGTTATGTCCAGCATTGGTAATTATAGTTGAAGTGCTACTTTCGTCTCTGCTTTTGCGTTGGTCAAGTGATCTCGAGCACCGCACAAGGACTGCTGCAGCAGTGTGGGTTCGAATCCCGTCGGGTGCAAGGTTCTTTTTAAATTAAACTATGGAATTTTTTTATACAAATCCACATGCGCTTTTTATGTGCGACACACAGAAGCAAAAGACAGGAGTTAAAACAGAAGCTCTTGCCGCGTATTCAAAGCAGTTCTTAGCACATGTAGCTCATGCCAGTAACTAAGTTGACATGGCTCAAAGCCTTTAACAAATGTAATTACTAATTGATTAGGGTCACTAAAAGGAATACCCTGGTACTCTTTTATTTCCACCCGGGAAAAAATCTCAAGACAAATTATCCGTCAGACTTACTTCTTTTTAATTGACCTTGCGGCCTTTTTGGCGTGGATTGTCTTCAATTCCAGGTTACGTCGAACGTAACTTGGAACAATTTTCTAAAGTTATGTCAGACATAATTTTTCCCTTGGGGTTGCAGTGGACGTAACTTTGGGTTATGTCTGATGCAACTCAAAACATGAGGTTAGTTCTACGTGACGTTAATTTTTATTTTGGGTTCCGTCAAACGTAATTCTTGGCACTGGGTAAAAATTTCGCACAGAGTCACGCCTGTTATATTTGTGCAAAGCATAGTAAATTAAGCTTTGTCACAGAGTGGAGCATTTGGACACTGTCTTGCTTGTGACGCATGAAGGACGTTTTTGTGACATGGCAGCATGCTTATCTGCTTGCACCCTGGTTGAATCATTGTACGCAGTCAACTAAGCCCTGCATTGCAGTCCTCACGAGAGTTGCAAGTTTTTACCAAGTAATCTTGCATGTAAGCTACCTTACAAAGAAAGAGCATACAGCCAGTGCCACAAAAATGTATCGATCTTGCTGGTCACAATAGGCTGTATTCTGACGATTTCAACTGTTGGCCAATGTTTTGTTCAGGCATCATTTTTTGTATCAATTGCATTTCTTTAAAAGAGGTGTAGCCAAAAAGAAAAGGTTGTGTTTGCTCTCTTATGGTATGAATTTATGCTGTGAAACACGATTCTTCTCGTTGCAGACTTTTGAGGTTGGGTTTTGGCCTATTGCAGATAACTTCAGGGGGAAAAAAATTGTTGCACGTTGCATTGTCACATTGTCAGACTTAGTGTCCGAACTATCTATCAATTGCACTTTCTATGCTTTCTTTGTTTGTATTTATTGAAGGAACTGCCTATTTCGTGCTCTCAATGACCAACTGGAAGGCCATACGAGAAACCATCTCAAGTACCGATACGAGACGGTGCAGTACATGAAGGAGCACAGGACGGACTTTGAGCCCTTCGTTGAAGACGAGGTTCCGTTTGACCAGCACCGTGAGTGGCCGTTCTCTCTCTTGAGCCTAGGGCCATAGCCTCTGCGTCTTTCTGAAGTGATGTGTAAGCGTTGCTGGATTACGTGTTCAGGTTAGCAGAATAAAGTCTGGAGTGTCTAAGCCATGTTTCAACCGCTCGGGGTGCATTTAACGTGGATGTATAGAAAAGAAACGAATGGGGAAGTGCTGTTTGCCTTTCAGTACCCTCCTCGCTGATTTCCTATGACACGCACTTTCTTGGATTGGCTTGACTGCGCCGTCTACACAGCTTGCTGACCACACTGCCAACAAAATCAGTCGGCCGGCCGCCATCGGAAAACTGAGACCCCACAAGATATGTGCCCAAAAGAATTTGGCTTTGTTTTGATAGTTTACATAATACTCTATTACTTAGGAAAGTCGATGAAGTCCAAATGGCTCCACTTAACCCTTTCAGGGTCACGGATGTACATGTACGTCCTCTGCAAACACCTTCAAAATAGGTCCATAATGTACATGTACGTCATCGCTTGTATGTTTAAAAAGCGCGCCTTTTTCACCAACTTCTCTTGCTTGGCATGTGCTGCCACACTGTGGAAATACGTCAAATTATTTTCTTGCACCGTTGGCTCTTGTTTTATTTTTTATGATTTACTTCAGCGGCGCGCCGGCTATTGCTTGCACATCCGGTAACGGGGGGGGCGCGCTGGTTATCGCCCACCGGCCGCCTCTCGCTTCTTGCGCCTGCCACAGACCAAGGGTGGCTGCGAAACTGATGCGGCTCTTTTCTCCTTTTTTTGTATTTTTTAGGAGTGTTGCGCCATCTATTGCTCGCGCATCCGGCCACCCGCGTGAGCGCAGCGTCTGGTTTTGGTATCGTCCTCCAGGCACTTCCCGTTTTTTGCGCCCGCGAAACTGCTGTCTATCTGATTTCGATTCACTCGAAAGGTGCCGGCTTGTTACTCTCGTTTTTACTTAGAATTTTTCTTGCATTACTCATGAATAAACCACATGTATGTAACAACGCAAATGCTTTTTTTGTCACTTTATGGTCACTCTCGAAATGGATTCATCCGAAGAATTTAAATCAGCAATAAAAAAAATCGACCCTGGGGGGTTGCATTTGACAAAAAATTCGACCCTCAAAGGGTTAATGCATGCTTACGGTGCTTCGCTCACTCCACTTCACGGAAGTTGTAAGTTTGTAGAAAACTGAAGGCCAATAAAGGCAGGAGAAGAGTGGGCAGGTACCGCTAAAGGCCCGCAGTAAGTAAGAGGCCCGTAGGACATCGGGGGGCATGCATGTACAAAACAGACAAAATACGAATCAGAAACGTAGAAAACACAAGCAATATCAGCTGTTGGGCAAAGAAATGCAAGGCAACAAACACCACGCTAGCCAAAACGAAATTAAGTCCTTTCAGTCTTTAACAGGTTGGAATTTGGGAATGTTAGATTCAGTGGCAGTGTGCAGTGGTAGGTAATTCCATTCTGTTACTGTGTGGGGCGTGAATGGCTGTGTGAACATAAACGAATAACATGCGATAAGCTTAAAGGGGCCACGCAGACAAAATTCATGTTGGTCTTATTCCAGAGATTTCGTGTTCTACAGTGCCCCCAGGGCTTACCCTGCAGCAAACAATGCTTTATTCAATGAGATTAATCAATTTAAAGGAGTACTGACGTGAAATTCAAAAGCTGAGATAACTATGTAAAGTGCTTCCTTTTTATCGGGAGATATCTCCCTGCAAGTTTCAACAGCAACCGTTTGGCGCAGGGTGTCGGAACGAAATGTTTTTCGTTTCGTTTTTTGTTTCGTTCCATAGAGAAAAGTTCCGTTTCGTTTTCGTTCCAGAACGAAAAATATAACGGTTCGTAACGGTTCATAACGGTTTGCGTTTGTGCAAAATAAGAGAACAAAAATTAAAAAGAAAAACAAAAAGGGATGTTTATTGATTTTTGGTAAAAATTTAAGTGGATAAAGAGCACTCACAACTGCACACAAAAACTGAAGCACTTCTTCAGACACCTCTTATGGCATTGAACATTACCTCAGAAGCTGAGCATCCTGAAGTGTCACAACTGCACACCGAAATTCAAGAATTTTTTAGACACATCTTATGGCGCTGAACAGGACCTCAGAAGCTGCACGTCCTCAAATGTCACACACAAATGCACGCAAAAATTGAAGCATTTCTTCAGACACATCTTACGGCACTGAATATGACCTCATAAGCAGCATGTCCTCAATTGTGCTAGGGGAAAGGCGAGACCTCTGGCCGGATAAAATAAACTTTAGCGACGAGAATTCCCGCTCCACGCTGACTTGGGTGGCTGGAACACCAAGGGCTAAAACGGCAGTCCATTTTTGTGACAAGTTTGATGCAGCTTTTCATTCGGCCGTCCTCTGTCATTTCAAGTGAAACGCTTCTTGACGAAGTCGGCTGAAGCATGCTTGATATGTCCACTTGCCGGAGCTTTGCAGCAGAACAGTCTTCGTCCCCACTGGATGCAACACGCCTTGTGGACACGGCTTTCTCGGCGCGCAACGTGTCGTACACCTCTGGATGGCGCCGCTGCAAATGCCGCTCCAAGTTTCCACCATGATGCTGGCAGTCGTTAGTCTTGAAAGTAGATTTGTTCAAGATGCTGTCATAAACGAAAAATCTTCGAGCGCGATTTGTTCTGCCGCGCCCCATCGTAATGAGGTGCGATTACTGTTGTGCTGGAAATCAAGCTGTTGCACTGAAGCGCGAGTGCGTGTGTTCAATGGACCTTTCTTCCAGTACCGGTCCTCCTAGTGGTCGCCACGGCAAACCCAAGGCATGTACCTAGAAATGTGTGGATTTCGGGGAACCCTTTCATGAAATATCCTGGTCCTGCAGTACCACACGCACCCTCCCCCATCACCCCTGCCTTTCAAATGAATGTCACGGTAGCAGGCGCATGCTCACGTGACTAATCTGCAGTGGCTGAATCGCCCCTTTTTCTTCATTTTTTTTTTCATTTTCGTTGCTCCCACACTGGTAGCCAATTAAGTGCTCGCAGCATGGTCAGCCTCAAACATTTTTGCCCCTTTCTTTTGAAAGCCTTTTTTGTGTGCACAAACGAACTCGCTGAGAACTGTCCGAAAAGAGGAAAGAAAAACGTGCAGCCCTAGGAAGCATAGCCGCTCCCCAAGCAGCAAGCTCAAGGGGCACCCTTTTGTTTGTTTCGCCAGGGGCTACTTCCAAGAATGACGGCCGGCAGCCCAAGCATGCGCAGATCGCTACTGGGAAAAGGTCCATTCAATCAACCTCAAAGCATCTCCACGAGAGCGCATGTACTCGAACGCAATTTGTACTCGAACCGAAAACCGAAACGTTTTTTTTTCGGTTCCGCTCTGGAACGAAATTATAAATAACGTTTCGTTTTCGTTCCGGCCAAAAATATTGTTTTTTTCGCTTTTCGTTTCCGGTTTTCGTTTCGTTGCGACACCCTGGTTTGGTGTAACAGATTTTAAATCCATTTTTGTCTTCGCCTGCACGAGAAAACCCAGAGCGGGCCGACATGACATCATCTGCTACTTGCCCCAAACTGCTGACGTCGGGGCTCCCATGACGAAGCCGACGCACTGGCTGTGGTTGGTGCGCGCTGCTCCAGCGTGTGTACACGTCATGGTTTTGGGACTGACGTCATGCTGCCCGGGCGCGTGGGGACTGTGAAGACCTCGGCCGGTCTGGGTGTGCTCGCTCGTACGCGTGTCCAGAGCGGCAGCGGTACGGCAAGAATGGTGACGTCAAGTGATACCTCCTGTCATGGCGGCTGCTCGACGTTCCTTTTGTCGAAACCGAAACTGACACGAAAAAGACGGCGCCGTAAATGAATGTTTACGCTGCGCTCGACCGTCTAATGTGTCATTCTATGATTAGTGGGCTGGTAGGCACGCATAGCAGCGAAAAAAACGTAACACGAAAATTTCGTGTCAGTACTCCTTTAAGTTCAAATTTTGATTCTCCCACCAAATCGTGTGTTTTGTAACATATGCGGTGACGTAACCAGGACAGATCTTCAAGTGAATGTTAGTGCGTTTAGTCTGCAGAACGCCTTATTTACTGTCAGCCCTCCTAGATGGTGCCACCATACTGCACAGGAGTGCTGTCTGCCTTTGCTTTGTTACTGGTCGTATTTGCACCTGGCTTGTTTTTGTCAATTTAGGTACTAATCGTTTCCAAGAAACATGGGGTATGCTCGACAAACAGGGTCACGTAAGACAGTGTCACTTACGCCGATTGGCGAGTGCCGTGTGAGAACCCCAAACTGCCAGACTGCTGGACAACTATAGCAAGCATAGTGCGTGCAGTATGCACTATACTCGGTTACAACTCAAGAACGGCACCACCTCATGTAGTGTATCACACCGCCAAAGCGCCGGACCCGTGACGTCAGTGCGCGCGCGTTTTAAAAGGGGTTTGCTATGAATGCGTGATATCGTCTGCCTTGTCTCACGCAGTTTGTCGTCACTGGAGTCGTTTATAAGCATATTAAGTCCAAAAAATCACGGAAACGGCTCATGCCATGTTCAAAATATTCCCAGTAACGCCCTACTTGCGCCGCGCGGAGAAACATCCCGCTACGGTGATAAGGCACAGCGGCAACTTCCGGTGCCGTTCTTAAGTTGTCACTGAGTATAGTACTTATGTGTTTGTGTGCACTGTCGTAACTTGAGGGTTGGCACCTGCTCCATTTTTGACCGGCCTGGCCAGTTTTTCAGACAGCGGGGCGGTTTCCAGTCCATACTTAAAACTGACTGTCATTGGCATGTTTTTTGGTCATCGTGCACGATTATTTTTGTCTAGGTATTTTATAAGCGTTAATTCAGCAACTACGACGATAAATATGTGTCGACAAGCTACGCAGAGATATGCGAGCGGAGAAAATACGCCAGCAAACGCGCTCCCTGGTATGGAGGGAGACCAAGGCGAGGAACAACACAACGAAATGCCACCGCGGCCAGGTGGTGCCATGTGTTCTGTTGGGAAATATTATCCCTATGCTGTGAAATGCCACAGCACAAGGTTGGGTTTTGAAGGGCAGTATTGTAAAAGAAAAAAAAAGTGGTTGATCCTTCTTTCATAGGAATTGGTAAAACACGAAAGTGAAATGTGCCTGCACATGAGCATTTGAATGTTTATTGTGCATCGATATGAACTTGCACATCGCTACTTAAACTTTGTCGCAATGGCACCTTTCGACGAATCAACATTAGACACTGGATTACACGCAACGGAGCATTGCGTAAATTCGATTGAAACCCCAGGCACTCGCAAACCGCACGAACGAAACCGAATGGGTCGTCAGCGAATCGTTTGGTGAAGGCGAGGTCCGCAGTGGTGAAAGGAGCATGACCTGCGGGTCGGTGGCAGTAGTCTGGTGGGTGTGCTTGGCGAGCGACGTCCTACTGGCGGAGGTCGCTTCGGCAAAGATGCGACCACATTGGTCCTGCTCCGTGGCATGTACACCAGATGCGTTGCAACGAGCTCAGCTTGTGGAACGTGGCGGCAGCGTTTTAAAAGCTGAGTGGCGTTCCACACAGGCGGCGGACGGACAAACATAGCAGCTTCCACTGCTATACGCTGCCCTATCGAAGCCGCTCATTAACGTTATGACGCACTACTCCGCTTCACCTCTCCTAGATGGCAGCACCATCTGAATGGAGAATTTAGAGGGAAGGACATAAGGCGCGCTCGTACAGCTACCCGGTCATGACTTCATGGCTCAGTTGGCAGAGCGTTTCACACCTCCCGTTGCGGCCATACTCGTTGTGGGCTTGAATACTCGCGCCGCCGCATCAATTGAACTTTTTCTGGTGATGTCATTTCCGTGATGGATATGACGTCGGAGAGGTTTGTGTACCCTGGCATGAAACACTTTCGTGCTAAAAGAAAGAAACATGGCGTCTTTTTTTTTTTTAACACAAATTCAACCTTGGGCACACCCCCCCCCCCTCCACCCCCTTGATGGGCCTTTTGGGGGGGGGGGGGGAATAACCTAACCCTACATAACCCTACATACATAACTTTCATTGTTTACCCCACTATTGTTACTGCTTTACATTACATTAAGGTGAAAATAGCTTGTTCTGCATGCTTATAAGCCCTGCCTTACTTGCGTTAGCTTTTGCCAACCCGAGGCGAATGCACAGCTATGCATATTATGCCATAGGTTCTAGTTCAGAAAATCAGCTAGTGAGTCGCATGACCATTCTCTTTTTCCTGAGTATGTAGCTTATTCGAGTGAAGTTTACGTTAAAAGTGGTGTCAGTACGATTATAACGAGGCAGTCTTTGGAATAAACCAAACTTGTGCTTTGTCTGCATGGCCCCCCTTTAACTTTGCATGAATGATCGCATTGTGGAAATGTAGGAGTGGGTGGGTGAAAAAGACTCGCAATTGCTCATGGTGATACAATTTATGAATAATGGTTAGACAGACACGTTGGTGGCACAGTGATGATGACATCAACTCAAGTGAAACTCAGATATGAGGATATTATTTTTCACGATACAAGGAATGAGAATCAACCAAAGCTCTGATCATAAAGTGTATAACCAACGTATGAGAAGCACTTTTTTGCAGGTTGAACTAGCAGTCTGCGGGGTAACCATACCTTTGCGGTTGCTTTTACTGCCAGGGGGGCATGAGGACGAAAAGTGCCCTCAGCACTTGCCCAGTAGCAAACAAGGCTTTCTTCGCTGAGTAATTAATAAATTTAAGCTAACAAGCTCTTTATCAGAGGAAAGCAGAGGTTTGCCGGCACGTTAACGCCTACATGCTACTCTGCGGGGTGGGGAGGAAGGAGTAAAGCTACAATCGGGAGCAGGGCGGGATGGAGAGAAGGAAATAGAAGACGTAAAGAAAGAAGGAGGTGTTGGGGATTGTCAGTGTGACACGTGAAAAGTCTGTAGGTGGTTGCAGTGCAAGGATGTTCTAGTCCTACATCATCTCGGTGACACCGATGTCATGGAGGCATTCATATGATGCGTCTAGTGCTTAGCGCTGAGACGAGGGAGGTGGCCATGGTCCCAGAAGGGCTCTTAAAGGGGCGAAACTGTGGTTAGGGCACTCGATCTTCCGTGCGAGGTCGTTTCTTGCTAGACTGTATGAAGGGCACTCCAGAATCGTGTGTTTCGTAATGTCGCCGATGATTTATCCAGGGAGAATACATAAAACAAAGATTAGCATCTTGATTAAGGCTGCCACCAATAACAAAAACATAAGTGTTTTGTTAACCTGGTTATCGTTTACCTTCCTAGACGGCACATTGATACCGCTGAACCACTGTTCAGTTTTCCTTTCTGACCGGACTTATTTCTGGAGGCTTTCGTTTTTTCTAACCGAGCTTATTCGTAGGGTTGATAGTAGTCATGTCATGAAGCTATGACTCGACAGGCAGGGTCGCTTATGCCGCTTGGCCAGTGTCGTCGTGTCAGACAAGGCCAACGCGCCCGACAGCAGTGCATGCCGTACGCACTGATGCTTCTGTGTTTACGTGTTCATTCGTAAACTGCATTGTTTGCTCCACCATTCTTACTGCTATAAAAAGAATGCCCTACATTTAAGCGCCAATAGCTGGTCCTGCAAGCTTGCAATCCCGGTATAATTTCCTTGTATTTTGCCAACCTTAGCCCATAATGCGTCATTGGCTCAGTGCAGAAAAGTAGCTATTGTGTCGCATGGTTGTTCCCTGTTTTCCTTCTTGTGCAGCTTATTTGAATGAAGTTTGTGTGGAAAATGGGTCTGTGTTATTCTAGTGAGGCAACCTTGAACGAAGCAAACTTGCCTTTTGTCTTCATGGCCTCTTGAAGGAACGCCAGTCTCTGGTGTTTGAGTGGGCTAGGGACGAGCCTGCTGCACGAGTTTATTTCAAGAAATTCTCGGCTTAGCAGCTGAATGTGCAATCGGGGAGTGCTGCAATTCAGCAAGTAAGAAAGCAATAGACGACATGATGGGGTCGTCTGGTCTAGAAAGTGGTCACCGCTGTAGAAAGTTAGCGAAAACCACGTGGAAGATGACGGGGGATTGGGACCTGGGTCTGCACAGCGGGGTGCCCAGTAGGCTAATACTGCGCTATCTGCATGCTATGAGCAGTGGAACAGAGGTTGTCGTTGCTGATGCCGCTCTTTGCGTGACACGTGCCCACTCGGGGGACTGGCCAGGAATTAAGCCTCACAGAAGTATGCATTTAAAATGCAAAGGTTACGTAATGCTGGGGGCAGCAGCGCGACACCTGAGCGTGATGGCATGTGCGGGGAACAGGTGCACCCGAGCCGCGGTGAAACTGCGATTCTCGAGAGGCGGTGGCCCACGTTGTCGGCTTGCCAAAACAGCATGTGCCACAGGATGGAGAAGAGAAAGCAAAGACGAGCACGCAAACACGGTGCAGCAGAGAACAAGGGTCCGAATGTCATTTGACTCAAATGGGGTGCTTCGGATGCCATTCAGAATCCGCTGTGCTGCACTACAATTTCGATGGCATTTGAAAGATTTCACAATTGCTCGCCGTGCTGTAGTGGGGCTGTTGTTTCCCCGGTCCGTTTTCGTACAATAATACAACAATCAAATTTTGACTCTAATGTGGTGGCTGTTTGCATAGTTTTATTTTTTTTCTTGCAACTGACCCACTGATGTTGAGAGTATGAAAGTGAAATATGTTGATTTCATATTTTAAGTAAATGAACAGGGAACAAAGTTGCACAAGCAAATATTTTAGTGGTTTTACGTACGGAAGTATTACATTTTTTATTGCCGCTCAAAGATGCTACGTGCGAGTGTGCTAGAAATGGCATTTGAAATCCCAAATGTCTCTCTCTCAGTGCTCATTTGGCTCGAATGGCATTTCAAAACTTCGTGTAGCAGCACAACTTGGCATTTGAGTCAAATGACCCTTGGTACAAATGACATTGGGATGCTAGTGTAGCAGAAAACAAGTTACTCACCCCGGAAGACTGTGGAAAGCAAGCGGGGAAAGAGGAGCGAACGCCACGTAGCAGTAAAGAAGGCTTTGACGAGTGTCACCAGGCTTTCCCCTTTGAAGCACGCCAGCACTTCAGTGCCCCGAGGAATGTTTGCCCCCGATGGTTGGCCTTGTGTCCACGCACTTTTTGTGCCCTGGTGGGGAGGAGCGCCTCCCAGCTGCGCACCCTCGACGGCGCCTTGGCCCTGAATTTCGGAAGCGCACTTTGCACGCCCCGAGCGCGGCCTCGTCGCGGGCTCGTTCTGCAGCCGGCCACATGGCCGGAGGGGTCGAGAGCGCGCGGCCAAGCACTATGTTGTGGGGAACCGAGACCTAAGCTAACCTAACCCACAAGAACTGCATTCCAACACGTGTGCCTGTTTGCAATAGTATTTATTTATTTATTACCCAGAGCACCACCGAGGCATTACAGGGGGGGCTTACAAACCAAAAATAAGAAATACAGAAGATTACAGTCCACAACAAAAAAAGGCAATCACTCAACTGGAAGCAAAAAAAAAATACCGTATTCACTCGCGTAATGAACCCCCCTCCCCACTTTCTTCTTGAGAATTTACTTCCTAGTCACTGTGCATAAAAAATGCAGTGGGAATATGTTTTTATCTCAGCATGGTTACTGATGCCACACACGATCGCCGCAACTTTATATCCCGGCGAAGTATGCGCGGAAACACTAAAAACGGATTCAAACAAAAAGGAATCTCAACAGTAGCTGGAGCCACGAGTGCAAGTGCCGTGGCTCACAATTTAAGAATTGCGCCCTTGTGGAGCACCGCCTGCTGAACACAAAATAAACCTTGAAATTGTGCAGCATACGAACAAAGTACTAAGCGCATTCTGCACTCCTTCCCTGATTTGTGCTGTTCTGGCGGTGTGTGAACAAAGCACCAAGTGTACTCCGCACTCCTTCTCTGCTGCTCTGTTCTGTTCCGTTACTTTGCCATTACGCCTTTGTTCTGTGATTACGGTCCATGGTTATGTTGAGCTGTGTCCTCACCTTTTCACCGACCTTTTTTTAACGTTCAGCTGTGGTGGCTAGCGCTAGTGTCACTAAATAAGGGCTCATTTAGTGCTAGCGCGAAGCGGCAGAATTTTCCGTTCGCCGAGAAGCTGGCAATCGTAAACCGATTCAAACACAGTGAGATGTGGGATGTCCCCGCGGTGCGCAAGATGATTCCAAGCAGGTGTTTGCACGAAAGACACCATCCGGAACCACTTCAGACAGGCCTGCTTGCACGTACCGGTGGTGAGTTTGAAAATAAGCCATCACTGGTGTGGCTGAGATGTGGAGTGAGCTTGATAGTATTCGCACGCCTCTAGTGAATACGAAATCTATCCCGTTTTCAGAGGTGAGACAGTTGCGCATACTGTGTAGTTTTGCTACAATTCTGTTTCCCTGCTCCAGGCTGCTCCAAAAGCATGAAAAGTGCAAACATTGTGCCAGGCTGCTCTGAAACGGCCGGAGAAGCAAAGATTTCGACGCTTTTGTCAGTTTTGGCGGGGCAAAAGGCCGAGTTGACAGCATGGTTTTCCAAGCAGCCCGGGTGGTGCAGTTTTTCGCTAGGATGGGGTGATCATCTTGGTATCGCTAGGTCAGCTGAACCCCCATCTTGTGCCTCCGCTCGCAGACACACAGAAGACAGAAAAAGAAAGGCTGTGAAATGAAACAAACTGTAGCTTCTAAAGCGTGATTGGCTCTCCGGCTGCGTTCGTTCGCTGAAATCGCCTTCCTGATTGGGCGTTTCTTTGGCAACAAAATGCACGGCTACTGGGTGTGGCAGCTTCTATGTAGTTCAAGCGTTCAGTGTGCTTCGCTGATCTTTTCTCTGGTTCAGGTGACACGTTCAGTTGGATTCTCATCTAGTAATTTTATCTGTTGTGGTGCTGAACAGTGATGCTAAAACGAGGATAATGTTGAGAACGTGTGCCACATTGAGGGAAGTTGCTCGGCTCGAAAGGAATCCACTGAAAACAACGTGAGGCCGACTTTGCTGCGGCTTGCATTTGAGTGCGAAATGCGGTGCATGCATCTACAATTGGAGTTCGTGAAGTGGACCTTTGGACTCTTTGCGATGTTATAAAAGCTCAGTTATGTTTGTGTTCAACAGCTCCTCGCAAGCCTCAGGAATCGAACGATTGGCACTTGATTGCAGTGCACACTGCAACCCTGCTAGGTGTGTTGGGGCATGCGCACCTGACAGTAGGACTGGTTACACGAGTGGTAATAATTGATGCACATGAAGTGAAACTCAATGCCAGAAGTGAGGTGGCTGAAAATAGCAACGTTACACTCTGATCAGGGTGAACGTGCACTTCGAGGATTGAAAGGGTGCAACAACCGCCGCCTCGTTTTGTGCCACTTTTGCCGTGTATCTGCACTCGTTCGTACAATGCAGTCAGGTATTGCAAAAATAATGATTGCAGCACCGAGCGTTCAAATGATCGATTGTAGTGTTTCTCAATTTTAAAACTTCTTATGACAGTTTACGTTGTCTATGCACACAGCTTCAATACAATTTGAGAAGCTTGCCAGAAGGCAGGGATTTTGTTAAAAACCCTTTCTATAAGCGTTACTTCAGTTATGTGTATTCCAAACTGATTCAAAAAGGTACTTCTCCCCCAAATATGCTACAAACTTGATTTTTTAAGCTCCTAAGGTGACATTAAATGTTGTGAACTGCTCGAAATCAAGGTTCTTCTGCTACAAAATCAAAATATCGCTGCTCCAGAAACTGCTCCAAAATCTGTTTGGGCTGTCTCGTTTATTCCCTTGGGCGTCATTTCGAAACATCCAGCCTCAGTGAGCCTCTACACTGTGGTACCAATGTGCTGCCGAGATTTCGAGTCTAGCTCCATCGTGGGAATTAGCCTAAGCGTGCCTCTGTTCTATCTATCTCTTTCCTGAAATCGCAAGTGGTGCTTAAAGGGACACTCAAGTGAATTTGTCCAGCTTCTGTTTTTGCTTGCACTGCGTATACTGGCTCAAATAAACACACTTTTCACCGTTTATGTGTTCTATAAGGCAGTATTTATTTTATAAAGCCTAAAAGGAGAAAAACTACCACGCGCGGTCTGCGGCGGCCGCACCAACTAAAGCAGTGACGCCCATACGGGGTGCTACGTGATTGGACGATGTCGAAGATTAGAATTCAAACCAGTTTCGGTTCTGTGAAACAACATGCTTGGCATCCGATGTTATCGCTGGCTGGGAATTCTCAATATCTCGGTAATCGGCATACCGCGCTTCTGCCATGTTGTCGGCTGTACAATGCACCAGATAAGCCTACCGGCATGGCTTGGAATCGTAGCAATCACTGACCGAGGCGTACGCAGTGAACGAATGCCCTCCGCGTTACCGGAGAGGCTCAAATGCGATGCGCTTTTCCTCCACCTTTGGAACTTGCCTAGCTCATGCCTGTATCGTAAGAGGCGTGTTGCGCCAGGCCAAGGGTCGGCTGATTCGGGACTATGCCCGCAAGCAGTTGGTGCTTATGGCGACACCACACCAACGAGAACTCGCCAGTGCATCAGTGTCAGTCTGCATGCGTTCTGCAAACTTGCTCGTGGACCATTGAACATTACAGTGCAAAAAAGGTTATTTCAGTGCAGAAAACATTGCCCAAAAACAAATAAATCAACTTGAAAAACAAAAACAAAAACATGCGCTATCGGGGTTTCGAACTTGTGAATTGCAAAACAGTACACTTAGTGCTCCAGACCACTCGGCCATAAGCCAGTGCTGCCAGGGGCAAAAATATGAAGTATATTATATAGCCCGTTTTCATTTTATTTAAAGTAGTTTTAGCATTTCAGGCGTCTTAGATGACTGCTTCTTGAATAGCACTCATGCAGTAAGTGTCCCCCAAATTTCCACACAAAGCTCATCTCTAGCGGCTGCATTCGTTAGGCAGGAAAGCATTCGCAGATGTGTGGTCGTGCTGCTGACTGCTGCGCTAGTTCACCCAGCGCAAAAAGTGCTTCCCGCACCAAGGTTCTACGCTGTACGATAAAAGTTTCAGTTGATTTTAATTCCTCAGTAGCTATATTAACTTTGCTGACTTTTCTGCCGCCTTCAATTGGCCTTAGATTTTACTACTAGCATGTGCCAGTCAGCGAAGCGTCGCATGTGTGCTTGTGTGGAGCGACTTGGACTTAGAGCTTGATACAGTCTATAAACTAACAAACTGAAGGCGCATTCTTCCAGGCACAATCGTGTTGGGGCTTAGTTTCAACTGAGCGAATGAATTGCGACGACCCGCCGGTGGCCGGCCATCGAAACGGCGGGCCAACTGACTCTGCCAGAGGTTCGGCGAGCCGTGCAGTCAAGCCAAGCCACCTCGTTTTGACGTCATGCGAAACGTCATAGGAAATCGACAAGGAGGATGCAGCGAGGAGGACAGCATTTTTGAATTGATTTTGCTACTGAATGAAGCTGCGTAGACGCAGCAAGAGCAGTCGAAACATGGCCTAGGGACTAGAGACTACAATTTGCGCTAGTAATCTTGCAATGTTTACAAATCACTTTAGTGTCCCTTTAGCACTTTCGTGACGGCAGAAGAATCGGTTGGTTTTGGGTAGTTCAAGAAATATTTTTTTCTTGCCACAGAAAATGACTGATGCTGAAGTGTGAGATGTGAAATGACAGAGGAAGGATAGGGCTTTTCAACAGTAATTATTTCAAACAACAGATTTAATATTAATATTATAAAAAAATCACTTAAACAAAAAAAGTAACCAAAATAAACATGATGAAAGCATCAATGCTATTTTGCACATGGAAAACATTAAAAAAATTGAAATATACACTTTGAATACAAGGCCTTTATTGAATATTACTGCAAATATGAGTCCTGTAAGTACAAAAGTTATTTACATACGCGCACAAATGTAAGCTCTAGTGCCTATCATGCCACCGCGCGAAGCAGTCTCTCGACGCAGTGAAACAAAGGTTAGCCCCACTCAGCACAGCTGGCACCAAGTGGCTCCGCCCGAACGAAGCCGACACCCTTCATATAAGAGCTATGATCTTTAGAACAGTCCGGATATGTTTACATCAACGCGCGGCAGCGACAGAATGACCCGCGGAGAAAGTGAAACTTGCCGGTGGATACCTGCTGACAATATGGGGCGGTTTCACGCATTTTCGCCGTCCGTACTGAAGTCTGACGAGTCGAAGTCATCTGACGTGTCTGTGCTGCAACCATCATCCAGAGGTAACAGCTCAGATTCATCGGAATCCGTCAAAATTCGCCGTTCCCACGGAGCATTGGCAAGCGGCATCAACGCCGCAAGCGAAACCACGTGCGTCAGACTGTGAAGGACCCCCTCCCCCCCGCAGCGGAGAAAAGAAACTCGAAAATGAAACTGATGCAATACTTCCTCTTTTATCCTCTGGATGGCGTTAACTGTCCAGAAGTGCTCGGAGAGCGCCAAAATTTAAATTTGTATTCATCGGTAACATACTATCCGTAGGAATAGGCGCGGTCACAAAAGTGTTAAAGCTGATTCCTACGATGGTATGGCAACTGGCCTGTACGGACAATTAATTCAGCTCTAGCTCAAGCAATTTTAGCTCGCTATTGCTAAATCAGTCAGCTAGTCAGTCATGTGGGCACTCGTTTTTCAGGCTAAGACTTCTATCTGCATTGTTAACAGTGGGTTAGCTGTCGTCAGTGGATATAGGAAAATAATTTTTGTTTTTCCCTCTGGCTTCATAAGGAGGTTGTGCTGTAATTAATAGGCGACAAGCTCAAATGACCTCTGGGAAACACGGTGAAAACCTAGGTTTTATTTAGTTTCAAGGAGTCGGGGGATTTTTTATTTTGCCGCTCCCACGACACACACACTTGCCTGTAGCGTTTCGCCTACCAGGTTCCCTTGTGCTGTTTGTTGCAGTGTACAACCTGGGCCAGCCCGGCACCTATGCTGGCAACGACGCCATAGTCGCCTGCGCCAGACTTCACGAGCTGGTCATTGTGATACACCAGCTGAATACCCCTCTCTGGCAGGTGGGTCTGTCCGCTTTGTGGCCTCTGTCGTGCTGCCCCTGAGGAGCCCGGCTGCCTGGGAAGCGTCGCTTTGCATCAGCCGCTTTGCATCAGCACCGTCCCAGGGCTGGGAAGCCCAGAGGCGTGCAGAGGCGGGAGCACACCCTGCAACGTTGTGCCGTGCGGGCACTGGTGCCGATGATGTGTGCAGTTAACTTGCTAGAGCGAGGCAGCTGCTCCCTTCCAATGGTCTCCTTTGTTCCAGGTCAAGGGCACGGACAAGCCAAATGCCACGGAACTGCACCTGTCCTACCACAACGGCGACCACTACAACAGCGTCAGGAAGATTGGCGACAATACTCAGGGTCCCGCATGCATCCGATTAGCGGTAAGCCAGCATCGAGTGTGAATGCCCGTCTCTGCATTGGGAGCCCAGGCACTTGGGTGCGCGTTGGCAGGGGACTGGTCCACTGTAGGCGCCATTTGCGCCCGTTTTAGTTTCGCCCTGATGCGCTGTTTTGCGGTGTGACCACATGCCACAAGTGTAGGCGCGATGGTTGTGGTGGGATTGCAATGGTCGGCGTAAATGCATTGTGATGACATATGCCCATAGATATGCACTTGTGTGTAGGTATGCAGTAACGTTGATAGCACGTATATTGTCACGTGTTGTATAAGAAAGGGCACACGCGACGGTGATCGACAACGAGGAAGAAGAAACAAAATCACCACCTTCGGATCGCGCGCGCTGGTGCCGGACTCGGTTCGCGAGCGATTTTAGGTTAGACCCTTCGCTGTCGCTCTTTGGTCTTTTGTGCCTCATTAAAACCCCCTACCACCCGGGCGCACGCATTTGCTGTACGCTACACTGGTGGAGGTGCTGGGTACGACCACCTGGTGTCCAGGACCCCTTCTGGCAGCCCGGTACGGCCACGCTTTGTTGACACCTTGGTTCATCGGATTAGCCGCTGCCAACTCGGCCTGTGTCCTGAGTACGGCCTCCTTCCCTGCGACGCGCCGAGACGCCAAGTGCTTCAACCACAAGTCATGGCGCAACCAGTTGCCTCTCAGGTAACACTTCATCAGCCGCGCACTCCTGCCGTCTTCCGTGGTGACGCGTTCGAAGACGTCGAGGACTGGCTGGAGCAGTTTGAGCATGTTGCATCGTTTAACCAGTGGGACCCTCAACAAAAACTTGGGCATGTGTACTACTCGCTGGACGACGGCGCCAGGACCTGGTACGAAAACCGAGAGGCGAGGGGTGAATTGTCGTCGTGGGATGAATTTCGGCAGGAGCTTCTGGAGTCGTTTGCCTGCACAGACCGGCGAGAGCGGAATCCCAAATTCAAAAGCCCAACGAAACGGTCACGATGTTCGCGGAGGACCTGGCTCGCCTATTTCGGAGAGCCGACCCCGATATGTCCGAGCCGAAGAAGCTGCGACACCTAATGCACGATGTAGAAGAGCAGCTGTTCTCTGGCCTTGTACGAAATCCTCCGCGTACTGTGAAGGATTTCATTAAAGAGGCGACAGCCATCGAGCGAGCCCTGCAGGAGCGGTGCCGACAGTACGACCGTGGGGCCGGCAGATCCCCCAGCACCACTGGCACTGTGGTGACTGCTACGTCCACTGATCGATCACTGCAGGAGCTCGTCCGATCTATCGTTCGGGAGGACTTGCAGCTGCATGGACTCGTTCCGTCCGAACCGGCGTCTGCATCATTCGTCGACATCGTGCGCCAAGAAATCAGGCAGGCCTTAACGTTTGCAGCTCCGGAACAACAGCCACAGCCGCTCCAAGCAAGCTATGCGTCGGCGGTGCGTCGCCAACTGCCTCCTGTGAGCTCCCCAGCGCCCAGCTGTATGCCTCAAGCCGAAGTCTGTCCCCTGGCAGCGGACGCCGGTACATGCCCCTGGCCATCAGGAAATTTATTCCGAGGACAAGTACAGAAGACTGACCTCTGGCGTACCAGTGACAACCGACCCCTATGCTACCACTGGCGAAGCAGGCCATGTTTACCGCCGTTGCCCGTACCGCGAGGTTGGCTTTCCCGGATTTTCTCCTGCTGTTTCCTGGCCTCGCTTTGGGCATAGACCTGCTGCAATCGAAGACTTCCTCGTTGCTTGCCGAAACGCCTCGCCCCCGCCGCCTCACCGATTCCGATCACTGTCCCCTGGGAACGACTCTCCACTTAGCCGCCGCGACGCTGGAGGTATGCCGCGGGGAAGATCCCCAAGCCCTAGGCGGGGAAACTAGAAGCAGCAACCCCGGGAGGCAGGGTTGCTGATAGCATAGCCCCGCAAGACCTTCGAAATCATGCGAAGCCGCCGAAGGAAAACTTGACGACGAGAGTGACTATCGCTGATGGTGGAAGCGCTGATCTTGTCGTCTCTATGGATGGACATGAAGTTGTTTTCCTTGTTGATATCGGAGTGGATTACTCGATCATTAGCCTGATCCTTGCTGATCGGTTGAAAAAAGCAAAGACGCCATGGCCTAAGATTCGAATTCACACTGCTGGGGGCCACTTGATGACGCTGGTGGGGAAGTGCAGTGCCAAGATCAGCATAGGAGGCGCTACTTTTGTCGGCATTTTCGTGGTCCTTGCGGAGTGCTGCCGGGAGCTCATTTTAGGAGTGGACTTTTTAAGGGAGTATAACGCTGTCATCGATGTGGGCGAGCGCTTGATCACCTTATCGTCGAGCCCCCGCCAGCCGGAAAGCCAAGAATGTCGCTTATCGTTGCGGGTTATCGACCACGACGTCAACATACCGCCATGCTCCTGCATGCTCGTATCCGTCAACGGCTACGTGCGAAGCACTGTTGACGGCATCGCAGAACGTGTCGATGCGCTTTTATTCAGTCGCGGCGTTGCAGTTGCCCGAGGTGTCGTGCACTTAGTCGACGGCAAAGCAGAATTATTGCTGACAAATTTCTGTAATGAGCACCAACACGTCGCCAAACATACTGCAGTCGCCTATTTCGAGGACATTCCTGGCGACGAAGACTGCTTCGCCTTGCAAGGCGCCCCGCCCCGCCTGGCGACAGCAGTCCCGTTCCCGTGATTGATGTCAACTCCAGCTTGCCGTTCACGCAGCGCCAAGCACTCCTCGAACTGCTCATGAAGTTTATGGGTTGCTTCTCTTCGACATCTGCTGTCCGACAGACGCCACTCACGAAGCATCGCATCATCACTGATGACGCAGTAAGACCGCTTCGCCAAAACCCTTATCGTGTGTCTGCCAAGGAACGTGAAGCAATTCGTAGCCAAGTGGAACAGATGTTGCGAGGCGATGTCATTCAGCCATCTCGAAGTCCGTGGGCGTCGCCCGTCATTTTGATTAAAAAGAGGGATGGCACTTCACGGTTTTGCGTAGATTACAGGAAGTTAAACCAAGTGACCAAAAAAGACGTCTATCCGTTGCCCCGAATCTGCGACTCTCTAGACTGGCTTGGCCATGCCCGTTACTTTTCCTCCATGGATTTAAAGAGCGGGTATTGGCAGATCGAGGTAGATGAGGGCGACTGCGAGAAGACCGCCTTCATAACACCGGATGGCCTTTTCGAGTTTAAGGTCCTGCACTTAGGTTTGTGTTCGGCGCCAGCAATATTCCAGAGAATGATGGACACTGTCTTGTCCGGCCTCAAGTGGCAGACATGCCTCGTGTACCTGGATGATGTTATCGTTTTCTCGTCAACATTTGGAGAACACTTGAAACGACTATCTTCAGTCCTTCATGCCGTACGAGCCGCCGGTCTTACCTTGAAAGCAGAAAAGTGCCATTTTGGTTATGAAAAGCTCCGTTTCCTCGGCTTGGTTGTCAGCAACGCTGGCGTCACACCCGACCCTGAAGAGGTAGCCGCTATCTCCAATTTCCTGACGCCCAAGGACAAAAGGGCCCTGCGGTGATTTCTAGGCCTGTGTTCTTATTACCGGCGCTTCATAGAAAACTTTTCACACATCACGGCTCCAGTAACCTGCCTTACCCGTAACGACGTCACCTTCGTATGGACCAATGAGCAGCACGATTCTTTTGAGGACCTACGCCGGCGTTTGCAAGAGCCAACTGTACTCGCCCATTTTGATGAAGAAGCTGCGACCACCTTTCATACTGATGCCAGCAATGCATGTCTAGGTGCCGTTCCTACCCAATGGCAAGACTGTGCTGAAAGAGCCGCGCGGAGACCAACTATTCGGCCACTGAGAAGGAATGTCTGGCTGTTGTATGGGCGGTCTTGAAATTCTGCTCGTACCTTTACGGCCGTCCCTTCAAGGTGATGAGCGACCACCACTCACTTTGTTGGTTGGCCAATTTAAAAAACCCCGCTGGTCGCCTAGCCCGCTGGAGCCTGCGACCAAGAGTTTGATCTGACGGTAGTCTATAAGTCAGGAAAACATCATTCCGATGCAGACTGCCTGTCCCGAGCACCGGTCGAGCACCCCAGCCCTGAAGATGAAGGTGAAACGGCTTTTCTGGGAGCAGCAGTCGACGCCCCAATGTTGTGTAAACAACAGAGGGAAGACACCGAGCTGCAACCACTTGTGGACTTTTGGGGAGGCCGCTGTACGCGGAAGCCCAAGCTTTTCATGTGCGGCCTAAAGTTCGTTTGTTTATGGAACGACATCCTTTACAAACGCAACTTTGATCCAAATGGCAGAGCCTACCTTTTACTTGTCCCTGCGTGTCTTTGCCGCGACATACTACAGGCCTGTCATGACGAGCCGACTGTGGGTCACCTTGGTTATGCGCGTACCACTTCCCGAATCAAGCAGAACTACTACTGGCCGAAACTTCCTGCGACAGTGAAACACTACATTCGGACCTGCCGCGAATGTCAGTGACGGAAGACACCGCCTGGACGCCCAGCCGGTTTACTGCAACCTGTACAAATACCGAAAACAGCTTTTCAACAAATTGGCATGGACTTTTTGGGCCCCTTCCCAACCTCCTAATCGTCGCGACCGATTACCGTACCAGATACGCCGAAACAAAAGCTCTTGAGCATTGCACTGCGCTCGACGTGGCTCAGTTTTACATGGACAACATTGTTCTGCGCCATGGAGCACCAGAAATTTTGATCACGGACAGGGGAACCGCATTCAACTCGGCGCTGGTACGCGCCATCATGGATCTCACCGGTGCTGCGCACCGAAAATCTACGGCCTATCACCCACTGACGAACGGCCTGACTGAACGCGGGGGGACGCGGCTTTCAACTTCGGAAAAATGACCAAAACATCGTTTTTTTGAAACCCACATATTCGGCTTCTATGTTTCCTATTCTATGCGTCTGCAAAGTTTTTACGCTGAAAAGCGTCGCAAAGTGGCATAAAAAAATAGTTTTGTCAGGCGCGGTGACAAACTATCAGCGCAAAAGGGCGAAAAAACGACAATTTTCGGAGCGCTCTATCTCCGCAACGGTGCCACCGGGCGCGGCCATTTTGATATGGTTAGATCAGCCGAGCGATCGTCTTTCCGGTTCCGCTCGTATCTTTTATCTTCGTTCATTCACAAACGCACAAACGGCATAAAAGAAACGACGCATAAACGAAGCTAGAAATAGATGCTGAAGCGCTATTGATCCTCCGGTCGGGGCGCAGAACAACGACCCTCCTGATTGGATGTCACGGGCGCAACGCAAGATGGCGGCCGCCTGAGCTGCGTAGCGAGTGGTTTGAGTTCATTTTCGCCGCTTCGCTCGGCTGAGTTTCTGTTTAATCTGTGGTATTCAACACGGACGTTATCGCGGTGGGAATGCCAGAGATAACGAGCCAGATTACGGGAAGTTGTGTGGCTCGAAAGGAGGAGGTCATCGAACGCTTCGTGGTGCGCGTGACTCTACCGTCGCCAGACCCCGGAGGGTGACGCGGTGTGCGCGCTTGCGATAGTGGTTCGTGAAGTGAACTTTTAGTCGGGTTTGCGATGTTTACACGCTTAGTTATTGCTGTGTTTTGACTGTGGGCTCGCTAGCCTTGAGAAAGAAACGGTCGCCGCGTCAAACGCTGCGGCGCGCACGGGATAGCCGACGCGCATTGGAGCAGCACATGACTGGGCAACCGGTTACGATTGAACTCCAGTAGTTGTAATTAATGCCTGCGACGTTAGATTTAATCTTAAAAGCGACCTGACCAGCCATATCAGGTATAATCAAAGTTCGATATGTCGCGGTAAGCGTGCGCTGCGATGCGCGCGAACCATATCGCCTTTCTTGCGCAACGTTTCCCGTGCACTTGTAATTTTCATGCAAACAGGTTTGAGTTAGTAATATAGGAATAAAATTATGTTCTCTGCATTAAAAATGTACGTTACTGTTGCAGCATTTAACAGTGATTTTTTAGTTAAATTATTGATACCATTGCTTAGGGCATACTGGCTTTGCTGCGAGAAATATTGGATGCCTTGAATGTCAAATGTAGTAAAAAAATATGCTCTTGCATTGAAGTTGGGAGTTATGTAGAATACTCTACCAAGCTTCAAAGTAGCTCATTTTCATCCTTGTGGTATGCAAACTTTTGGCAATGAACACCTGCACGTATGAGTACTAAGTTGCTGTGCCAGGCAAGATGATAAAACATAAAAAAAAGCCAGAAATGTTCAAATTTAAGTAAAAAAAATGCTTAACTTGTTGCCATGGTGACAGCACTGCAAAAGGAGGCTGTTCAGTGTGATACAGCCAACCAGCTAATACCCCTGCTACACTGGGGTCTAAATGTCATTTGAACCAAATGTCATTTGGCTCAAATGCCAAGTTGTGCTGCTACACTAGGTTTTTAAATGCCATTTGGCTCAAATGACATTTGAGCCAAATGAGCACCGAGAGAGACATTTAAGATTTCAAATGCCATTTCCAGCACTCTCGGACGCAGCGTCTTCGATCGGCAATAAAAAATATAATACTTCCGTACGTAAAACAAACAAAATATTGTTGTTTGTGAAACTTTGTTCACTGTTTATTTACTTAAAATACGAAATCAACATATTTAATTTTCATACTCTCAAAACCAGTGGGTCAGTCGCAAAAAACACAAACAAAAACAACGCAAGACAGCCATATTTAGAGTCAAAACTGGTGTCTCTTCTAATTTGATATCATTTTACTGCCTCGGACTGCTCCTAAGTTTGATTGTTGTATTAATGTACGAAAACGGAACGGGGCAACAACAGCACCACTACAGCACAGCGAACAGTTGTGAAAGCTTTCAAATGCCATCGAAATTGTAGTGTAGCACGGCGGATTCTGAATGGCATTTGAAGCAACCCATTTGAGTCAAATGACATTTGAGTCAAATGACATTTGGTTCAAATGACATTTGGACCCCAGTGTAGCAGGGGTATAACCTACTTTGCATTGAAAGCCCATTGAAACCCATCTCCCCCTTCGTTTGGTCTGCAAAGTGGGGTATGTACTCTTCACAGAGGAGCTGAAAATGATGTTTTCTGGAAAGAGAAAGGCTGTAAAAGACACTCCAATTTCAAGGCAAGGCATTCCAGAAGCCCCATGTTCAAAGACATGAAAGGCTACAACCGTGACGACTTTTGATAAGTGAAACCTATGTTGCAACTTCGGAAGCTGTTTTCTCAAAACAGTTTTTTTTGCCACCTGTGTCGCTTGTACCAGGGATTTCTTTGTGACCGCTGGGTCTATTTTGATTCCGTTTCTTGCATTACATTCCTTGATGAACAGTTCAGGTCGTGACACTCTTGGTTTTCCAGATTTGTTTTTTGTGATTTTTTTATTCAAATAATCGTTCACAGTCAACATGCCTATTGCACATTAACCTCTAAAAAAATGAAAACTAAAAAACATTGTGTTGTAAAAAAAAATTCTAAAACTGTCACGACCTCGTCCATTCATTTGGGAATGCAAAGCACTTTGAACAAGTTTTCTATCATGTTTTATAAGCCGCTCAAGCTCGGTACAAGCGGAACAGAAAGAAAATTTAATAAATAAAAGAGTTTTCAAAATATTAGTTTGAAATTTTTATGGTGTTATCACGGAAGCATTTCCAGTTGCTGTGCCAATTTTCATCAAAATCCACGAAGAAATAAAAAAGTTGATTTTGAAAGCCACATCCCCCCCTTAAAGGAGCCATGAAGAGAAAATACAACTTCGTTTAATTTGAAAAAACTAGGATTCAGTATCTCACTCAGCTCCATTACAGCCACAAAAAATGTTTTTTTAACGAAAAAAAGCGAGAAGTAATTAAAAAAATTTCAAACTTTGCGCCACAGTGACATGTTATGAGCAAGAATGACGTCATACGAGCCAACAATAAAATTTAATTTTCAGTGCGTAAACTGCACGCTAGCATTCAAGTGATGCGGTCAAATGGAACTAGAGGCCCCATTACGACGTCCAGTCGTGTCGTCGCGACAGGTCAGTTAGGCAGCCGCCAATCGCACAAACAAGGTTCCGTGACATCATAGAAAAGTTGCGGGAAATCGCCTAGGGGGTCGCGACTGCTTCACACGTTTTCTTCAATATCTCCGTTATTTGTTCGAAGATTGCGATGATATAGGTATCATTGTTATCGGGACTAAGCAGTCTTTCTAATAAACCCAACTCGTTTTCTTCAATATCTCCGTTATTTGTTCGAAGATTGCGATGATATAGGTATCATTGTTATCGGGACTAAGCAGTCTTTCTAATAAACCCAACTTGTATTTTGTCTTCATGGCTCCTTTGAACAAAACCATTGCAGACATGCTAAGCATGTACGTCGACTTGGAACACAAAAATTGGGACGCAATTCTTGCATACGTGACGTTTGCCTACAACACGGCCTGGCAAGAAACTACGCGCATGACGCCATTCGCTCTCCTGTATGGACGCGAGGCAACAACGATGCTGGATGCCATCTCCCTCACGACCATGGGAATGCCGACGAGACTGCGCAAGTGATCGCGCAGCACGCTCAGTACCGCATCAGAGAACAGCAGATGCAGGATTCCTCTCTTTACAACGCTCGTCACAGGCACGCTTCCTTCGAGCCTGGCGACTATGTATGGGTGTGGACCCCCATCCGACGTCGGGGGCTAAGCGAGAAACTTATGAAACGCTATTTTGGACCCTACAGAGTTCTGAAACGACTGAGGGACGTCACGTACGCAGTTATTCCGGAAGACGGTGTTCCATCCCGTCGTCGCCAACGCCGATCGGAAGTAGTCCACACCGTCTGCATGAAGCCTTACTTCGCAAGAACGTGACACACCCAAACTGGCTCACTGTTTCACCACACTTTCACCCGAGCATCGGGGCGATGCTTCCCCTGGGGGGAGGTATAAGAAAGGGCACACGCAACGGTAACCGACCACGAGGCAGAAGAAATCGTCTTCGCACTCTCGGTTCTCGAGCGATTTTAGGTTAGACCCTTCGCTGTAGCTCTTTGGTCTTTTGTGCCTCATTAAAACCCCCTACCACCCGGAGGATGCATTTGCTGTACGCTACAATATATTTTTACAATTTATAGAGAGCCTGATGAACTAGGGCCTTTCGTGGCCTGTACCACGACCAGTGTGTGCTCGATAAAGGTGAAGATGTAGGACAGGTTGCAAGGTGAAACCTTTGCTCTGTGTGTGCTTCTCGCTGGGTTCTTGCTTCTCACAATTTTTTTTTTTTTGTATGCGTTGCGTGGAATATGCCGTTTCGATATGGGACCCCCGAACTAAAGCACTAACAAATGCTATTGAGGCTGTTCAGGATCGTGCAGCTCGATTTATTCTCTCTAACTACCATCGTACAGCTAGTGTTACACTTATGAAGCAGTCTTTATCGTTGACACCCCTGGAACTACGCAGAAAAATTTCGCGCTTAAGCTTGTTCATTAAAATATATCACATGAATTCATATCTAAGAAATGCATTGTTCACCCCGGCAACCTACGTTTCATCGCGCATGGATCATCGCTACAAAGTGGGCACGCCTTTTGGTCGTAGTGCGTCTTACTTATCATCTTTCATTCCAAAGACGTCATCAGAGTGGAACCACCTTCCAGCAGCGGTCGTAGAAACTAACAATTTAGAAGAGTTCAAAAATCGGCTGCGCGCGCACTTTGGAGTACAGGCTGCTGATTAGTTGCCTGCTTTGCACTGTTGTCATTATGTACATCTTTTTAGTTTTTTGTACTGTTGAAGTGCCTGATTGTTGCATTGCTTGTAATCAAAAGTGGTTCCCCCTTTTTTTTTCTGTCCTTGTATGGTATTGGATAATACCGCTATCTTTTTTGCGTTTAATTTATGTCTGTAAAGCAACTTGTTGAACATTGTTCTCTGCTAAAAATGTACGCTGTACCACTCCCCTCTCCAATGCCCTTGGGCCATGAGGGTACATGAAATAAATAAATAAATAAATAAATAAATAAATAAATATATGCACTAAGCTAGCTGTGTCAGGTGGTCAAATTGTTTTTGCATAAGGAGGTTTGTCAATGCGGTGGAAAATGTGTAGCGTGGCTGCATAGAAGGCTTTTAGTTACACAAGCTGGGGTTCCAGCAGTGTGAAAGGGTGAGCCTTTGGCCATGAAGTCGACCAGGGAGCAAACATGTGGCTCCCCAATGACCGCAGAACGGGTTTTCATTGTGGTGCTGAGGCAACTAATGCTCTGGAACTTTGTGTGGTTGCAGTCTTTGACGAGGTTGGTCAGGGATGCACGAGACAGGCGGTCACGTGTGGTGCTAATAATTGGCAGAAGAGGCTCCCTGTGGATGTTACTGCTGCTGCTTGCCTGCAGCCTCGTTTTGTGCTGGCCACCTCGGGTGTTTTGGGCAGTGTAAGGTGTGTATGCACCGAGCGGACTGGTCTCCAGAGCAGTTCTCCACACTCCAGTGCCCGAGTGCCTCCTGTGTTGTTTCTAAGCCCTCAAGCTGGACCGTTCCTGCTGTCGTCCACGTGGTGCAGCATTTACGTCAGGCTGTCCTAGTTCTCTCTTCTTCAGCCGCCCGTGGCACACCTGGCAGGGTGGCCCCCCATGCAAGCATAGTCTGTTTAGAAAAGGGGGCCCCTATGCTTCGGTGCATAACGGGTGCCACTGCAGCAAACTACCCTGCGGGGTTGAACGCTCACTGGAGGGCACTGCCTCGAATGGCCTTTGCGCCTCCTGTGCCGCCTGCCCTGTGAAGCTGCAACCTTTGGCTCACTCCTCCTCTAAACCCAGGCACCCCGAGAGCAGGAGCCCGGCAGGGAGGAGGCAGCGACGCCCGGGGAGGAAGCCGGAGCGGCGCAGCTGGAAGAGCAGATAATGCGCGAGACTGGCATCCAGGTGAGTCCCGCCGAGGCAGTCTTTTGTCTAAACCTTTGCTGCACTGCAGTTTGTGGCACTGTTATCGCAACTCGCACCTTGTCCTAGCTTTGGCAAAGGGTATGTGCGCTCGCATGTCTCGCCTTTTCTGGACTTGAGCATTCTAATGTGCCCCCTTGATGAACTGACTCATCTAAGCGGGGCGTTTATAAAGCTGCCACCACAACCGTGTCGCGGTTGCTTCTGTCACCCCGTAATCTGGCAGGGTTGAACTGATAGTGATTGCATACGGGGCAGTGACTGGTCAATGTGACCGTGACCACACATTGGTGACATCTTTGCTTGCTGGAACGGTAAGCATTCACAACGTGCACTGGTGTACGTTGCATTAGTGCTGTTAGAGGGAAGTCGGGGCTAAAATTGGCCCCTTGCATTGCAGCAGCCAGCAGCTTTTGTTGGCTTTCAGTGTTGTTTCTTCCCCTCTTCACGCACGTATGCTTGGATGCCCCGCACCAGCCCTGATCAGCTTGGAAGCACCCGCTGCCGCCCCTGCCGTCGACCCATACAGTGCATGTGGGGGACTCTGCCACCGCCAGGAGGTTTGCCTCAACCCAGGCTCTGGCGCTGCTCAACCTGGTCATTCGTGCCAACCAAAATGCAAACTATGCGATGTACCACACGAGACAGCTGGCAAGGACTTTCAAGAAACTCCGTCGACCTCTGCACATCTGTGAGCTTTTCATCCGGCATCAGGACCACTCTGGAGACACCTGCGATCTCCACCAGGCCAGGGGACGCGGCCAGCGCTGCCGCAAGACACACCAAGCTGAGCTGGTCACAAGTCCTCACGGCCTCCCCCACTCCCAGACAGATCACCAAACACCAACACCCAACGTTACGAGCAGACCGTCAGCACCCTACGCAGTCAAAACGCGGAATTGACTAAAAGGCTCAAACTTATTGAGCAAAGCGCCTGGACCAGAACTCCAAATACAGCAATTTGCCACCCAAATTGAAACGTCCCAAAGCAGCTCAGCGACCCTGCGCACTCTCCCACAGGTTGCTGCTCTCCCGACAATTGGGCCGCTAGAAGGATCAACCATTTCACATCCACAAAGCCCTCGAGCACACTACCCAAACCATCCTCAACACCCGCATGACTAGCCTTGAAGAAGCTCTTATTAACAAAGTTGACAAGATGGGCTTGAACCGCAACCAGCGTGTTACAAGCCTCAGGAAAGAGTGCCAACAATCGCACAAGAAGCCCAAATCCTGCCCCTTGTGCGAAGCCTGCAAACTCTCCGACAATGACCAATGAGCGCTCCTGCGCAAATACCTCCCCATACCCTCACCGTTGTGGGGGCCCGTGTTTCCCTACGCCTCGCCTGCACGTGTTGCCGCGAGCTGGGAGCCGCCATTTTGGGTAGCCGGCGCGTCACGTAGGTCGTGTCCTCTTCATGACCCCGCGCGACGCGCCGAACCGGCTCGCCGCGAACGTGTGCACGAGGGCGCGGGGGAAGGAGGACCAGTTTGCCACCTTCCTTCGCGCCACCCTCTCCCCGACCTGGGGAAGATCGTCTTTCCCCTCCGAGCTGACCTGCGGGACGAACGAGCGCTCCGCCGGGAGTCGACTGGGCGATTTGGTCGGAATCGGTTGGCTCCGCAGTGCCTACGCCGAATGCCCTGATGACGGTGAACCCAGTTGGCTCCACGGACTCTGGCGAGAGATTCTGCCCTGATCGGTCGCCTCGGGATGCCTCCCCTGCTCCCGCGGCCGTGATGACGGATATCGAGGTCTGAGCCCAGCGGCTTGAGCGAGCGACAGGAGCCACTGTCTCCCCGCGAGCGATAGTCGTGTTGTCTGGTGTATGCCCTGTATCTGCCAGGCAATAAAGCCTCACTTTGGATTGCCGGAGCCTGTCCTACCGCATGTGAGTACTCGAACCCATGCGTGAGTCTAGTGTACGGTGCGTACACTAGACTCTAGTTTACGGTAGTGTACGGTAGTGTATGCGCTAGTGTATGGCGCGTAGCGTTCTCTAGCAAAGCTAGCCGGAGTCCTCTGCTATCCCGTACGTTAGCCCACACCGTGTGGCAGTGGAACTGTGGATCAACACCTGGGAGGAACTCGCTGCAGCCTACATGACTGGGCAGCTCCCCGAAACGGGTCGCCATACGCCGCATTACCTTGGCTACGATTCACAGGAGACCTCGTATTGTGAACAGCGCGTTTCCCTTGCTCTGCGCCAACTTATCACCGTTGCTCTGCGTACGGAAGAAAAGCCACGGTCATCACCCTCAGAAAATCCCATGGAGACAACAAACCAGTGGTTCGCTGCACAGATGCTGCCCGGCACCCTCAAACGCCTGTGCGTACCACCAGCGTTTCCAGCAACCATGGCACAGAATTGCATTGGCCACAATCCCAATCCGGGACACAGAGTCTGCAGAGGAAACTGCCATCACCCTGGCTGCCACCCCACCCTCATCTCAGACTCCAAAATCGCCATTTGAATGCTGAACAAACTACGGAGCCCTTCCCCTCGAACTCCACATAGTCTGGACACCGGCCACGCATCCCTCGAGGGGAAAGAAGCGGCCCACGCCGCTGCCCGCGAGTATGCCCTTCCCCTCATTGGAAGACCTCCTGCAACGACACTGCAAGAAGGTACACCGATGGCCTCGCCCACCACTGACTGCAGCACCCCAAGAGGACCAGAGAGGACGCCATTACCCCCCACGAAACACTACTCCACGCCATCTGCCCAATGCTGTCTGCCTAATGGTGTGCGAGCGCTGACAATCACCGTCTCCAACCCTGGAGCAGTGGGAGGACCAGCTGACGCCCTCGAGACCAGCAACGACTGGTGGCCACCTGTGTGGCCAAGGACCAAGGCTTCCTGGACTAAGGAGGCCTCCTATAAAGGAACTCGGACAGTCCACTAAAGGTTTGTTTATTTTCCCCCTCTCTGGACAGTTCGTCATCTTGATGCCTCTCATGAGCAAAATTTGTGATTAGCATGGAGCAAGAGTTCTAGGACATGCTGATGTCTGTGGGCTTTGCTTTCCATTTTTCTGTGCCAAGCTGCTCTAAAAGCGTGAAAATTGGGTAATTTCCACCAAACTGCTCTAAAACAGCGTCAAAACCAAGGATTTTGATGCTCACATCAGTTTCAGGGAGAAGAAATGCCGACTTGACAACATGATGCTCCGATCTGCCCCAAGGTTCTTAGTAGTTTGAATGATTGCTCAATTAATCAATTGAAAAATGTCCTAAACGTTGTTTTTTTTTTTGAAGTCTCAGTTTTGGATTGCGTGTTTGATATTCCGTGCATTTTCAAGGTTTTCTTGTCGAAAACCATTGCAAAGTGCCACAGAAAAACACTTATGTCAATTGAGGTGACGAACTATTTGTACAAGTTGACGAAAAAAACTGCCATTTTCCGAGCTCCGTATCTCCGGAACACCACCCCTGGGCATTGCATTCTAGTCGCCCTTCTTGTGGTCTCTCCCGAAATCGCAAGTGGCAGAACAGAAAGGACGGTGAAATGAATAAAACAATCGCTTCCCGAGCTCAGGTGGCTCTCTGACCGGGTTCGCTGAAACGGGCTTCCCGGTCGCTGGGCGAAGCGGCTGAAGCATAGCCGAGGCGTATAGTGCGCTGGGACAACCTTGTCCCTCATTTAGGTACGTGGGAGGCGGTGTTCTCGCTTGGTCTTTTTATCTGTTGCGGTACTGAACAGCGACGCTATCGTTGCTTGACAGCGTGTGCCATGTTGCGGGAAGTTGTGCGGCTCGAAAGACAGAGTTCATCAAAGACAGCATAGTGCCTGCGACTTGACTATCGTTCGTCCGGTGCGTGGATCTATGATTGGGGTTTGTGTAGTGAAATTTGGGACTCATTGTGATGTGATAAAATGCTGAGCGAGTGCGCTGTTTGACAGCAAGCTTGCAAGTGCTGGGAATGTGGTTTGATGCTAAGAAGGTAGCGTATTTTGTGATGTTCTATTAAAAAGGCTGTTTCAGTGTTCTTTGTACTCCAAACTGATTAAAAGGTCTACGCCGAGTTTGTGCAAATCTGATTTCTTGGGTTCTTAAAATGACGTAATAAATTTTGTTAAGTGCTCCAAGTTATGGTTCTTCTGCTCCTAAATGTATTTCAGCTGTCTCACCCCGGGCTGACAAATAGAAGGGAAAGGACTTATGCGCTGCATTTGGGTCTTATTTGACATTACGATTGCACGAGACGTGAAGGCAGGGCATATTCTTCCTCACCTCCCTCTTCTTCTTAATGAGAAGCGAGACGTGGCCTTCTAGGGAGGGGGCCACAGTGCTCAGGGGTAGCAGCTCTAACCAGAGCTTATTCTTTGGTGTACTCCAGCTGCGAAACTCCGCTTCACCACCCGGGCCTGGTTGAAGCTGGGGGGAAAGTGTACGGGCATGGCTCCCAAGGGACAGGAAACTGAGCTTTGTGTCAAACATTTGCCTAATACCACAGCTTAGTAAAATTGGAAAAAATAAATTGGGTGGTAAGATTCACCTATTCATGTTTCCATATAGTTTCTCTTTTAAGGCGTAAAACAGCTGCGCCATTTGCAACATGGAGTGCCAGACTCGTTTATCAGCGCCGTCCTGTGCCGCAGAGCCGAAGTTGAGCTGTGAGATCCGACCGCCATGATGCATCGTGCCCGAAAACTTGGCAGCAACCTTATACTTTCAGTTTCAGTGCGGGTATGTTTCAGTTTTATCGAGGCCAAGAGTGGCCGTGGAAGTTGACTTTTGTTTGTCTGTAAGGCACTACGCGCCTTCTCCGCAGTCACTTTGGATTTATTTGTGTCACATTTGCACGGTTTTGTTTGCTCGTGCCGGCTGCTGCGACAACAATTAGTAGAAAATGAGCAAAAGTGAGTGAGATGTTTTGTATCACATCGCAAACAGACAGGGAACAGAATATTATTTGCCCGAAAGGTTGTAGTTTATAGGGTAAGAACTTCAATTTAGTCGGCAATTTTCGCCAAGCATAGCTGCATGTATTGAACAAACAGGGTCTTGGATGCTTTGCCCTCACTTGTTCATTTGGTTTGCTCTTGTTGTGAAGTGATTACTCATTTTCACTTATGAACTTTGGGGTTAGCTTTGCTTATGTGTAGGATGGTCCAGCATTAGCTATGCCTTCTAACACGCTTGCATTACGTAGTCTATGGCGTACGTTCATCAACTCTCGGAAACCTTTGATGGCAGGAGACAAAGCTATGTTCTGCTTTGCACACACTGAAACTGCTGTTTGATTGGAAAAGCAAGCCGACGCCTTGTTTTGCAGTATACAGTACCGCCGGTGAGTTCGCTTAGCACTGCCGCCTACCGAACGTTAAGCGAGGCCTGTCATCTGATCCTGTGGACTCTGTGCGTGAGGGGTACATTTTGAGCGGTGATAGTGTGGCGCGCTCGCTGGGCCCCCTTTTGTAAATTTTCAGAAACAGTACAGGAACTGCGTTCCTTGTTTGGAGGAGGTTGTAGTGCGCAATGGAATGCCTAATGTAGTGTACGTATAGATTGAACTTAATGTACAGAAGGCCAAGCCTCCAAGCCTGCTCCAAGAGGCAGTTCTGCCTGCGCCCAGGACTGCTCCCAAACCCATGCACCTTGTTCCACCCCTTCTTTTGGGACTGGCTGCAGTGGCTGCAAGCGCTCGAGTACCGCTTAACTTTCTGTCGGCCCAACTGTGGAGTGGCGTTTGATGCACGGGGGGGGGAGGGGTAACTCTGGCTGGCCCAGCAGCCGGTGTGGTGACATGCCTGGCACATGTGCTGCTGCTTCTGCAGGACCTGCAGCTCGTTAAGGAAGCGCTCGTGGAGAACGGCTTCAACAAGGGGGGCGCCATCAGCCAGCTGGCAGCGCGCAGAGCATCCCTCCCCAGCAAGGACGGTGAGGCCTTTCTCTGCTCTCGGGGCCCCTTGGGCTGGCTCCTTAGCCGTTTCGGGGGCACCTGTTGTTCCTCGTGCATTCCTGGCTCCCTAGGAGGGGGTAACACGCACTGGCGTGTCAGCGGCGCTAAAACCGTCAGCCGTGCCCCGCCCTTTGTGTGAGTGATCCCTGTTGGGCCTTGCTTTTGTCAGATCTGTCCGAAGAAGTGGAGGCAGCCCAGAGCACAGATGGGCCGAGGCCGCTGGCAGGCAGTGACGATGTGATAGCAGCAGCGCCTAGGAGCGGCGCTGCGGAAGAGTCTGAAGAGGCCAGGGCTGTGAAAACCGACTCCACGCCGGGCCAAAAGGTTGGTCGCCTGCTCTTGCTTCTCGGCCGGCCCCTTTGTGTTGCAGCTGCCGGGATGCCCGTCTGGGCCTTTGCAGTGCACGCGCACTTGCTCCGAGGGGGCTGGCCCCACCGCCACTGGGCTGGCCAGGCCCACTGGTCAGCCCTGGCTGCGGAACAAGGTTGCGGCCTGCAGAGGCTGCCAGGGGAGAACAGCAGCACAGGCCTGGGAGCCGGTATGTCTCTGGAGGGCTGTGGACACGCTCAAAGCCGCTACGTGCCCCGCTGGGGATGGCCCTGCGAGTTAGGCACATCTTTTCACGGGGGGAGCTCAAAAGCGGCCCTCGGGGATTTGGCGCTGCCAACCTCAAGACTCGTACACAAGCTTGCCTGGCGGCAGTCGGGGGGGGGGGCACTCGTATCAGTCCAGTGTAAACCGCGTCCAGGTGAATGCAAAGTCATTGTTGGCCACCAAGCACAGGAATGTTCAAGTTTGGAACGTGGAACACCATCGAAAGACGCCTGGCGGAAGTGTGAGGGCTGGGATGTTGCTCCAAAAAGGGAGTGACGAGTGGGGCTTCAGGGTGAGCCTACAAATAGGACATTTCGGTGTCCCTTTAGGGCGGCCATCAGCAGGTATCGTGAAACTACAGCTGCACTACTAACACATCACTAACATTATGCTCAACTGAACCACCAGAGAAGTGCTACGCTTGTCAATGTTTCTGGAAAACTAGTTTGGCTGCGTGGCAGAGCATGTTCTTCGCTAGTGGGCGGCAGAAGCCCGCCACTCCTGCACCGCAAATCGCTATGCAGGGGGATCCTTCTCACGTTGTAGGATATGCCGTGCACGCCGCAATTTCAGCTTGGACATGTGGCTCTACGAGTCACCTGCTGTGCTTGAATGGGCTGTGAACAGAGAGCCCCTTAGAAATGCACCTGTAAGTGACGATAGCTGGGCAGACACCTGCCTGTAATGCCAATGTTGGGAAAATAAGCATTCCGAAAGAAACAACAAAAACAAATCACAAAATTACTACACAGAACAGAGAAAGCCATATTAGATATGTGTAATCTCCAGGGTTTTGGAGCAGAACGAAAACCAGAACCAAAAAATAACAAAAAAATCGATAATGGAACGAAAACGAAACGTTATTTGGTATTTCGTTCAGGGATGAAACCAAAAAAAAAATGTCTTGCGGTTTTCGGTATGAGTTGAAGGGTAAGGTATTTCACTTTTTTTTTTTTTTTTTCAATTTTTATGCAGCAAAGTGGGCAGTTGCCGCCAATTCATTGGCATAAAATCACCTTTGATATCGCTGGTGCCCCCTCAGGTCCTTGGGCAGGCTTGCTGCCTGCTTCCAGGCTCTCTCCGTCTGCCTCGACGGTCAGTGCTGAGCGCCCCCCCGTGTAATCGCCACGCACAACTGGCTGCAATGTAGACTTTGCGGCCTTATATTTATTTATTTATTTACATACTTATGTATGTATATATTTGTTATTTATTTACTCATTAACACACTAACATTTTTCCTACGGCATTGTTTCAGGGGGTTGCTAAACATGAATGTGCACGAATACTATTCCGAAACGCAACATCCTAATAAAGAAGAAAAATACTGCGGCACACTCAATGGAAACTGCTGCAAGTCTTGTGGCGCTTGCACGCAAGTGCTGTGAGGGTGCAGCAGACATCATTTCAGAAAGGGCAAAAAAAAACAGTCTTGGGCAGGGCTGTCCTATCTTTAACAGTTAAAAAAAAAAAATGGACGCTTGGCAAGTGGTTGTGGCCTTGAGTATTCGACAATTTTCTTGTGTTCTCCCTTTGTCTCGATGTTACGCGGGGAGCTGAAGGTACTGATATTTATCTCTTGCTACTTTTTTCATACAATAATTTTAAGATTAAACACAGACAAAAGGTGCACTGGAGCTTTAGAGAGTCCCATGCGACACAGCGGTAAAGGTTTTAACACTATCACAACTATACGAGTTAATAACAAAACACAGAGCAGGATTTTGAATTGCCTCAAATTTATTCGTAAGAGTTTTGCTGTTCGGGTCCCAGACAAAGGCGACACACTCAAGAAATAAGCGTGCGTGCGCAGCACGCTGGTTTTCCAAAGGTTTGGAGTGTTTGCACCTACCAATTGTATACCTTACACCAATGGGGCGCCCCAGAACAAATAGCGATCGAAGATTTTTTGTTTACGACAGCGTCTCAATCAGACCTGTCGGCGTATTTCCAAACGCTTCGCTGCTCAGAGCACCCACATGATATGTCTGTTCGCGCGATGGAGAACGGTAATTCAACATGGTTATTGGCTGTGCCCCAAACCTAAAGTGTCGTAAAACATACCAAATCACCGTTATTAACCAAAACAATGCGTAGATTTCAGTTTGAAAAAAAAAAAAATAAATAAATTTAGAAAAATAAATTGAGGCAATGAAAAAGAATAATAATAATAATAATAATAATAATCTTTATTTGCAGAAAACTTGGCCCTGGGTGGCATGCAGGGCTAGACAGAAAGGCTGAGGCCCGTACGCTAGTGCGTCTGCTAGCCTGCCATCCAGGGGGGGTGATGTCTCACATGAATGTGAAGCAAATGTCTCGCGCACATGCACACTCACACACACGCAACACAGCAATGGCACGGTGGGGATAACCGGGTTGTGGTGTCCATGGGCAGCACTAATGGGACCAGTGGCGCGAGATGGCACGCGCTAGGAGTGTGGACTCAGACCGGAGGGTCAGGGGAGCAGACAGAAAACTCTCCGTGCCGGATATGAGCACCGAGTGTCGGTGACGGGTGGTGCGGGCGCGCAGCTCTGGCTGCCCAGTCCGCTGGCTCAGCCGGACAGAGGGCGAGAGGCAGCTGGTGTCACCGAGAGAGCCCTCAAGCACCCTGCGGAGGAGGCGGACTCGTTGTTGCAGGGGGTGCCACTTGAGGGTTTTCAGTTGATCCTCATAGCCAGGCAGGGGTTTGCAAAGAGGGTACGCATTGTGTCGCGCTGAATACCCTCAAGTTTGTCGATGAGGTGGCTTTGGTGTAGGGACCACACGGAGGCGCAATACTCGAGCCGCGGCAGCACAAGGGCTGTGTACAGGGCCCTAAACACCTCAGGACCGCAAGGACGAGAGATGCGGGACACAAATCCCAGAATGTGGCAGGCCTTGGACACTGTGCTGCTGATATGAGCAGAAACGTCCAGAGAGGGACTGAACGTTACACCAAGGACGGGAAGGGTCAGGGTGGTCTTCAAGGGGACGTCTCCGAGGGAGTAATCTGGGCATGCAGCAGCTTTGTTATGGCTGATGCGCATAGCAGCACTCTTCTCGCTGCTGATGTGGAGCAAGTTCGTGCGGGCCCAGTTGTGCACTGCCTGGAGGTGTTGCTGTAGGTTGGCAGATAATGCTGGAAATGGGATTGGCATTAGGATTGTGGTGTCGTCAGTGTACTGCACCAGCAAGCTATCAGCCTGAACCGGCATGTCATTTACGTAGATAAGGAATAGTGTGGGTCCCAGCACAGAGCCTTGGGGGACCCCTGAGGGCACTGAAAAATCAAGAGATGCACTTCCATGGAAGAGAACACGGGAGGAGCGGCCAGTGAGGAAGCGACTCAGCCGCAGAAGCAGGGGGCCCCGAATACCCAATTGGGAAACTTTCAGTAGGAGCATAGTGTGGTCTAATGCGTTGAAAGCATTGGAAAAATCAACTGAATGATGTCAGTAGGAACGCGGCTGTCATGGTTGGCACTTGCAAAGTGGGCAACAGAGGCCAGAGCAGTTTGCAAGCAGTCTGCAAGCCCCAACGAGTTGTCAATAAGGCTGTACGAAGACTGTCGGTGCCTGGGGGGGCAATAGACACATCCAAGAAGAGTGGACCCATGTGGGGTAAACACTTCAACGAAGACTGCCTCGAGGTTGGCAGATTCTAAGTCGGACCTGTGGGTGCAGCAAAACTTTGTAGGAACGGCAACGAGGGCGCCGCCACCTCAACTGCCACGGTCCTTGCGAAATACCGTGTGAGATGCGATATCAAGAAGTTCTGAGTCGTGTACTCCCTCGTCTAGCCACGTTTCAGAGAGAAGGATAATGGTGTCAGGTAGCAACGAGGCAACGGTGGCGTGGAACTCAGCGACTTTGTTTTTCAGGCTTCGGCAGTTCATATACCAGAAGTGCAATCCTTTGCGCCCGGGACTGTGGCCTAGGGGAGGAGCCGGGGAAGTTGGCGAGGGGGGAGGATTGGTGTCGGGCACACCAGAGCATCACGGTGGCTCGAAAAGCGAGTCGTCGAAATGGGGTAGCTGGCACGCGCCACAAAACCAGCACTCAGTCGACGATGAAAGGCGACGGTATACAGCGGGGGTCATAAATTCGCACGTGCGATGTGCGTACTTTCCGCATCCATCACATTGGAGAGCGGCGACGTTGTCATACACAACCTTTTCGCAACGGCTGCAAGTAGGACGTGACAACGTGCGCTTGGGGCCGGGATTGATTGCAATATCTCCAGCGTGACCGTCGGGCGGCCAGGAAGGGGTGTGCACACATGGCAGCATGCCTTGGGGCGATGCTTCAGCGAGGTGGTGGGAACCAACTCCGCGCACAGCGCACGAGACAGGCTTGTGGTGGTGGTCACGCTCGGAGGGGCGCATCCGTCGGGAGGAAGAGCACTTTTGGCGACGTCTGGACCGAGGTGAGTCTGTAAAACGAAGAGTGACGCCAACAGCAAGAGGAGTCGCAGCCTGGCTCGGCCCAGATGTGCCTTCGCAACAAGTCGATGCGGCGGTACCGCGGCCCCGCTAACACGGGCTCTGACAGGCTCACACGGGTCGCTGAGCTTTCCCAGTGGCACGTATCACACTTCCTGCATGCTCACAGAGCAGAAATACTCAAGGAACCTAGATTTGACAAGACCAGAGAGAACAAATTAACCGCAGTCCAGCTTGGCTTGGCTTGCGGACGTGCTGCTTCTGAGGTCATGTTCAGTCCCATAAGATGCGTCTGAAGAAGTGCCTCAATTTTTGTGTGTAGTTGGGAGTGCTATTTGAAACTAAGAGAGAGGCCTGCTGGGGCTCGAACCCAAGCACTCGGCATTCTACATTTAGGCTACAGAGCCCAATGGTGGGTTCGTTTTAGCAGGTGCTCAAAGGCATAGCGCATGCAGTGACACCACACGTCATGTGGGTGCTCTGTGCAGTTGAGCGTTTGGAAACACGCAACCTGGCGGCCAGTTTGTGGGCTGCTGGCATGTAGTTTCTAGGAACCAGGGTGGAAAGTTGGCGCATCATTTGCAGCTGCGCCATTAAGGGCGCTTAAATATCCTTGGATATTTTTGTGTGCAGTTGAGTGATTTAACGGGCGTTTGTACAAAATACTATTAAGGAGCGTTACTTGAGGCTGTTGACATGATTTCATAATTCTCAATGTTTTTTAACACAATTTTATAAGTTCAAATTTTTGTTGTGTGCAAGCACAAACCATCATGATCCTTTACAAACCATTATTTTTTTTTCAATCTGGAGGGAAACCGGAACGGAACGTTTATGTATAAAATGAAACAGAAACTGGAACGAAAAACATTTCGTTCTGACACACTGGTCATTTCTATAGATGGTATTCACTGAAAAGTTTAGAGGGTGATGACCGTGCCCACGGTGTCTGTGCATGCGCTTTGCGCCAGCATCTTGCAGAGAAAAAAAGAAAACACCAGCGTTCATTGTCTGCAGCGTTTCAACCCGATTCTCGGCGGTGGTGTCGGCAGATATTGTATTATTTGCACTCGCATTATGTGGTGGCGCTCTACTTGCCTTCGAGCCATTGGCATCTCCCGTCTCGACCGTGGTGTCCACAGATATGAAAAATAGCAAGGACATTTCTTGGTGATGCTAGGATAACGTAGAGAAAAGCAAAGATTCTAAAGGCGAGGAATGCGTAGAGAAGAGTAGCTTCACTGTGATTGATCCTGTCGCACACGCCACACCTCGTGCTGGCTGGCTGGCCTCATGCTGTGTGCGGGAGATGAGAAGTCTCGAAGGGAACGGTGAAGCGTACAGGCGCGCTTGCTGTGGCGAGGACCAAAGTCTGCGGTGGCTCCAACCCCTTTGGAGTTCGCGGGAATGGAGTGTGGCCGACAGACAGGTGCTGGGGAGCGGGAGCTGGCACTCGACGGCCCACACCAGCAGGGGCAAAAGCCTTGTGACATCCAGAGAGAGCGCGACGGCCCACGTGGACAACGTATCGCCAAAACAAAGTCCCTCCGAAGTGGAGGAGCGCAAAAAAACACATCCACTCGGTTCGGAAGCGTTGACCAAACTCCGAAAGGAAAGGTGCTCTCTAACAGATGAGCCTGTGGCCGACACCCAAACACGGCGGCTGGCAGTCATCTGGCGTGTGCCTTGCGACAGGTGGGCTGTAGGACGCAAAACGGCAGTTAATGTCAAGGTTGTGGTGTCCGTGGCGACGTGTCTGCCGGCGTTTCTCAAGGAGAGCGCCTGGTGGCGAAAACAACACTATGCTATACCCGCTGGCTCGGCTATCGAATACGCGCGGCAGCACCAGGTGACAGTTAAGCGTGCATTCCGCCGCGGAGAGGAACAGTTGTGTTACGTCGCTTAGAGTGAAAAACCCCATGTTTCTCCACAAGGGTGGTGGGCGGAACGGCCTCGTGCGTGAATGCAACTGATGGGATCCCGAGAGAGAGTGCCGCAGCAGTTTGTGCATGCTGGCTTGTGCCGCATATGCCATCTGCGACGAGTTTCTTTCACAGCCAAAGTGGCGTACTGATATGTAATTGTCCTACATACCTTTAAAGGGTCTGACAACAAAAATTTCTTGAGCAAATGCTCAAATTTTTTTTTCTTGAAAACACAGCATATTTACACCAATATACATACCGTATTTGGTCACATAATGAACCCACTTTTTTTTTTAAATTCGGCGTGAATTTGTGGGTACAGTTCATTTATGTGAGAAAAGTTGCAACAGCTATTTAAAAGTTGAAATTTCATACAATAATTATGCTTAAAGAGGTTTTGTTGAAACCTTACCGTTCTAGTAAACATGTAATGAAATTTCCTGTTTTATGCACGTCATGCTAGTGGCCCCCTAGTGGTCATCGTCCCCCTACTTGCCATGGAGCCTTCATGTTTGTTGTCGGCCCACAGCGCGTCGTCTTCTGTGCCGTCAAGGCCCTCCAAAACTTCTTTTCCCACTCCAGGAAACTTCCCTTGTTTGCGCCCACGAAATGCACGCCGCTCCCTGTTCACCGCCCACTAACGTACACGCACTGGGGCAACACTGAAGTGCTGCCCAGCCGCACGGTTTCCATATGCCACAACGCATGCTCCACCACCTTCATAGTCTATCAGGGTTCGCACAGGTCCTTGAAAACCCTTGAATTTAGAAGTGTCAATTTCAAGGCCTGGAAAGTCCTGGAATTTTTAAATGGTCCTTGAAAACCCTTGATTTTTCCGGAGAGAATCAATGGCCCTGTCTTTTCACAAGAATTTAAAGTGTTTGTCGTGGATTTTAGGTGCTAAGAAATGCAAAGAAACATTGTAGCAATCAAGATTATGTGTATTTTGCGTGAAATGACAAGTTTGGGGAATTTTTTTTATTACAAGGCAAAATTGGGAGCAGGCACTTGTCAATCCAATCCATGTCACTATACAATCCAGTGAAAGCCAGCTACTGTTCTCTATCTTGCATCTTCCATCTAGTCTGTGGATGCTCGCTCCTTGCATGTTTGCTGTGCCTCATACGCTCCATCTGCATTTGCTTTTATGTGCAAATGGTGGACGTGCACATTGTTCATCCTGCCTTGCTGCAACACTTGCGGATTTAATTTCAACTGATAGTTTGCTGACAAAGCAGGAGATGCAGGCAACATTAACGAGCTTTTGAAATCAAACAGCTTACCAACCATGAAATAAAAAATAGAGCTGGGGGAGCAGTCACGAACCCGTTGGTACCTATCTAAATGTGCACTAATGTGCTTAGGTATTGTGCAACAAAAAACTTTTGCATTGTGTTGAAAAAGTTATAAAATAATCCCTGATAAAACATTAGACGGGGACCTTGAAAATGTGTTTTCTGGTCCTTGAGAACCCTTGAATTTTTGCTTTTGAAGCCTGTACGAACCCTGTCCATGTACTGGCTCATCGTGCACCACTCACCAGTAAGTAGCACAAACACAGCTGAACAAAACCATGGAGCGAAATGCAAAGTTGCAGAATAGCACAGAGTGGTTTTGGTGCTTTGTTTGCACGCCGCAGCGCGTTCATGGCGCTGTACGCAAGAAGGTTTGTTTTTTGTTCAGCAGGTGGCGCGCAATTTTTAAATTGAGCCACAGCATGCGCGCTCGCGTTTCTGCGCGTACTGTGGCGTGATATCAAGTGGCTGCGATTGTCTGCGGCATCAGCAACTATGCCGAGATAAAGACATATTCCCGCTCCATTTTTTGTGCAAGGGGACAAGAAAGCAAATTCCCAAGAAGAAAAGTGAGGAGGAGGGTGTTCATTGCGCGAGGGGGTTCATTACGCCAGTCAACACGGTATATACCGTAATTACCAGATTCTAACACGCCCCCGATTCTATTAAGAGATCAATAGCGCAAAAAAAGACGAAGGACAAAGAATGCGCGAGGACGAAGCGCTAACTTGCAACTACTGGTTTATTGAAAGAAGCACACATTTAAACAACTGCATACGTGATAACAGACAACCTACGCGACACAAACCAAAAACAAGGAAAAATGAATTTGATACCCCACTAGACAATCTTATCGCCCCCTTCCCGAGCCACGGGCTTCCAAATAAGCAATCTCTTTTGCCGATAAAGTAATTGATGCTTGACTAAGGCATCCGTCTCCGGTATTTCCCTAGTCGTTTGGTTCTTGCTCTTGAACAAAATCTTGCACTTGAAAAAGAAAGGCACGCATCCACAACCGCGACAGTGCTGCCCTTCAGCCGCACGTTATAGCTGTGCTCCGTCAACCTGCAGTTTATGCATCGACCGGTCTGGCCTGTGCATTGCTTGCCACACCGAGTCGGAAAGGAGTACACCACGCCTTCTGCACATCATGGTACGGACTGCTTTATCGAGCACCCTTCTGACTTCTGTCCAACTGCATTCGTCTGCTTGCAGACGTGTCGTGTCGTGCAACGTTTATATAGGTACTTATTTCAGTTTCGGAATTTCCTGGCGGGCGCTCCGGTCGCGAGTTGGAAGGACTTTAGGCGGCAGCGTTGACGGCGTGCAGCGTTCCGCTACGTTGCGGTGTGTAGTTACGTGTCTGCTCTACGGGTTTCTTCTTTTCGCTTGCGTTTGTCTCTACCCTTGTGCGAGAACCTTGCCTCTTTACTGCATTCGGTTGTACGGCCGCGGACGAAAATGTTTCGTGACTCCGTAAACACGCTGCTTTCTTTCGTGTGCTGTCTTGGCGCACCGACCTACCTCACAGCCGGCTGTATGAGCGGATAATAATAAAAATAAATATAATAATAATAATAAGAAGAAGAATCTTTATTTATAGGAACAGTATATATAATTTCCCTGCTTACTTAAGCAGCTGATGCTTGTGAGAAGGCTGGGCGCATGCATCGTGCATGGGGCACATGCTTATGCCTTTTACAAAATGTAAACTGTAAGGAGGAGGTGGAAATCTCTTGCTAAAAAGCTGTTAATAAAACCAAACAGACTAATGAAGAAAAACCGAAAAATTCTTAATGCTAACACAACATAACCAGAAAACAACCAGAAAACATGCAATTCAAATCTGAATGCAAAACTTTCTCATTTATCCAGGATTTTTGGTTAGCTTCAACAGGAGAACCATTTGATTTTTTTTTTTAATTATGAAGAATGCACGTGCGGATGTCTCGTAATTGAAAGCATGCAGTTATTGCGCATGGCTCTGAGGAAGTATCATTCGTGCTGCAATGAATTTGTGCGATTGGCATGGCCCACTTGACAGCCACTGCTTCTTTAAAATTCATTTAAAACGCTGCCGTTTTAGATATTTTAGTCATTGCTCAAAATCACTGGGCGTAAATTTTACCTTGATATCACATTTCTCCTTGATATCACGGCCCGTTTCAAATAAATCGCAAACTGGAATAGCGGCAACGAAATGCTGAGCAACTTCCGAGAGGACAGTTATTTCTTTTGGAGTACACAGCCAGATTAAGCTCGCCAGAACACGAGAGACCGCAGGGCGAAACGCTCCAGAATGCGGTTTTCGGCAAGGGCGAAGGAGTCCAAGAGCGAAAGAAATCACGGGACCACCAACTCTGCGTAACTTGTAACACCACGTACAGTGCGCGTCAGGCTTGTCTAGGGCAAGCGAGCGTGCGGCTTCCGAGCACGCTGGCGACATCTGCTGATAGTGGCTGGGTTGGAGATAGCTTGCCATTGCGCGTGCGTGATTCTCGGACAGACTCGGGTTGGTCGTCTTATAGCATGGGCCCCTCAAACTTAGAGATGCCACTCCCCACAAGGGGCGCTTTTATTCTGCAGTGCCAATTGTAGGCGGTGACACGGGTATAAGCGCGTAATTGGACGCGATGCATTATCAGTGCAGCCGTTACTTAATCGCTCAAAAGTTTCGACGGAAAGTGCTGCACTGCGTTATTGTTGCGCGCTTTTCGTTTGCTAAACGTGAGATTCAGAAGATTAGCAGAGGTCGTTTTGTAGTACAGTCGAACACGGGTATATCGAATTATTGTCTATATCGAACTCATAAATTATCCCCTTGAAAATTCTGTGTAAAAGTATAGGAATTCGTGCTTTTATATCGCACCGTATTTTTCCAGAGATTGGGTATATCGAACGCCGCGCGAGCTGGAAGGTGCTCTTCGGCGGTCGCTGCACCCCCGATTGAGGTTGAGGAGGATGTGGAGGAATGCGCGGGCATGGTGAAGACTGGTTCGCGGAACTAATCCCCCCTACCGGAACGAATTTGCGCTTGCCCAGTCGGGCCCCACTACCGGCCGCCGTAGCGTTAGCGGACGTAGCCCGGTATGCTAAATCTCTCTAGGCACACAAGCCCGAACGCTCAGAAAATGTGACAGTGCGAGGTAGGGATGCCCCGACTGCGCACGTCCTTTTTTTTTCGGCTGCGTACGTTCCCGGCTTGCCGAAAAATAGTTTTTTTTCTCTCTCTCTGGGTCTGTCTTCCACCGATGTCGTCTCGGGAAAGGGAAGAGGGAACGAAGGCGCTGACGGCATCCTCCTTCTTTTGCATTTTGCTGTTGTTGCTGCTGTTTGGCGAGTTGTCCCGCACCTTTCGGAGATCACTGTTTCTCTCGGAGATGACCATCGCGAGCGCTTTGTTGGAGTCCGTTCAGAGAGCCTTGGAATTGTTACCTTCAAAGTTCTTGTGGTACGTGCGCGCTGTTCTTCTTTTGCGTGCGTGTTGTGCATGGTGTGCGAAGGCGCAGCGTACTGCTGGAATTTTGTAGTTGTGCAGCTTCGAGACGATCGAGACCAGCGTCTTTAATTTCATTTCCAAGACGAAGAAGCAGGCCAAGATCAGCTATTTTTTTTTCACAGAAATAAAGCGTCCTGTTGCGTCGTGAGTGCGGAATTAGTTGTCATTCTTGAATGCGACGATCGGTAAGTGATCGTCCGCCATAGGTGAGGTCTCAGAGCCCATATTTTTATATCGAATTTTTCATATATCGAACTAGTTCGCGATCCCCTTGGAGTTCGATATATCCGTGTTCGACTGTATTACGTAACCGCCTGCTGGGTTATCGCACCGCGTCGAACGACGCGTCTATCTGACCTGTCAACGCTCCCAGCTGCCACTGTGAAAGACAAACGCCCCTCGAGGATGGTGGCGTCTGCAAATTCGAGCGGCACATGTGAAACGACGACCGGCCTGACCCTGTACGAGATCGGCGCACGCGCAATGGCAAGCTATCTCTAACCCAGCAGCTATCAGCAGATGTCGCCAGCACGCTCCGAAGTCGCGCGCTCGCTTGCCCCTGACACGCACTGTACTTCTTTCTAGGGGCCAAGCCGCTTAGGGGCTGGGGCTTCTCCTCTTGTCGTCGTAATCTTCGTCTCACGTCACGGTACTACAACACCCGGACACTCGTTTACGCCTCGTGCTAAAGCGCTTCGTAACGTGTACTAAACAACAACAACAAAAAAAAACCGATACTCGTTTACGCCTCGAGCTAGAACACTTTGTCCTTCGAAGACAAGAAACTTTACAGCAAAGCTGTATACCTCTACCCCCCCGACGGTTTCATCTCCGTTTATCAGAACAACATTCCCCTTTATGCACGGCAAGTGATGCAGGTAGCATACTTTCGTCGTCTGGCTTAGTACACAGCGTAAAAGAACACGAAATCAACAAAGACGTCCGAAGCGGCGAGCCCGACGTTCCACACCACAATGCAGCGAAATGCGGCCGAGTTCACGTTCACAAAAATTAGGCGGGCAAAGATCTTGGTTCATTCAAGATCAAAATCTTGGTCCACAGAACAAAGCTGAACATTATCATGTGGTCTGGTTCACGGAATAAAGCCAAAAATTCCACAGGATAAAGCTGAATATTATCCTGTGGTCTGGTCCACAGAATAGGCACTGCGAAAAGTTTAGGAACATGGAGGAAAGAATACTCAGGAGAGACCCCTAGCACCCCAATGCATTGCGGAAAGTGTGGAGGAAGTCACGTGATTTTTTTTAGATGATGATGATGATGATGATGGCTTGGTGGCTGCCCCTTTGTATCGGGGGGACACTCCTGAGGGCATATAATCCCCCGGCGCCCTAGCCTCAAGAGTTTTCTTCGCCCATAGACAATGTTGCTTACTTGTTTACAACTGCGGCGGCCAAATTTGGGCAAATAGAACGGACAAATTTTTAAGGCACTTGGTATATGGCTGCCTCGCTACGCTTGCAAGCCAGCGCAGTCGCTACGACAAATGTTTTTAGATTAGGCCAGTTTGAAAACTCTGCCGTCTGAGGCGGCCTTAACTAGTACCCCGGCTGCAGCGGCGCTTACGTCGCGTCGAGATCGGCGGAGCGAGCCGCTGCCGCCGCCGGCGCCCTGCCGGGAAAATCCCCTTCGCTCAGCATTGGCGAGAGCCACAATTCGTTCGTTGCTCACTTTGTGTTTCTTCGTTGTGAAGTGAAGTGGAATTTATCGCTGCTGAGACGTAGCGCGCAAAGACCGCAGTGCTGTACGACCCCAAACAATGCTCCCGTCGTCTGCGTTCGCCATCCCGCCAGCCTGTTGCTATGACGACGACAAACGCTACTTTGCCAGGCTTAAAGGGCCCCTGAGATTGGGGTTTTTGGGGGGTCGATGGTATCGGAGCACAACGGCTATTTCTTGAACTAATCGTGACGTAACAGTGCGCTCTTGATTTAATCATTTTTTACGAGCGTAGAAACACCAGAAAGCTACAAAAAACATATTTTGTGTGTGTGTGCGTTTACACAATCGCACATATTTGTTTAATACCGGAGTGTAAAGCACTTACACGCCGGGCCAACCCGGGCTTGACGCTCCTCCGTTCTCGGCGGAAGGATACAGTGAGCGCAGGAGCAACGACGCTTGCAGCGTGATCGCTCAGCGCTCCGTGTCTGGTGTAACAGTAGAGAGTAGAGAGTTTTAGCAGTACGTTCGTTACGTTCGTTACGTTGCTACGGGGTTTACCGGGACCCGACTGCGCATGCGCGCGTACGTACCGGGTTCTTTCCGTAGAGCGAGACGGAAAACGTGTTTTAGCACTCCGTAGCGTCGTACCGTTCGTTCCGTGTGACGGCTGATTAGCCGAGTAGTTGCAAAAATCCAAACGCTAAAAATACGTAAATAAACAACGCAGTTTCTCCTAAAGCATTGCAAATCTAAATCGCGCTCGGCCGGACGCATTGTGAGGCAGGGGCTGCGGTGGCGGCGACGGCACCAGAGCGAGCGCAGGTGACGACATGGTCGCGCGCCGTTCACGTGGAGGAATGGCCTTGGCCTTGCCCGATTGAAGCGCTAGACACATGTACAATTGGTACACGCGATTCGTATGCGACTGATCGTTACGACTGTCACCACGACTAGTCGTACGCGTGAATTTGAGACACATGGCCCGATGCGGGTGTGCGATGCCTCGTCGGTGCCGCTCCGCCCACTGTTTTTGCACCATGGTCAACTACGACGATCGCTGAGCTGAATTTGTAGATTCCGCGGGTTTGTACGCAAGAAATGGATAAAGCAGGCAATCGTGAAGCGTTTTCTGCATCGGAAACAGTCCGCGCACACGCCGGTCGCGCCTGCCAGCTCGGCACACTCAGCGGCTCGAACCGGCGCAGACCACGGTAGCAACCGCTTGTCGCTGTTCTTCCGAATCAATCTGATCACTAAAACGAAGTTCCACCTGCGAGAAAGTAGGTGTTAGTGTGGTGAAAAATTGTGCTAGGGATTGTTCTCAGGGCTTATTTTAAAAGCGGCGATCAGATATATCTGCCGCAATGCAAGCATATGCTGACCGGCCGTGGATGCCGCGGCGCGCGGTGCGGCGAACGGCCGAGAGATGGCGATACCTGCCTCGGAAGCATCGAAACAGGCTACGCAGATGTCTCGGTCACCGATCGCTCACGGCAGTTGTAGCTCAAATAAAGTTTCACATGCGAGAAAGGGGATGATAGTGAGGTGAAACGTTGTGTTACGGAGTGTCATTCGCAGTTGCACAGATAGCGGCGATCGCCAGGACGCTAAGCCTAAAGTTCTCAACACCCGAGCAAGCCGGTTGCGGGCTCCGGATACGGTAACACCGGTAACACGGAAGCAGAGCGCCGGGATAGACGCCGGCCGCGTACGGAACAAATGGCGCATGCGCAGTCGGGTCCCGGTAAACCCGGTAGCAACGTAACGAACGTAACGAACGTACTGCTAAAACTCTCTAGTGTTCTTTGCATTTGCTTTCTTGGACGCTGTATCCGAAAGGATTCTTTGCACCATCTGTGTTTCGAGCCTAGCCTCGACGTTGTTTCAGTTATGAGGGGGTAACGAACGGCGCGCCAATGGAGCGCCGCGCCGACGACGAAGGCGGAGCTCCGCACGCAGCGCTTGGACGACGCCGGGCACTGCTCGTGATCACGAGGCGCACGCTCAAGTGTGCTCACGCGGGCTGAATAAACCAGTTCAAGCCCAAACGCTGTCGCAGCTGATTCTCTGCGCCGGCCGCGAGAAGGGCAAGAGCATGCGCATCCCGTAACGACTCCTGCCAAAGAGTTTCATTTCATTGCTTCCCATCAAGTCATGATCGCAGGAAAAGTGTGGTTTGCTGCACCGGCCTTCTGAATGAACCTGTTCCCTAGTGTCCTTAGCGCGCTTTACCGTTTACCGTGTTAAATGAAGCAAGAGTAGCCGTTTGCCGCTGAAAACGAAAGGATTACACACTGCGGTTTCTGCATTCCGGCTTACCGGCTCTAGAGTTCCTGTATATACAGGAACTCTAACCGGCTCTGCCAAGTAGCGACATCTGGCGAATTTGTCTCAAAGCAAATGACACAAAAGTTTGTTGCCCAGAACTGTTCGCTTACGCTTGAAATAGCTTGAACCTTGGACGTTTTAAATTGAACTCTCACAATACAATAATTTTCTTTTAAAAGAGCCGTATACTTCTGCTGTAGAGCTTAAAAAATAGAAAACACGACGTTGACGCCGCCATCTAGTGGGAACAATTAGGACCAAGTATTGCATTAACCAGAATTCACGCCTCCGCGAAATATTTCGATATAAAAATTCCGCAGTTACCTATATTACCTCGCCCAACACGATTTTAAAAGCATAAAAGAATTATGCTAGTTTATGAAGGCATCTGAACCATTGGAAGCGTGGGAGGCTGGAGTAGGGGCAGAGATTTTGCTCACTCATTCTGAAAAAAATTGTCATTTATCGTGCTCCTGATCATTATTTAGCAAGAATGTAGTAAACAACATCAACGAAGATTGCTTGCATGAAGTGCCGAGCGCAGTGCATTTGCTGTGCCGTAAAGTTCCGGAAGAACGCCCACCCAAATTTAAGTACAGTGATATCAAGTGAAAAATACGAGATGGGCGAACTTTCGGGTCAGGTGCGAAAAACTACTAAAAGGTGGCCGCACCGCCAACCAAAACTGCAATGTCAAGAAAAAATGTGAGACTGGCGAACTTCCGGGTCAAGCGCGGAAAGGACGAATAAGTGATCGCATCTACACATGAAGACATGATTCGGGTTTGTTTTGTTCACTCATCGGCGCTAAAGCCATCGATTTTACGGGGTGGGCGCGTCTTTCAGTAAATTGGTATTTCACCCGTAAAAGGAGGTGGGCGATGTTTCTGGGGAGGGCGTTCTCTGGGAACTTTACTGTAATCTAATTGAGACGCGAGCGTACATTTCGCCGGCGCAGGGAGCTCGCTGTTACAATCGCTAGAAATTCTAGCCGCTGTAATCGTTATGTAGCGACGGTAAAAATAAGTTACCGTTCACGGAAACTCTCGCGCATGCCAGGTCGACTTCCGCAATCACCAGTACCTCCTGCTCAAAGTCCGTAAGGACTGAAAAGGTAGCTTGAAGAAAAAAAAAAAGAAAAAAGGGCGTCGTCGTCTCGTGCGACTCACTCGCTGAAGTAACCATGGTAACGACGGCGCTGTAAACCAACGACCGCCGCCGTCAAAAATCGCGGTCATTCCGGCGGCCAACCATGAAATGAGTGCTTCGCCTCGAACGAGGTCGGACTATGTCGTCATCGCAAGCCGCCGAGCCAACAAATAGTTCTGTCTCGTCGGGGTAATAACTTTTGTTAGCGTGAGCGAATATGCTTACTATTTTTGGACTTGTTTCTACAAGAACTATAGAGCAGATTTCTGACACAAACAAAAACACTTTGAAATCCATCTCAGTGCCCCTGAGCTGAAAAATCGTCCTTCTATCTCAAAAACGAAGGCCGTTCATCGGTTGAAACTTTGGGTGAGGGTTAGAATGGGCAAATTGAAGGCGAAATCAACAGCTTAGAACATGACATCGCACCGAGGAATTAGCGACGAAGCTGTTTTCGCTTAGAAGCGGGAGGGCAGGGCGACGCCATGTTAGTCAAACCAAACCGGAGACAGCAAAGGATGATGGGATAGAGTGCTGGGCTCAGTAGGCTCAAGTAATGGCGGCACTCGGCTTCACAAATGTGACGTCAGGGCCTCTCCTAACCTTTTCTTTCCCCATGTTTAGGAGGGAGCGTCACGTGTCAATCGTGAAGCCTAGTCATAAAAAATGAAACGGAAAAACTCATGGGAGTTACACCATCACGTGACAGGCAAGCAATACTTCTTTGCGCCTTATGCGGCCGCCCGCTCGCGCTGCGTGCAAACGTTGCTGCGTGCGTCTGTCCGTTCGGTTGCCGGGCCGCCGGGTATTCGGGTTTCGGCGCCGAGTTGCCCTCCGGGCATTGCGTGCAGCGCTGCCTGAAACCAGAAACGCGCAGCGGGCTGATCGTGCGGGCACAGTGGTCGGACGGGAGAGACGGAAAACATCTTTATTGAGCTTTCGGATCCGTCCAAGTCGAAGTGTTGTGTGCCGCCGCCGTGCAAAAGTGGAGATGACAGAGTACCACATCCGTGCCTCACATTTTATTTCACAAAACACACCGCACTTTCTTGGCTCTGGTCATTTTATCTTTTCAACTCCTAGGCTTATAATCTAGCATTCGTTTTCACCATATACCTATCGCGCGGATTGAGCACTAGTCCTCGGACAACCAGCCCAAGCACTGCCTGCAACGTGAGGAAGAAAATGATCCGAGTGCGGCGAACTGGGCAAGTTGGTGAATGTTCATGGTAAAAACGGCGCATCAAAGACGAAGACAGAGAAGGGACAGCGCCGTGTTTGTGTTTTCCCTTCTCTGTCTTCGTCTTTGATGCGCTGTTTTCACCATGGAAAATGATCCGTTCCTCACGTGACTGCGCCCAACATCAGTGCTTCTGCACCTTTTGTTGTCCAATGCACTGAAGGAGACAATAACGCACCAGAAGCGTCATCCCACAATTGTGGCACGTACAACGTGCCACCATGCAGGAGCACCGATAAGGCGAACGTATGCAAATGTGCGCGCGAGTGAAACCAAAGCTCACCCTCTAAGCGAATACGACACTCGTTACAGGCTCATACCTGCCAGGTTTCCCGAATTTTCCGGGAGACTCCCGAATTTTCATGGTTTTGTACGATTGTACGACCGAAACAAAAATCTCCCGAAAATGCACCCGCCTTCGGCTTAATCCTTTCCCAGTATGGCCACTATGCGCCGGAGCTATACCTGAAAATCCAACCCGACACCATTTGGCATCGTTATCAGTGAAGTGCTTAAAAAGCGTAGTCGGCCATGCGCAGACGGTGAACCTGTTCGTCCGATTGTTAGTTTACTGTTTATAGAAACGCAGCGCCGCCGCAACTTTCATTTACGCACGAGCACGGCCATTCTGAAGGTTTAGCAAGTCTCCAGTGGTGTACGTAGTTTGTTGTTAGTTTAGACGAAACAACAAAACAGTTCAGTTCCTGCTGTTTTGTATTGCGCTTGCAGTATGTACTATTTCCAGGACTTTCTGAAAAGGGCGGCGTTAGCAATGTCGAACATTCAGGTGGTGTACCTTGTTGGTAGTTTGGGCGAAGAAACAGTTCATTTCTTGCTATCTTGTAAGTAAATAAAAAAAATGTGTGTAAAGTTACCCATTCTGTTGTTGCCCCCCCCCCCCCCTCGGTAAGATCTCCCTAATGCCATCCCGGCAAATCTGGCAGGTATGCAGCGCTGTAATGTAAAGGGAAGGTGGCGCGATAACTCTCAGCAGAATACCAAACGCAATCGTCACAGCACACCTTGCAAACACTACGTAGCCGTAGGCCGCTCTGTGCTTGTGAATGTTTTAGGCGGCGCGTTCGAGCGATCCAACGTCAGAAGTGAAATTCGGCTTGCAGCTCGTGAGGGTGCTTCGTAAGAATGCGATCGAAGTCTCGCCTTGCTTTGAACAGCGACAGCGGCAGTACTTCCACGATACGAAGCTTGGAGCGCAACGCTGGCGAACAATATTGTACTGCATGTACGGCGCCTTCGGCGACGGCGCTCGCCTCAACCTCCACCGGCAGCCAGCCGGAGCCACTAAATGCTACCGCGGGCCTGAGCGTGGTGGATTTTCCATAATGCATTGCGCGGGAGGAGCCCGAGGAGACGAGAAAGCAGTTTCAGAGGAGGTTGGCTTGCCGAAGCTGGGCCGCCTGACGTCATGCTCCCTCCTAACATTTTCTTCCTCCATGACCTCTACCGGCCGCCAGCCGGAGCCACTAAATGCTACCGCAGGCCTGAAGGTGGTGGATCTTCCATGATGCATTGCGCGGGAGGAGCCCGAGGAGAGGAGAAAGCGGCTTCATAGGAGGTTGGCTTGCCGAAGCTGGGCCGCCTGACGTCATGCTCCCTCCTAACATTTCTTCCTCCATGCGAGGAGAGGAGAAAGCGGCTTCAGAGGAGGTTCGCTTGCCGAAGCTGGGCCGCCCCACGTCGTGCTCCCTCCTAACATTTACTTCCTCCATGCGAGGAGAGGAGAAAGCGGCTTCAGAGGAGGTTGGCTTGCCGAAGCTGGGCCGCCTCACGTCGTGCTCCCTCTTAACATTTTACTTCCTCCATGCGAGGAGAGGAGAAAGCGGCTTCAGAGGAGGTTGGCTTGCCAAAGCTGGGCCGCCTGACGTCGTGCTCCCTCCTAACATTTTCTTCCTCCATGCGAGGAGAGGAGAAAGCGGCTTCAGAGGAGGTTGGCTTGCCAAAGCTGGGCCGCCTGACGTCATGCTCCCTCCTAACATTTCTTCCTCCATGCGAGGAGAGGAGAAAGCGGCTTCAGAGGAGGTTGGCTTGCCAAAGCTGGGCCGCCTGACATCATGCTCCCTCGTAACATTTTTCTTCCTCCATGCGAGGAGAGGAGAAAGCGGCTTCAGAGGAGGTTGGCTTGCCGAAGCTGGGCCGCCTCACGTCTTGCTCCCTCTTAACATTTTACTTCCTCCATGCGAGGAGAGGAGAAAGCGGCTTCAGAGGAGGTTGGCTTGCCAAAGCTGGGCCGCCTGACGTCATGCTCCCTCGTAACATTTTTCTTCCTCCATGCGAGGAGAGGAGAAAGCGGCTTCAGAGGAGGTTGGCTTGCCAAAGCTGGGCCGCCTCACGTCTTGCTCCCTCTTAACATTTTACTTCCTCCATGCGAGGAGAGGAGAAAGCGGCTTCAGAGGAGGTTGGCTTGCCAAAGCTGGGCCGCCTGACGTCATGCTCCCTCGTAACATTTTACTTCCTCCATGCGAGGAGAGGAGAAAGCGGCTTCAGAGGAGGTTGGCTTGCCAAAGCTGGGCCGCCTCACGTCTTGCTCCCTCTTAACATTTTTCTTCCTCCATGCGAGGAGAGGAGAAAGCGGCTTCAGAGGAGGTTGGCTTGCCAAAGCTGGGCCGCCTCACGTCTTGCTCCCTCTTAACATTTTACTTCCTCCATGCGAGGAGAGGAGAAAGCGGCTTCAGAGGAGGTTGGCTTGCCGAAGCTGGGCCGCCTCACGTCTTGCTCCCTCTTAACATTTTACTTCCTCCATGCGAGGAGAGGAGAAAGCGGCTTCAGAGGAGGTTGGCTTGCCAAAGCTGGGCCGCCTGACGTCATGCTCCCTCGTAACATTTTTCTTCCTCCATGCGAGGAGAGGAGAAAGCGGCTTCAGAGGAGGTTGGCTTGCCAAAGCTGGGCCGCCTCACGTCGTGCTCCCTCTTAACATTTTACTTCCTCCATGCGAGGAGAGGAGAAAGCGGCTTCAGAGGAGGTTGGCTTGCCGAAGCTGGGCCGCCCCACGTCGTGCTCCCTCTTAACATTTTACTTCCTCCATGCGAGGAGAGGAGAAAGCGGCTTCAGAGGAGGTTGGCTTGCCGAAGCTGGGCCGCCTGACGTCGTGCTCCCTCCTAACATTTTCTTCCTCCATGCGAGGAGAGGAGAAAGCGGCTTCAGAGGAGGTTGGCTTGCCGAAGCTGGGCCGCCTCACGTCGTGCTCCCTCTTAACATTTTACTTCCTCCATGCGAGGAGAGGAGAAAGCGGCTTCAGAGGAGGTTGGCTTGCCGAAGCTGGGCCGCCTGACGTCGTGCTCCCTCCTAACATTTTCTTCCTCCATGCGAGGAGAGGAGAAAGCGGCTTCAGAGGAGGTTGGCTTGCCGAAGCTGGGCTGCCTGACGTCGTGCTCCCTCCTAACAATTTCGTCCTCCATGCGAGGAGAGGAGAAAGCGGCTTCAGAGGAGGTTGGCTTGCCGAAGCTGGGCCGCCTGACGTCGTGCTCCCTCCTAACATTTTCTTCCTCCATGCGAGGAGAGGAGAAAGCGGCTTCAGAGGAGGTTGGCTTGCCGAAGCTGGGCTGCCTGACGTCGTGCTCCCTCTTAACATTTTACTTCCTCCATGCGAGGAGAGGAGAAAGCGGCTTCAGAGGAGGTTGGCTTGCCAAAGCTGGGCCGCCTCACGTCGTGCTCCCTCTTAACATTTTACTTCCTCCATGCGAGGAGAGGAGAAAGCGGCTTCAGAGGAGGTTGGCTTGCCGAAGCTGGGCCGCCCCACGTCGTGCTCCCTCTTAACATTTTACTTCCTCCATGCGAGGAGAGGAGAAAGCGGCTTCAGAGGAGGTTGGCTTGCCGAAGCTGGGCCGCCCCACGTCGTGCTCCCTCTTAACATTTTACTTCCTCCATGCGAGGAGAGGAGAAAGCGGCTTCAGAGGAGGTTGGCTTGCCGAAGCTGGGCCGCCTGACGTCGTGCTCCCTCCTAACATTTTCTTCCTCCATGCGAGGAGAGGAGAAAGCGGCTTCAGAGGAGGTTGGCTTGCCGAAGCTGGGCCGCCTCACGTCGTGCTCCCTCTTAACATTTTACTTCCTCCATGCGAGGAGAGGAGAAAGCGGCTTCAGAGGAGGTTGGCTTGCCGAAGCTGGGCCGCCTGACGTCGTGCTCCCTCCTAACATTTTCTTCCTCCATGCGAGGAGAGGAGAAAGCGGCTTCAGAGGAGGTTGGCTTGCCGAAGCTGGGCTGCCTGACGTCGTGCTCCCTCCTAACAATTTCGTCCTCCATGCGAGGAGAGGAGAAAGCGGCTTCAGAGGAGGTTGGCTTGCCGAAGCTGGGCCGCCTGACGTCGTGCTCCCTCCTAACATTTTCTTCCTCCATGCGAGGAGAGGAGAAAGCGGCTTCAGAGGAGGTTGGCTTGCCGAAGCTGGGCTGCCTGACGTCGTGCTCCCTCCTAACAATTTCGTCCTCCATGCGAGGAGAGGAGAAAGCGGCTTCAGAGGAGGTTGGCTTGCCAAAGCTGGGCCGCCTCACGTCGTGCTCCCTCTTAACATTTTACTTCCTCCATGCGAGGAGAGGAGAAAGCGGCTTCAGAGGAGGTTGGCTTGCCGAAGCTGGGCCGCCCCACGTCGTGCTCCCTCTTAACATTTTACTTCCTCCATGCGAGGAGAGGAGAAAGCGGCTTCAGAGGAGGTTGGCTTGCCGAAGCTGGGCCGCCTGACGTCGTGCTCCCTCCTAACATTTTCTTCCTCCATGCGAGGAGAGGAGAAAGCGGCTTCAGAGGAGGTTGGCTTGCCGAAGCTGGGCCGCCTCACGTCGTGCTCCCTCTTAACATTTTACTTCCTCCATGCGAGGAGAGGAGAAAGCGGCTTCAGAGGAGGTTGGCTTGCCGAAGCTGGGCCGCCTGACGTCGTGCTCCCTCCTAACATTTTCTTCCTCCATGCGAGGAGAGGAGAAAGCGGCTTCAGAGGAGGTTGGCTTGCCGAAGCTGGGCTGCCTGACGTCGTGCTCCTTCCTAACAATTTCGTCCTCCATGCGAGGAGAGGAGAAAGCGGCTTCAGAGGAGGTTGGCTTGCCGAAGCTGGGCCGCCTCACGTCGTGCTCCCTCTTAACATTTTACTTCCTCCATGCGAGGAGAGGAGAAAGCGGCTTCAGAGGAGGTTGGCTTGCCGAAGCTGGGCCGCCTGACGTCGTGCTCCCTCCTAACATTTTCTTCCTCCATGCGAGGAGAGGAGAAAGCGGCTTCAGAGGAGGTTGGCTTGCCGAAGCTGGGCCGCCTGACGTCGTGCTCCCTCCTAACATTTTCTTCCTCCATGCGAGGAGAGGAGAAAGCGGCTTCAGAGGAGGTTGGCTTGCCGAAGCTGGGCTGCCTGACGTCGTGCTCCCTCCTAACAATTTCGTCCTCCATGCGAGGAGAGGAGAAAGCGGCTTCAGAGGAGGTTGGCTTGCCAAAGCTGGGCCGCCCCACGTCGTGCTCCCTCTTAACATTTTACTTCCTCCATGCGAGGAGAGGAGAAAGCGGCTTCAGAGGAGGTTGGCTTGCCGAAGCTGGGCTGCCTGACGTCATGCTCTCTCCTAACATTTTTCTTCCTCCATGTTGCTAAAAGCTTTGGCGCCATCTTGAGATGGCGATGGTAATGGGTGGGACGAAATTTCTGTTATTTCGGCAGTTTCAGTTTCGTATCCGATTCTACCATGCATGCGATTTTTCTACCTATTTTTCCAGAAAAAAATGCACGTTAGAATCGGGTAAGTATGGTATACGCGATCCGCTGGCACGTACGAGGCGGTGACTGACAACAGAATGCGTATGTACTCACACGACATGAACTCCAGCTACCTTCGGGTGAGCCTTCACATGAGTCACAATTTACACAGCACAGGGAGACTTCGAATGCAGTGAGAAAGGAACATGCAGGTAGCGGTGGCGTTTCGAGACGCTATAAAATGAAAGGAACCGCAGAGGAGAGAGGGCGGAGAAAATTGCCATTATGTCCGCGTATACCGAGAGTGGTGCCCGGTATGGTGGAGGAAAGCAATGTTAAAACATATGCGTGGCACAACCTGCGAGCCACAGCCATTGCCCGTGGCGCATTTCTTTTTCCCTGAACTGCTGCAAGGCTTGGCGCCCCTTTTGCAGCGAGTCACGGAGCTGTGTGTCGGCATCCCGTGCTCCCAGGGCGCTTGCGGTCCATTTAGCCTTTGCCATAAAGTGCTGCCAAGGCTGCATCCATTCGAGCCATCCACAGCGAGTGGAGCTCCGGCGCGCCATCCCACGACTCCCCGGTGGAGGTGGCCGCTGTTCCTGCCGTGTCCCGCTGTCCGCACAGGAGGCAACAATTCTCCACACTGCCCTTTGAACCTGTGGAGGGCAGAGGAAGCCTTCTCACACGTTTGGGGGGTAGGACCATGTCCACAAGGTCCCAGCACAGTAGATCTTCCCAAGGAAAGTTTTGTGCAAGCAGAGCCATGGCTAGCGTCACTTCTTTGTGGGCTCTCGTGAAGGAGGTCTCCCCCAGTTGCATGCAGTTTCCCCGCAGTCAGCGTGGGGTTCCTTCGGTTTACAACGGCAGCACTTTGGCTGAGGTTGACTCCCAATAGGTGGCTGGGTTCAGAGGCGCCCTTCGGCGTGAAGTTTAGCCCCGCTCCTTAAAAGCCTAATTGCCTCGCCCCCTTCGGATCGTGTGTGCAGGTGGAGGCCACATCGAGTGCGTAGGCACACACTGCGCACTCCCCATTGTGAGGCCATGGGTAGGCTTAGGTGCCAGGGCCGTTGGGCAGGCGGCTCAAGGGTGCATATAAGATGGGTGACATGGGGCAGCCCTGGCCCACTGGCCTGCGGATGTCTATGGGCACGCCCGCCATCCCGTTCACTACAGGGCTGGTGGAAATGTCTGCGTAGCAAGTTTTGATCACTCGCTCATTGTGTCACCAATGTCACAGTGTTGGAGGGGAGAGAGAGAGAGTAAACTTTATTTTGCACAAAAAAGAACAGGGAGCACGTGGTCGGATTCCTCATTTCAGGATCCCATTGGAGCTTGCGGCCTTCTCCGCACGTTCCACCAGCCAAAGCTGAGTTCTCTCTCCCACTGCTCAGTCATGGGAAGGGTTGGGGATTGGGCGAACATTTGGGTCTTTCTGGCAGGCCCACACCATGTGGTAGAGGGTGCAGATCTCACCGCAGTGTGAGCAGGTGGTGTTGTAGAGGGTGGAATTGGCGGCGTGAAGTTTAGATAGGTGTGGGAACGTGTTTGTCTGCAAAAGCCTGAGTTTATGCTCCTGTTCCTGGGTGAGTGACGGGTGGACGGGAGGATACTGTTGCCTACTCAGCTTGCAGTGCTGTGTGATGCTTTGGTATGTTACTAGGGGATGGGCCACTTGAAGCCAGTCGTCTCGCAGGGCCCAGTAGCCGTGATATTGCTGCGAAGGGACCAGTGGGCAGGGTTCCAAGCCAGACGGATCTTGCGTTGAGAGGGTCGTTGGAGAAAAATTCTTGCAGCTGGTCTTGATATTCTTCCGTGTAGGTAGCTTCGGCATGCTGCTTGAGAGTCAGTAATGATTGCATCAGCCGAGGTGTGGGCAATGGCAAGAGCGATGGCTGCTTCTTCTGCTTGGGTGGTGTTGCTTCCAGTAAGCGTGACACTGGCGACGTGCTCGGTGCATGTGATGACGACAGCCGTCATCGTATCCATGCGAGCGTAGTCCGCAGCGTCCCTGTATGCAGTTTTGGACTCGGATCCGTGTACTACATCTAATGCCTGTGCTCTTGCCGCACGTCTTCCTTGGTGAAACTGAGGGTGCATATTCCATGGAAATGGAGCCACATAGATGTTTTGTCTTGTGGTTGTGGGTATGTCCATGGAACAGTGGCCTTGTTATCCCAGGCGACCAAGCAGTTGGTGTCCTGTTCTTGCGGTCGCTAGACGGTGTACCAGATGAGCTCTGTGAGCTCCTCCACCGTGTTGTGTACTTCCAGTTTGAGGAGTCTGTCCGTGGCCGTGCTGATGGGGAGACCAAGTGCTCGTTTATATGCTTTCCGAATGAGTGTATCAAGTTTGTTTACGTCGCCTTTGGAGAGGATCGCATACGGGATGGTGTAATTGATGCGAGAGATGATGAAAGCTTGGACGAGCCGTAGTGTGTCTGCTTCCTTCATCTTTCTAGTCTTTGTGGTGGTTCGACGAAGCATGTGAACAATTTGTCCTGTTTGAGTGAGGTGCCGTAGAAGTAAAGAGTTGAGCTGGAGCAGTCTCCTTGAAAGGTCATCCCCAGTATCTTTATGTGGGGAAGGCGGGATCGTAGCTTCGTCAAGTGTAATTTGGATGCCTGGGTCTTGTTTTCCACTGTGACGTTTCCGTACAAGGAGAAGCTCAGATTTCTGTGGAGAGCAGCATAGACCACGCTTGGTTGCGTAAGCTTGCACGATGTCAGCAGCCTGCTGAAGGCAATCTTACATTTGCCCTACCGACCCTGGGCCCATCCATAACGTTATATCATCCGCATGCAGGCCATGTCGAAGGTCAGGGATGGCACCTAATAGTTTGGAAGGCCGATGAGGGCGATGTTAAATAGCAGTGGGGAAAGAACTGCGCCCTGTGGCGTACCTCGGCCTCCAACTTGAATGGGACCTTCAGGGCTAATTGTCGGTTTGTAAGAAAACCCCTGATGTAATTGTATGTCTTGGCTCCGCAGCGGAGGTTATTGAGATTGTTCAGGATCGTTTGATGATTTACATTGTCAAACGCCCCTTTTAAATCAAGGACGAGCATTGCTTTAGGCGCGTGATTATTGGCCTGCATCATGATTTCCTCTTTGAGCTGAAGAAGAATATCTTGGGCACTGAGACTTGGTCTGAATCCGTACACGGATGTAGGAATTCGGCAAGCGTCTCCTAGGTATCGCTGTAGGCGAGCGAGGATGACGTGCTCGAGTAGCTTTCCTGCGCAGGACGTTAATGAAATTGGGTGGAAATTCTCGACGCTTGGCTCCTTTCGTGGCTTCGGTATCCTCGGTATTCAATGGCGTGGAATGTATGCAGGCAACCAAGTGTGCGCCGCCATATCTGTGGCCAAGCGTCTGTTGCTAGGCGACGTTGCGCGCACGGCCCGCAGATCAGGCACCCCTCTTCTCCTCCATGCAACCGTGGGAGTGCGCCCGTGGCCTCCGCGATTTGCTGCCGGTGGCGTGCCGCCGGTAGCCAGTTGATCGCGAAGGCCACAGTGCGCCCACGGCCTCCGTGATCGGCTGCCGGCGGCGCGCCGCCGGCAGCTGATCGCGGAGGTCGTGGTGCGTTGTCACTCGTTATGTCAGGCTCCGCGGGATGGCGGCATTTGTCCGTGCTAAGCACGACTGTGAAACACATGACTGTGTTTCACGTTACGAACTCTTTGCCGAACACAAAGTATTGCATCGAGTTCACTGTGAGTGCGATTAATAACATCTCTGTTGGTGCCACAGTTTAGAATCGGATTGGAACGGAGCAGGTGACGCACGTCGGTGTCTTTTTTTTCTTCGGCGTGCGGCCGCAGTGGCCCAGGGTGCGCCGTGTCCGTGGCGCATCAGCCATGTTTGTGGCCGTTTCCAGTGTTGCTAAGCGAAGAAATTGACCACTAAACTTTTCAACGAATACCGTATATTAAATGAACCTCCTTTCCGGCGGCATGACTCCCTTTCCCCAACAGCCATTCATGTATTGTGTGAGGGATGTGACGTAGTCATGGTCAAGGTTGGTTAGTATCTTGTTTGTGATACGGTCTTGGCCGGGTGTGGTATTTCTCCGTATCGGATTGTACCTCCGATTCGTCAAGGGGCCTATCCAGGTGGGTGTTTGGAACGCCCAAGTAGTCTGGAACTGAGTATGGGGGAGATAGAAGCAGGTATCTTTGCTGAAGCATTTTGTGGAGGTCGTTCGTGGTGCCTGGGAAGGTGTGCAAAATGTTTTTTTATTGTCTTGGTGGTGCCGCCTATACTTTTTGAAGGGTCAATCAAATATCTGAGTAGTTGCCATGTCTTAGATGTGGTGAGAGTACCACCGAGGCTGTCGCAGATCGTGAGAAAATTATGCTTGCAAAGTATGGCGGCGTATTTGGCCGCGTGCTGAGTGAGGGCTGCAATTCGTAATTTGAGTTTGTGATTGTGCTTTTGCCTCTTCCATCTACGGATGAGTGACCGGTGAGCTTCCCATAAGTGGAGTAGTGTGGTGTTTATATGCGGAACCTGTGTAGTGGTATCTAGCTGTTGCGTTGTGGCTCTTACGTCAGCTCGTAGCGCCTGTGTCCAGGTGTCTTCAGTCTTGGAGGTAGGCAGCTCAGCCCTGTGCTCGCGGAACTTGTCCCAGTTGGTTATTCGAACTTCGCTTAGGGGTGCTCGATATTCTTCCCCCCCGTGAAGGGTGGTTGAAACGATTGAGTGGTCACTATTTTACCCCGCTTTCTCTTTTACTCTGCATATGTGGATGATGATGTTGATGGCATTTGTGAGAGACAACTTCAACTTGCAGTGAACAGCCTCTCAAGGTGGGCAAATGTGAATGGTTTTAAGTTTATCTGTGACAAAAGCAGCTGCATGCTTTTTACTAAGCTACGAGGCATGCGGGCAGACCCATGTGTGACCCTTGAAGGGAAGCCCATTTCGCTAGCTAATAAAGAGCACAAATTTTCGGGAGTGCTGCTGGATGAAAAAGTATTCTTTATTCCTCACATAAAAAACTACAAATAAAATGCATGAAAGCACTAAATATTCTGAAGATTCTGTCGCATCAGTCATTTGGCACGGAGAGAGCATGCTCATTGAAAATTTTCAACAGCTTCGTCAGATGGAGGCTTGATTATCGTAGCCTAGTGTATCAGCCGGCCCCAAAAGCTGCTCTGAAACGACTGGATCCTATTTACCGTTTAGGCCTGCGGTTGGAAACGCGTGCTTTTCGTACGAGCACGATAGAAAGCTTGTATGTGGAATCTGACGTGTGGCCATTGGAAAATAAGCATGCCCACACATCCATGTTATATGCTGTAAAAACAACCTCAGTCATAAAGCACCCATCAAACATCTTAATTCATGCCACATCCACTGTATTTTTGTTCATAAAGCGGCCGTCACTTCCGCAGCCGTATGCAAAAACTCTTTAGCATCCAACTTGGACATTTGCAAAGGAAAGTTTGACATCCACCTGAATGCAGCCATACGGCTACAAAGGGAAGCTATACAGCTTTCTGAGAAACTGCGCAGTTGAAGAAAAAGTCGTCCTGGCCCAGGATTCGAACCCGGGTCCACCACTTCACCGGAGCAGTCGCTCTACCAACTGAGCTAACCAGGAGGCTAGTCGTTTGTAGCGCCAGAGCGATGTGATCAACAACTCGAAGTGAAGGACAGGTGTTAATCGACCAGATTTAGGGGAAATCCCCAAGGTGGAGGAGTAAGTTTCTGCAAAGGAAAGTTTGACATCCACCTGAATGCAGCCGTACGGCTACAAAGGGAAGCTATACAGCTTCCCGGGAAACTGTGCAGTTGAAGAAAAAGTCGTCCTGGCCCAGGAACTTACTCCACCTCGGGGATTTCCTCTAGATCTGGTCGATTAACAACTGGGACATTTATTTCAAAGACACCTACAAAACCTCTTCAGCTGATGTTATAGCCCCATGGAAGCTATCGTTTGTAGCATGGAACATGTCTTGTGCAAGCGTAAACAAAAACAAAGCACCTAGTGCCTTGATTCACGAGCACTTTTTAGTCTTCAGCATAAATGTCAATGTATGGAGTTCTACATTGATGCATCCAAAACAAATTCTGCGGTGTCGTGTGCCGTACTCGGACCGAACCTGTGCTCTTCAAAAATCTTAAACCCTCACAGCAGCATTTTCACAGGTGAAGTCTAAGCCATTGCACTGGCAATAGAACACGTAATACACAACCAAATAGTTTGCTCGGTCATATACACTGATTCTCTAGGTGTGGTGACAGCCCTGTCGTTAGTGAAGCTCCATAAGAACACAGTATTCAGCCCGCTCATAAACACGATCATGTCAGCATACTTGATGGGGCTCAGAATTACAGTCTGCTGGGTCCCTGGTCATTGTAGAATAGTGGGAAATGAGGCAGCTGCTGCTGCTCTTTGTAGAAGTGTGGAAAAAAAAACTTGCTGTGACCTGAAATCGCCCATGTAAAGAAAACTCCGGGAACGCTGGCAGAAACATTGGGACATGCAAACAGAAAACAAGCTTTTCATGCAATTAAGCCACAAATAGGTAGACACATAACAGAAAAGCTACACAGGTCTGTAGAAGTTGCTCTTTGTCATTTAAGGATACGGCACACACATGGTACACCTCTTAAATGGAACACCACGACCAGCATGTGACAAATGTGGAGATCTTTCTGAACTGCATATCCTAACTGAATGTAAATCACTCGAAACGCCAAGACAGAGACACTTCGCCAATGTATACACACAACACATACCACTACACCCGGCGCACTTTCTCTCGGATGAAGGAATAATCAATTACAAAAAAGTCTGTACTTGGCTGAGGTTGATTTTTTAAGAAAAATTTCTTATCACACATAAGCACACCTTGTCCATCAGTAATGAGGACAGTGCTGAGGTACTTTTCCGCGACACTCAGGGACTTGATCCTTTTTTGGTAGGCAAAACCTCTCCGCGAGGCACCCTGATTTTAAGCCCAAACCTTTTTCTGCACTCAGCTATGTTTTTTATTCATTTTTTAATGATTGATCTTTGGTCATACACCAATTTTGCATAAGCATCTTGTAACGAAAGCACGCATATAACTCGCCTGCGAGCTGGGACACAGCACACACTTTTTTGTGGCGCTCTGTGGCCCAGAAGAACACTGTCGTCATCATCCCCCCCCACCGACTGCACAGCTCCTGGCAGCAGGCAGGCCTCTCACGGGGACCCACCCACAGGCATGTCACACTCTGCTGGGGGTAGGTTTCGACTGCTGCACACATTGCGAGTTAATGGGCCCGCATTTCGTGCGAGAGCTCAGCCCATTTTGATCCCGCCGCCTGCATGTTCAGGAAACCCAACCGCAGACACTTTTGCCGTAGGCCTCTGTGCTGTCGGCTGACAAAACCTCGTTGCAGCTCTGGGGCTGGCCATATCAAACCATCAGCGACCTGTACCGCGCCGGCGATGTTTGTTTATTTATTCATAGAAAACTTACAGGCCCCATTGGAAGGCATAGAGTAAGGGGGGCATTTGAAAACGTAATAACAGAACAAAAACAGGAACCTCGTAACAACAATATATAGACGCATTATACGTATTTTTAGATAGTGTAAAGCGCGAGCAGCTGACGGCAAAGTGTTTCCAGGTTAGATATGGTGGCAGTCACGCAGACCATTCCAAAGGTGAATGACACGTGGCAGTGCGGATGAAATAAATGCATTGCTTTTACCGTATATGCGCATGAAACTGAACTGATTATGCAAGCTGTGTGAAAAAGAATAAGGTATTTGAAGTGGTAGCCGGGTTCGATAATGGGTGAAAATATATTTGTGGAAAAGGCACAAAGCAGCAATATTACAGTGGCTATCTAATGGCGACAGTTGCAGGCCTAGTTTTGTGTGTTATGCTGGAGTTGATACTGTGGTTACGTGATATGAACCGGGCTGCTCTATTCTGTATCATTTCTGCTATATTTATTATGTAATTCTCTTGCCAGACATGCAATGTTGCCAGACATAGCAGTTTTTCTGTCAAAGTAAACAAAAAAATGTCTACTGCTGTCGCCACCACGCAAGTCCACTGCTCAGGCCAAACAGTTTTGGCCCAAAATTCAGCCTGTTGTAGCCAGAATCCTGCTGTAGCCGGGTCCAGTATGAGTGGAGTGGATTTCATTTAAAACTTGTGGGTACCAAACAAGCAAACAGATGCAGTCCCTGGTAATCTGAAGTCTGTTGTAACGAGCGGGGATTGTGTAATTTTAATCTGCCACCACAGGTTCTGAAAACTGAAAGGTGGCAGCATTCAGTGCTTGAACTGCACCTGTGGGTGCACCATGAGACCCAAAAACTTTTAATCCCGCCCTGATTTTAGTGAAGCTTACAAAAAGGAAACGCAAATATTTTTACTCATTGTTGCAGTTTTCCGATGAAGTGTTGGCTTCCTGCTGCCTTAGCATTGAAGAAGCACTGGTGCCAGTGGCTACAAGCATCTAGATGTTTTTCTTTTTTTTTTTTAAACTTATTCGAGTTAGGATCTTTGTGGTCTGTTCATTTTAGCCTCGTGGGCCACATCAACGGCCGTTGTATGTGCCTGGTCACATGACGGGGAGGCCCTTTACGGAGCGATGTGGGGCGGTGCGCCTGAATGTCACAGGGTGAGGAGCGACGCCCTGGGTAGGGAAGACATGTGCGGAAATGGAAGGAATACTTGCGCACGCTTTGGCTAACTTCCCACGGTAGAGCGATGAGCCTTTTCTTTTGTCATGTCACGGTGCAACAGTGTAAGAGGGAATGGCGTGGGGTTGTTACGCACAGTCATTTTCTTCCACTCGGTGCGGCGGCAGCAATGGCGTCATTGTGTAGCCACCACTGTGTTGCCATCATTTGCTTGCGAAGCCTTTGTGGCGAAGGAGAAGCGTGCCTCACTTTCCAAACCCGCCCACTTGCCTCCTCGCAGAAGCGGCTCTCGGCCAAGGCCAAGAAGGAGACCAAGAAGCTGGAACGCAAGCAGCGCAACCTGCTGCGCAAGAAGGGCGACAGCAGCAGCAGCACCCTCAAGGCCCGCCACGAACAGGAGCTCAAGGCGAACGATGTCATTGTGGCGGACTTCAAGTACCTCACCATCTGAGCCCATCCGCGGAAGAGCAGTGCCCTCTTGTTCCCCGAGTGAAGTGTACAGATCATTCCAAGTTGCGTGCCTTAACGACCATTGCATTTTCCTGGCCCCACGATGACAGTGTAGTCCTCCACGTACTGAGCAGCGACTGGCTTCGTTAACTTATTTCCAATCAGAGTGTGGGGGACTTCACCTCACATGAGGCGGCTGCCCTCGTATTAGAGGGGAAGGAAGCGGGAATGAGCGTTTCGACGAGTTGACTCCACTTCCAGCGGGCTCCCATCTCCTGTTGTCGGCCGACCTAGGTGTGTTCTCAAACTGTCTCTGCTATGTATAATTTATTTAGATGACCAATGGAATTGTTTCTGCAAAGATATGATGCTGGCTATAAAGGCTATGATCAGAACTGTTTGTCCTGTTTCTCCCTCTTGTGTTTCCGTGGAAGCGAGTCACGGCGACTGATTTTGAAGACAAAGATTTAAAGTGAGCAGTTTTATTGGGGCAAAAGAATGAATCTTGTACAAAGAATTGCGGTCTGCCATGGCTCACGTCTGTTATCGGTAAAGTTGGTGCACTCGTTGCTTGTTAATTTGGCCTGCATTTAGACACTCGAAGGCGTGCTGCAGTGTCTGTATTTATCCAATGCAATAATCCAGTATTCCGTTTAGGCATACTGCCCATGCCATCTGGGATTTTTGCAGGAAGGGCATGTCGCATGAAGCGGGAGAGTAACTGTACTAAAGGCACACTTGGCAGTGCAATTTAGAGAATGGAACCTCAAGACAGAATTGAAGCCATTTGAAATGCTGGCAACCGCACAGGATTCAAACTTGTGAGTTGCAATAATTTTCAAGAAGTACGAAGAACATGGTGACTTGATTAATACTTTTCACATTAGCATATGTGTCATAAACATTGAAGAAAAGTACAGCACAGACAGGTATTTCACTAGGAGAATGTTACCCTACGTGACTAGTCAAAAAATATACATATACGTATACGTATATAGAGTGTTACCCCGGGCACATGTCCCCAGGTTTAGTACAACCTGGTTGCACAACGGACTGGTCCAATCCCGCCGAGGTCCCTGTAGAAATAGTGCACTAACAGCCTCTCCGTCATCGACGCAGTTTCCCGCCTGACCCGTGTTAGGCGATGGCCCGCGCGGAGGGCGCGACCGGCCGGCGGACGAAATGACAGTGCTGGAGTCCCAGTCGGTTCCCTCCGACATGGCGTTCTTCTCCGTTCCGTTTCTGTCCCCTCTGGCAACCGCTCGCTCCCCTGCACAGTCGCCTTGCCCCGGAGGCGGCGTCGCTTTCTCTCACTCGGCAGCACGACCGGCTGTGTAAATCGGCAACAAGGTTACGCTGAGAGGCTTCCACTCATGGTTCGCACTGGCTGGTGGGAATCGCGGCAGTGGACTGCGCTAGAAGATTTGTTTCAGCACAGCATGATTGGCATCTACACTGCATATAATATTAACGGCAGAGCCGTTCCAGCTTGAGCTTGGTCTGTTGCGGTCAGCGAAAAAAAAACTCCCTCGGCGCGAGCCTCCCGGCACGACCTTTGCAAAAGGGACTTTAGCGAAAAATGCCGAGCTAACGTGAGCGTGCACCTTGCGAGGAATGCCGGCGTTGTCTGGGCTTGCGCCACGTGACGAGCTCCCGCCTCTGTTGTCGTCGTCTTCGGCTCAGCGAACCTGCGGCGGTCACTACAGGGCTCCCTTCAGTAGAGCCGGGCGTTGCCCTTGTGACATTTTTGGTCGCTTGAGCTTGGGGCTCGCAGTGTGGGGTCGGGGGGAGGCGACAGAAGTGCGCTTGACCCAGTCGGTGTCAGCATTTTGGCGGCCGTAAATGTTGAGGTTAACAGTCTTGGGTTGCCGCTCGCCTTATGTGGGAACGCGCATAGACTTGCTGTTTCTGCTCCCTCTCTCCTGGTACCTGTGGGGAAAAGCCGGGTCAACCCCCAGCTCTGCTGTTTCTCCAGCCTTGCACCAATAGTGCGAGCTGCACCAATTTTTTTCATTTCGCATTTACTTTTTTGGTAATGCAGGTTTCCCAGCCTTTCAAAGCATTAGTTTGTAGTAAACATGGAAGCTTCTAGCAAATCCGGCGTGCGAAACTATTTATAGGCGTAATTGTTAGTGTTTGGATTTTACAACGATTTTTCACGGTCCCGAGGAAGTCGTATAATCGGGTTCTACTGTATGTGTGTGTGTTTGTATGTACATGCACTTGACGACCGATTATTCGGACCCTTAATTTAGGGACCGCAAAAATTCCCGGAAAAGGACAAAGCTCAATGTCCTGGTGCCGGGAAAAAGTCGAAATAATCAGCATGTGCGAAAAAATAGGCGTCCGAAAAATTTGTCAACTGTGTGCGTCATCATCAGCCTGTCTACGCCCACTGCAGGACCAAGGCCTCTCCCATGGACCTCCCATTATCCCAGTCCTGTGCTAACTGCGACCAATTTATCCTCGCAAACTTCTTGATCTCGTTGGCCACCTCACTTTCTTCCGCCTTGTCCCTTAACCGTTACACCTATAATTTTCCGTTCCATTGTTCGCTGAGTTGTTCCCAATTTAAGTTGAACCCTTTTAGTGAGCCTCCAAGTTTCTGCCCGGTAGGTGAATAACAGGAAGGCGGGGCCGTTACACACTTTCTTCATGGACAATGGTATACTGCCAGTCATGATTGTTTCATGAAACATGGGGTATCCTCGACAAACGGCCACGTAAGACAACGTCGCTTATGCCAATCGGCCAGTGTCATATAAGAAAACTCCAAAGTGGCGGACTGCTGCGCAGCGAAAACAAGTATAGTGCACCCAGTACCAACAGCGGTGCGCATTGGTACTTCGATGCTTCCGTGTATTTTTGTAACTTTCATTGTTTACCGCGCCATTCTTACTGGTGTAAAATGAATATTCATGAAATAACTGGTTTGGCAAGCTTATAAACCGTGCCTAATTTGTGTTTGACTGTGCTGGCCTCAACCAATCGCACAGCTGGGCACGTATGACATTGGTTCTGTTGAGGGAAATGAGCTAGCGGGTCGCATGGCCATTCTTTTTCTCCTAGTTCGACAGCCTAGTTGAGTGAAGTGTACATTAAAAGTTGCGTCAGTATGATTCCAAAAAGGCAATCTTTCGGATGAACCAAACTTGTGTTTTGTCTGCATGGCCCCTTCGAGGAGTGCTTTGCCAGTGCAGATGCCAGACTGCAATTTTCCTGCTCAATGGGAGAGAGCCGGCTGCAGCAGCGAAGAATGTTAACGGGTCAACGGACAAAGACTTGCAGCAATGTATAAAATAAGGGGGCATGTGTGCAGGAATAATCCACCATTCCTTGTTTCTTTTTGTGTGCCGAGGTGAGAGTACTATGCGCGCACGCATTTGTCGGCTCCATCAACGATCCGCACCACTCGAGTTCCTCATATGTTTTTGGGCTGCATAATTTTGCACACTAGGAGGCAGGAATCGAACCCTCATTGAACAGGTGCAAGCAGCAGTTGCGGGAAACCGCAAGCCGGGACGTGCGTGCATTAAAAGGAAGCATGAATTGTATTCACAGGCATGCGGGGGAATACTCGGGGGACACCCTGCCCCGACAGAGTGAGTAAACTATTTGGCCCATCACTGTGGTCGGTCCGTTTCACTGGCACTTCCTCATTTCACCCAGTTGCACTGGGTCAGCTCAGTCTTCTGGGGATGTTTGCAGCGTCGGTGGCGCTTCCAGCAGACAGGCTCAGCGATCACTGCCTGTTTGGGGAAAGTGGGTTCTTGGGAACCACTTGCGATGATACTTGTGCACATCACGCCCATTTATTTCACTGTCTTCCTGTCGCTTCCAAGAGTGCGTCTGTTTGGCGTGCCCAATCAAGGGCTTTGGTGGTCTCCTAAATTTTCCGTCTTCTGTGCATTTCACACGCGTCGATGCGCGTCCTCACTTGGATTGTGAAACAGGTCGAGTCCTGGGGAACGGTCTGACTGGCGCACATGGCTCTTGAGGAGGACAAAAGTTCCGGCTGAAGCGCGTCGTAGTTTCCAGCATCCCCTGGCAGGGCCTGGTAGAGGTGGCTTGCACTGTGGTGGGCCACTGTCGTTAGGCTGGTCTTCTGTGAGTGCTGCTGATGTGTGGATTCGGGAAATGGCCTATTGAGGCTTCAGCTGGAATGGCTTTTTCACGATCAGAATTGAATGATGGGCAGCTTGATTTTCCAGCAGCTCTTTCCTAGACTTGGTCACGACTGAAGAGGCGCAGATGTTGCGTAATACAGCAGTACTAGTACGCTGGGATCGTTTTTATTCCTTGTTCTAAAGTGCATCATAATCTGGTTCGGGTGACAATTATAATGTCTTCGCATTCAAATTGTCTAGCAAATCCTTCATCGAGAGATTCAGTGGGAATACCTGGCTCCAGCTCTTAGCTCAATAATTTCAGCTCAGCTCCTCACTATAGTTACAGAAGCAGCAATTACATTCCTCCCACTGAAATGCTTGGTGACGGGAATTCATTGTAACTGGGAAGAAAACGACGCAGAAGGAAAAGGGTGAGTGACGTACTATAATGAGGGGCATGTCGGCAACTGGACACTAATGCTTTCACAATCACCACGTCATAAGGCGTGCTCGGGTGTCCTTGCAATTTTTGTTAATGGAAAAAGTCAGGTTCAAATGGATTTCTGCAAACTTCTTTTGTTGGGGGAAAGAAATCGTGCAATATCAAGCTTTACCCCTCAGTCAAAAGACCCCAAGTATTGGGAAATGCAGTTGGCTGGGGGCAATTATGGGCAGAAGATTATGCGAAGGTTGTGTCGACTCGCATGTTTTGCAGGGCAAATGCCAATTCAAAGCTTATGCCTACGAGCTTCCCACTTGTCGGCTTTCCTTCGATTCAGAAATTTTTCATGCGCCCCAAGCACAATGTGAAAGCTTGAACAAACTATTGAGTGGCACGCTGCTGTTGCACCCCGTAGCATTTTCACGACAGAGAACACCGACTGCAACCGAACCTTTCTGTCGTGGTCGGCACCACAGTGTTGTCCCCTCTTTGGTCCGCGTCATTTGCGCTGTTGTATATTCTCTGTCGTGCTTCACCAAGTAGCCCCAGCTTGCACGTTAATCGGAGAGTTGGCCAAACAAAGCGAACTGGCCCGGAACAGCATGTGGCGCACAAGAAGGGGAGCCGAGTGCAAATTTTGGCAATTCCAGCACTTTTATTCCCGCTCACGGAGCCAGGCACTCTACAGGGGCGCAAAAGCAGACGCCCGTAGTACCAGTGGGGCTGGCCTGCCCAACCTGGGAGGTCAGCAGTCTTCAATCATGCAAAAGGGGGGCTGCTGATAGTTGCCGTCATGGCACAGCAGGCTGCAAGCCCAACTTTCAGCAACTTCAACAGTGATGAAATGCTCACGAAACCGAAGATGCTGATAACGGCCTTTCGTTACTCCCGATTCCAACGTGGGCTATTGCATCACTTCCCCTAACTCGGTTAGGTTTCTGTCACCCTGGCCCTTCGCTCACCTATTCACTTGCACGGTCGCCTTCGTCAAAACTGTTTTGTACTCGGAGTGGAGGATGCCAAGTTCCATTGGCTAGCTACATTTGGGGTGTCAAGAGGTGCATCGAATGCCGGTCAGAGCGATGGCCATCATTTTTAGTACACCTCTTGCGGTGCCGTTTTGAGTAGCCCTCGGTGCCAAATGCACCTGCAGGTCCAGCACAGCTAGTCGGTGTAAGGGCCACAACACACCAAATACCCAGTAAAGCTTCTCTCCGAGAAAATGCACGTTACACTGTCATTTATCTGCCCAGCGACTGCTAGAGACAAAAGCTACGGGGGACGCTTAGAAGTGATGCTCAGGCTACCAATGCAAAGGTTGGGCCTTCCACTGAACTGCGTTGGAACTTTGCGGCCGCGCCCGTCCAAGTTCTTTCCGCCGCTCGCCACATCTCAAGGGGATTCTTTGGCGCTGCCGTCTCCCTTTCCCGCGGCTCGCACTCCCCATTTTCTCTGTGAAACAACCCCTGTGCTACGAATACGAGTGAGCTCGTGCGACTGTCCGAAACCAACACAGCGTGCGAATCGCGCTAGAACCAAGTTCAACAAATATACGACTTTTATTTCTTATTGCCGAAAATAACCAGTATTATGAAAGCCATTTTCCCTTAAACACCAGAAGGCTGTTCGTTGCATCAGTACGGTGGGACCGGTCAGATCGGCCCCGTCCAAACGACCAGTTGCGGAAGGGCACATCACTAGTTCTTCGGTGGCGGACCTGACTTCTCTTTGTCGCTGCCGAGTATATCCTGTTCAAGTTCCCAGAGCTCTATGTTCTGTGTCCGAATGGCCTTCTTTACGCATTCTTGGTAAATCTTCAGCAGCGGAGCGCAGTGGTCTTCCCTTCGCCCCTTCAGAAAGTGTTCGGAAAACCAACTGTGGAAGCACGCATCGTACTTCTTCTTTAGTTCGTTGCAGTCTTCTCCAACGCTGTTCATTGTAAATGCCCTAAACAGGACCTCGTTTTCACTTCCAATTGTAAAGACTGACTGCAGGGCTGCAGGCACTGCAGGCGTCAACCGCATGCTCACAAATAGCGCTTACTCGCAGAATGATGATGATGGTGGTGCTGTGGTGGCTACCCTTTGTTATAAAAATGAAACTTGTTCACGCGTGGTGGGCTAAATAAACACAAAAATTGTAAAATAGAAAATAAATTAAAGACCGTGCGAATTGGGAGTAACTCTACTTCTCTGAAATCTTCCCTGTCCTGCGCGCGTAAAAGAAGCAACCGAAACGAATACTGTAAATCGGCAACAGACGCAAAATATCGCGTCACACTGAAACGTGAAATATGTAATAAAACATGCACAATTAAAGCACGCCTCCAATCTGCACCCGAGTAGTAATATCAATAATAATACCGATAATACCAAATACTGGTACTATTTTAGAATGCGGAATGACAGCGCACGACGACGAGACCAGTCTTGGAGGGGGTAGGGGGTCTTGGTTTCGTCTGGTCCCGTATGCGCAGCATAGCACACGCCGTGACAAATGTTTTCAGCTGATTTCGGGCGTCTTGCTTTGACGTCGGTTTGTCGCCAGAGGTGTAAACAACCAGTCGAACATATCGTATTATCAGAATGGAACCGCGCGTCGTGTGTATAAACGAAACCACGATTTGACTCGTGACAACCGTCATGGCTGACGAAATTGGTGTCGAAGCTGAAGAGGATTCGCAAGTTCCTCTTCACGGTTTGCATATTTCCTTCGTTACATAGACTAAAATAGCTCTGGGATTTATCAGCTAGGGACATTTTGCAGTCTGATTTTTAGTTGGTGTTTAAAGGCTGTGCTGATCACTTTAGTGGTATTAATGTGAATATCAGCTGACCACAATCCATGCACCGAAACGTCTGTTGAAGGACGTAGCAGTACAGTAAACACTCAGTTATTGCTTCTAATAAATTTGACAACTGGTTCTCTGAGCTGCGCTTTCAAAGCTGCACGTGAGAATTTAATGGCCCCGTGCCAAATGCTGCGCTGCATGCGGCCCGCATTTCGCATCTTACTGCCTTTTGCTAGGCACAAACGTACTCATTGTGTATCTTATTGCAACTTGGCTTGCTCATTCTTGGCGCTGGGACGGAAGCTGCTTACTGACTGACCTCAATTTTTCGGCGTCCGGCTTTTGCCTTTTTTTTTTGTTTGTTTCTTCCAAGGGATCTCTGTTTCCCATCGCCTTGGCAGGCCGTTGCAAAAGGTACTGGGCGACGCCGGCCTGTATTCCTACTGCGCCATCTGCGCCCTCTCGCTTCACGACCTTTTTCCTGACGAATGGGATAGGTAAGTGGTGGCGGCTGAGTGTATAACGTCTTTCGCCTTCCCCCTCGACTGCCGACAGGAGATACTCAATTTATGAGCCATTGAATGCGGGGTGACATTCATTGCATTATAAACTGAGGCTTTCTTATATTTTTTTTCCGTTCTTGGCGGCACGATTCATCAAATAATGGCTGGAAGGTAGCACTTTGACACCTTGGCGGTCGCTTGCATTTTCAAGCGCAATTTTTCTTTGCACAGCTGGACGTGCAAGCATCAGGCATGTTGGAATCACGTGACAGTTGACGATAGGCCGCTTTTCCCAAAGTTTTGATGGTGCAGCCAGCAGCCATCATTGGGCCCAGCAGTGCACCTCGCGAAACTTCGACAATACAAGCTCTGCTCATGTGCTGGCTGTTGGTCGTGACATCAACGAGCGGCCAGGGCCACATTAATGTGACTTGCCTCCATAATTTTGTCCCCCGCTGCACCTTGCTGATTGTCCTTACTGTGGTGCAATGTCACGTGTTATATGCACGTTTAGGTTTGCTGATTTACTTTGTGCTATTTACTGCCTGCTTTCAAATGGGCCTTCTACACGGGTCCCATGAAGGAACATTTATCACAGTGGCCAGCAGCTGCAAAGGATGTGGGAATTCACGGAAGCATGACCGATGTGACCGAAAATGATCAGATTGTGCAGTACGTGGTAGCGTTGTATTCAGTTGCTTCTATACTGCTCTGCAATACTGCCGTCTTGCTTGCTTCCCGTTTATTATGATGGAAACAGCGACCGCTGTTTCTGCCACAATTGATTACTGATTTCCCGGCAGTTAAGGCATTTCTGTGCACTGAATCAATGCTAAAATGGCTGGGGAAGGTTGGGCTTTGGTTTGAAACCAGTGTGCTGGTGGCTTTCAGTGTCTAATGCAAACTTCGCTCATGTTCACTGGTGTGGCATGCGAGCGGGCAACCGTGCGTGTGTGCTGCCACGTATGTGCCACAGCACCTGTGTTAGGCCAGGCTGCACGAGGTGGCGGCACTTGGCCGCACTGGTGCCTGACGGAGCATGGCAACAGCAATGGCTGTGTGATGTTCCACGCTGTGCCCCACCGAACGCAGAGCAATATCTCGACGCCAAAAAATGTTCCGTGCAGCACTCTACGATGCACTGATCGCAAGACACGGTTGAAATCGCCACGCGACGAGGTATAGCAGTAAAAACTTTGGAGCCTTGCAACTATGTCGGGGTATGCTACTGAAAGCTCATCGCTCCTTTAAGTTCTGTCACCTGTTCAAGGACAAGAACAGAGATATTGTTGCCAACAGTTTTGTTTTGCGGAAGCCAAACCCGAGTGATTTGTTCATTCACCCACACTTGCGCTGACTAGGGAGTGCAAGCGGTACGAGCACGGCACGGCTCGGGAAACGGCCTCACATGCACTAGGTCATATCTAAATCGAAGCACGTGTGAAGCAACTCTTCGGAAGCATTATTTGGTTTTTTTGTACTCAGCCACGCGCTAGACGGCATCCGTGGTCGCAGGTGACTGTAGCGTCGGCCTCTGGTGCGCCGTGTTGCTTTCGTTCACAGCATGGTGTTATTCTCTGATCATGCAAAGTCCTGAAGGGCAAGAATAGCGCCACCACATAATGTGAGTGGGATTACTAATCTGTTAACACCACGGCTGAGAATCGGTCAAAACGGAGCAGACGACGCACGCCGGTGTTTTTGTTATCGGCGAGGTGCGGGTGCAATGCGCAGGCACAGTGGCAGAGACATGTTGGTTAGCGGTGTTTCCTAGTGAAGAAATCGCTTGCTAAACTTTTCAGTGAATACCTGCTATATATTGAGGAAAACGGAGGGTAGGCACGCCAGCTGTCTTCCCGCACCGGACTTGTGGTGTATTATGGGCTGCTTGTTGGGATTGGCTGAGGCCGCCCAATTCCAACACAAATTATATCAGCTGGCAGAATGTTCTATTTTCACTTAAATTTAGTGCACATTAGTAAGAATGCTGGGGTAAACTATAACTGTGGAAGCTATGAATGAACACGCAAACATAGAAGGAGTTAGTGTGGCTCTATGCTGGCTCACGCTGCTCAACACAGCTGTCAGGCATGTTGCGCTTGTCTGATTAGCACTGGCCAGCTAGCATAAGCAGCAGTGCTGTTTACGCGACCCTGTTTGTCGATTCATACCCAGTGATTTATGACGCATTATCAACTGAAACAAAGATACGGCCAAAGCCGAGTCCCAACAGCTGTCGTATTGCTGTGCCCTCTGGGTGGTATCCAACAGGCTGGTTTGCAGGCAACGGCAGCCTCGGTGAGCATGCTAGCCTGTGCTGTGGGTACGTGCCGACAATACGTCATTGCTGATGTCACAGAGCACACGATGCAGCAGAAGAATTGAAATTCTTTTGAGTAAACAAAGCATTGTTTGCTACTGGACCAGCAGCAGGGGTACTATAAAGCACTAATTTTTGATGACACACTTTGTCTTCATGGTGCAGGCGTAGAAAAGGGCTACATGGCTGTGACCTAATGTTGCATACACTCGAAGCTTCTTGTTTACGCTGGGCCGGGTAGGGTCGCCACTGTGCTCCACTACTGAGGACGTTCTGAGCCGCTGCGCACTATGAGGCTATAGTCAGACGGCAACAGCGTCGAAGGCACGTGGAGGTGCTCCAGAACTCTCACGACACTTCCTTGGACCCCGGTGAAATCGTGACGAGGCAGTGCTGGAAACAAAGACTCTGCTTGCTCTTATTGCGGAAAGCGGGCCAGAAGAGGTCCTGTGAGCATGATGCATGCCTGCATCTCCCCTCCCCCACGCCCCTTTTTTAATTTTTTCTTTTCTCTCTCCTATTATCTCACTGTATTCATCCCCATCTGGAGTAGCAAGCCCTACTGTTAGTGGGGATGACCTCTTCAGCAGGCGCCTAGCGAGGATTTTTGTTCGGCCACCCTCCCCCTTCCGAAAGAAAAAAAAGCGGGGTAGTTTGCAAGCGCCCTTAAAGGCTATGAAGATAAAATACATGTTTGGTTCATTAGAATGACTGCCTTGTACCGATAACAATGATATCAGTTTTATTGCAAACTTCAAAGGAATAATCGATATATTAAATTAAACATTTGAAGCAGTGACGAATCCCCGCCCACTTTCCGGCGGCGATTTCACTATGACAGCACAGGATCTTGTTGGTACGATTGGCGCCCAACGACCTAAGTCACCGCCAAGGAACATGATTGCGTGATTGTAGAGGGGCCTCCATTGATCTTATCTTTTGAATTTTAACGTGCAGTTAACACACTCATAACTACGTTTTAGTGCTAGCCTATATATATACCACTCCTGTGATATTACGTAACTGCAGCGATAAATTTAAAAATTTTTGACATTTGTTGCATTGCTTCGGTTGGAAAAACGTCTGTGATTGGAATGGGGCTGTGGGAGTTACCAAAGGGTAGTGCTATCAAATTGAACAAGGTTGTATTTTGTCTTCAAATAGGCCCTTTACTGTCTCTTTCATGATATTGGTGTTGATTATGATTGTATTTGTGCCAGGTGAAGTTGTAAACTGGACGAAAATCCGCAGACCGCGTGGTACAAATCTCTGCCCGTGCTAGGGACGTACATTGCACGCACGGGAACCTTGTGCAGGCATTGCATTAATCGGCTATAGTTTCATGCACTTAGCTGCTTTCTTTAAATGTGTGGAGTATGATGAGTGTGACATCCGCAATAAATTGGCGTAGGCCATAAGAATTAGGTTTTTTATTTAGTTGTTCTTGTCCAAAATGAAAAATAAAATGTTTCGCATTCAACGTCCGTACAGTAGCGGCCAGTGTAAGGCTAATGAAGTGCATTCTGTGCAGTATACATCGAATCTATGCGCTTGCGTTATGTGTAGCGCAGGTCTTATCTTTAAAAAAACGAGACCCTATGAATTATGCATACAAGAAGCCTTAGATGACTAGCAATAATTTCAACAAATATCAACCCTAAACACACAGACATCACGCGCAAGAACAGCACTGTTAATTACACGAACATGGCAGGATTAGTCCACACGCAAAGTGGAATAGTTCAGCCATCGGTATTTGTTAAGTCATGCTAGTTTAAATTTGTGCTTATGTTTTGAGTCTCAACGCGGTCCATTTCGTAGCTTCTATCAGGACTCCGGGCGGACATGAGAAGCTTGCACTTTGTAACATAATGAATCTGTTTGACATTTCGGCACAGCCCAAATGTAGAGTCTGCTGTAATGAGCTTGGTGTTCTCAAATTGTTGCATTACGTATTACCCGTCAAGTTTTCAATGCTTCGTGCATAAATGCCCTATAGTCTGCCTGAAGGCGTGCACTATCCAGTAACTTTTCTGGAGCAGCCACCCCCTTTAGTTACCACTCGCAGATGAGGTAGAGCAGGTCACTGCAAAGTTCACCATTCATTGCTGTATCGAACTTTATATTTAGCAAGAAACAATAATAACGCAAAGATGGCGATGTCTGACCATACTCTTGCGGTTAGGCATGTTCTGTGCAAGCTGAGCAAAATATTGGTGTGTTTTAAATTTTGTCGTGAGATCTGAGGAAAGAGTTATAATGCGGTCCTACAATTTGGTTTCAAACTTTAATGAAAGGACATACTTTTTTAGCTGACGCGTGCGCTGCCATTTTTCAGCCGAGTACACACTGCCGTTTTTACAGCTAAATGATAAAAAAGTATTTGCAGTTCATGAGCATGGCGGCTCTGAAATGTACAGGGCACACAGGAGTTTTTTAGTTTTCGTTAGAGATGCGGGAAATGGAAATTATGTTGGGAATCTCCTTGGTCCACCAGAAAACGGAGGATTGGGCAGCTGTGCAGAACCAGCATGAGCTTCGGGCATGCGTGGTAGTACGATGCCCGAAACAAGTCAGCATTTTGTTTCCCGGAGTGCACCAAGAAAACATGCGTATTGGCATGGCCCGGCATACAGAAAGACCAAAGACGACCATGCTTCAGCATGAAGCAGACAGTAATGACACAGTTAAACTATTTCCTTGATTGACAGCGACCGTGATGTTCAAACAAGCATGGTTTCAGGCTACGACAGGATCGATTGGCTAAAAATTGCAAGGTTGTTTATCGTGATAATTCGTCGGTCATTTCGGTTACTTAAGAACTGCTGACGATTCCTCAAAATGTCCTTCATGCAACATTTTAGAATGTATACAGCAGTTGTGGGTCCAGGAAGAATCACCTGTATGTGGGGGGCCGGGGGAGAGGAAATGTGCTGGTGCTCTTGAGAGGGCCTGTGGTCTGTAGCCCGTTTATGTAATTAGGAAATTCTGTGGTCACGCACGACTGATCGAGCCTTGAAAGAACGATACTCCTGCGCCCACAGAACTTCAAAGAAGGCCAGCAAGAGTTAAAGGAAAATTCTACCAGAAAGGCATGCACGTTAGTTTCTTCGCCACCAGTACGTAGGTCCTTCACTTGCTCTGCGCACGCTGCTATGGTTTTAAAATTGGGTGTAGCAGTGGATGCACGCGTCGATATGAAACGCCGTGACAGTACACCCATCCTTGTTTTTATCTGATCAACCCCCGATTAGAAGTGAACGCCTTCTAGCCTATCTCGCTGACATTGGCTTTTTAGCACTCATCTCATACCATGTGTGACATCAGGGCCACCCAATGCAAATAGTGAGGGTGGTTCTAGGCGTTTTCATAACGTGCCAGGGACGTCACCGCCATCCCTGTTATGTTATGGCGCTCCGAGCACACACATAAACATCGTCGCTGTTACCTCTCATCTTATTCATCTTCGCTTTTTAGAGTAAGGGCCCTTTACACCCATATATACACTATTTTTATCAAGTACATCACAATCATCGCCATGGCATTTTAACAAATGTGACAAAACAAACATTGTCTTGGCGCTCTTTGGCCTCAGACGCCCTTGCACCAATAAAATATACATAGTAGTAGTAGCTGAAAGCAGTGAAGAGGCGTCTTGGCGTGGGGAAAAATTAGATGTGGGCACTTAAAGACAAGCAAGGCAATGTCATCACAAATAAGGATAAAATAGTCGCAGTGGCCGAGGAATTCTATAGGGATCTGTACAGTAGGCGGGACATCCAGGATAATGCCAAACGAGAAAGTAGTTCAGTGGAGATAGACATCCCACCAGTAACGACAGAAGAAGTAAGGAAGGCTTTGAAAGAAATGAAAGGGGGCAAAGCACCTGGTGAGGATCAGATAACAGCAGACCTCTTGAAGGATGGCGGAGAAATTGTACTTGAAAAACTGGCAAACCTGTATACGCATGCCTAATGACCGCAAGTGTACTGGAATCGTGGAAGAACGCGAACATCATCCTAATCCATAAGAAAGGTGACATGAAGGACTTGAAAAATTACACACCGATCAGCTTACTGTCAGTCGTCTACAAGGTACTTACCAAAGTAATCGCTAACAGAATTTCTGCAACTTTAGATTTCAGTCAACCTAAAGAACAAGCAGGGTTCCGTAAAGGATATTCAACAATGGACCATATTCACACGATCAATCAGGTGATAGAGAAGTGCGCTGAGTATACTGAACTCCTATATATAGCCTTCATAAATTATGAAAAAGCATTTGACTCGTCGGTCGAAACCTCAGCAGTCATTCAGGCATTACAGAACCAGGGTTTAGATGAGCATTATGTAAGAATACTAAAGGATATCTACAATGGGTCCACAGCTACCATCATCCTCCATAAGGAGAGCAGTAAAATACCTATAAGGAAGGGCATCAGACAAGGAGACACAATCTCCCCGATGTTATTCACAGCATGTTTACAAGAAGTGTTCAGAACATTGGATTGGGAACAGGTGGGAGTAAGGGTTAATGGATGAGTAACCTCAGATTTGCTGATGACGTTGCCTTGCTAAGTAACTCGGGGGACGAATTGCATAGCATGCTTACCGCACTAGACAAACAGTAGAACCGTGGGCCTGAAAATTATGCAGAAAACTAAAGTAATGATCAATAGCCTTGGCACAGCACAGCGGTTTGAGATAGGTGGCGAGGACGTGGAAGTAGTAAGCGAATTTATCTACTTAGGCCAAGTTGTGACCCCGGATCCCAACAGTGAGGCAGAGATAATTCGAAGGATAAGAATGGGGTGGAGTGCATTCGGGAGGCATTCTCAGATAAAGAATGGCAGCCTACCATTGTCCCTTAAGAAGAAAGTGTATGACAGCTGCATCTTACCGGTACTCACCTACGGGGCAGAAACTTGGAGGCACACTAAGAGGGTTCAACTTAAATTGAGGATGACTCAGCTCGCAATGGAACGGAAGATGATAGGTGTAACATTAAGGGACAAGAAGAGAGCGGAGTGGGTCAGGGAACAATTGTGTGTTAAGGACATATTAGTAGAAATTAAGAAGAAGAAATGGACGTGGGCAGGGCATGTAATGCGAAGGCGAGATAACCGTTGGTCATTGAGGGTAACAGAGTGGATCCCTAGAGAAGGCAAGCATTGCAGGGGGCGGCAGAAAGTTAGATGGGCAGGTGAAATCAAGAAGTTTGCGGGGATAGATTGGTAGCAGTTAGCACAGGACCGGGGTAATTGGTGAATAATGGGAGAGGCCTTTACCCTGCAGTGGGTGTAGATAGGCTGGTGATGATGATGATGACGAATAGCTCTTTCTGGAAGATGGTAAGCCCCGCCTAACTTGTTCTTGCTTTTGCCGGCCTCGGCCAATCGTGCAGCTGCCCGTTATACACCTCGAGCGCTGCGGAAATACATATTTATGTGGAGCAGTCACCTTTTTTGCAGATGTAATGTATTTACGAGAGAGTGAATGTTTCTGACACTGTCGTAGTGTGGTACATTCAGTCTGTGTAAGTGCCAGGTGTGTGTCACAGACCAGTGTAGCGAAACCGACATGTTGCATGCAGCTTATTTTAATTTCACTGCCTTGAAATTTACTAACAGTGTCTCCGTAAGCAGTATTTTCTCAGATGGTCATGCTACGGCTATACACTACCAGGTAAATGGGTTTTGTGTGTGTGTGCTTACATAATTTAGTGGAGCACTCATACCTGACAGCACGCCAGTTACGCTTTCCAGTATCATACCTCGGATATTGATCACTACCCCAGACAAGCCAAATGTGGCATAAATTTCATGAACACTCTACGACAGAAGTATGATAGATAATCCAAAATTATAGTCGGCAATCAGCATGCGACGAAAATTTAATGCTGGGTCGTCTCGATGTGAAGTGAGCGCTTGCAAAAATGCATGTTACATTTATCCTCCGCAATCAGCACGAAGGCGGGCCTGTAGAGTAATCCGTGCCCGCGACTGAGCTCTTCGAAACATCACCACATGACTCGGGGAGCCTGCAAAATCCAGCACAAACCGAAATCAGAGGGCCTTGTCCAATACCACACTCTTCCGACGACGCCTTTTATCACTTGAGAACTGCCTACCCGGTATTCTTCAAAAGTGCGTCCTCCGAGTGATCAGCCGTTCGTTGAAGTCGAAACAGCTTGTGTGTGTGATTACTAGCACGTTCATTCCTTGATTTCGCTCCGCATTTGAACATAACAGTTGAGCGTCCCCCTCCCCCCCTTTTAGTTAGTCTTGTAGTTAGTCTTAGCTGGATTAAGTTTAGTTAAACGTCCTTAGCATTTCTGAAGCTAAACTGGGTATTTTTTCATTCCTGTACGAGTTATTTCATATTTTCCGGACTTGAAGACCATTTCTTTCCGGGGTTTCATTAACTTACCTTGGTTCTTGCTATAATGCGTGAGTGGGTATATATTTAACGAGGCACATCTTTCGAATATGTAATTAACATTTTCGCGTGGCTTGTATTCCCCATAAATGGCACAAGCAGGATTGGGGTAATCATATTCTCGAAACATTCTTTTCTCCGACGTACATATGCATACTCGAAATAAAGCTGCATTTGTTGTCTGCGCTTCAAGATGAAACGCACCTCTCACTATGCCATATCAGGTCTAAACGGAGCGACAAAAGAATTCACTTGTGCCCAACGTATTCAGAGATGACAGGGGTGATATGCTGCTGCTGTCGCCGATGCCGGTAAGAGCGGCCAAAGAGCGCGCAGAGCCGCGTCCCCGAGTAGCTTTTGTTGGCGTTCAAGCACTCTACCAAGACGCAGCTGTTTTTTTTTTGAAGTGCCCTAAATCTGCTGTTTGCTTACAGACATTACCATAACACGTTGTTGAGGGCGCGGAAAGACAGAAAGGAGCGAGAGAACCAAAACACTGCGCAAGCCCCTGTTAGTCGTGCAGCGCTTCTCCCGTAGACGCTGCAGAAAGGTGGCGGCAGGCGGCGCAGCCATCGCGAAGCTCGAGGCATGTATGTCGTACGTTCGAGTGTGAGAAATGAGCCAGTGGGTCGCATGGCCATTCTCTTTGTTCTTCATTGGGTGAAGCTTGCGTTGAAAGGGGTGTCATTCTAACGAGGCCAGCGGTCAGGTGAACCGAACTTGCATTTTGTCTTCTAGGCCCTGCTCATCACCAGAGACATCTTGTGCCCAGCTCTTGCCAGCGGCAGTGGGAAAAAACGAGTTCCTGAGCAGAACAAAGTGTGCGCAAGGCTGCCTGGGATTTCTATGCTGGGCAGGTCCTGTTTTAGAATGTTCATCTGGGGTACAGGTGTGCGGCAGATGTCGCCAAGCAAAAATATCAGCTCACAGAATGACCGTTTCGAGTGGAAAGAAACAGCACAAGCACTTTACAGATCCTACGTCAAACATGCTTACCTCTGCCCAGGCGGAATTGCCCGTGTTGACTGGGAGTTCAGCCACGTAAATCTGTTGCGTCAGTCAGGGCTCAGCCATCGCGCCCCCCTTCAGGTGGCACATCATTGTGGCATTGGCTCCTTGCGAGCCTGTCCTGCTGCCCTATGCGGGCATGTTGTGTGGACTGGAGGGGCTGTATGTGGTTGGCCTCTTATCATGGTGTCATCCCTGACTTGCCCTGGAGAGATGGCATTTTTCAGCTATTTGCTGATCTCGTGCAACGGAACGGCTAGGTGTAGTTCATGCATCAGAAGATCTCTTCATGATGGCTCTTGATTTTAATAAGTACAAGGTGTTTTTTTTTTTTTTTTTTTTCACAGTATATAGAGTGTTTTGAGGTTTGTTAAAACATGAATTCGTTCTTTTTTTAGTGTGGGTAGAGGGACCCTGAACACTTTGCCACGATGTCTAGTAGTAGCAGAAAAAAACAACTTGCACAACAAAGTTTTCTTTTCTGGTTTTGTTGCAGGGAATTTTGCGAAAAGTGTCTCCTGCAGCTGATACGGCACCTGGGCTTGCCGTCACAGGTACGGGCGGCCCGTTGGCTTTGTGCTTTGCATAGCGCTGCATCACATTCATGTCTCGCACATGCGAAGTGCACCCATCAAGGCTGCTGTCGCCTTATTGCCAGTAGTGTCACAGGCACTGTTGGACCAGCTTGGCGGCCTAGACTGACAAGTGCCAATGAGGTGCAGCCCTGCTGCTGTGCAGGTGGAGCACGTGATGCGGGCCCTGATGATGGGCGAAGGGGGCGAGCTGGAGCCCTTCATCCACGTGCTCAAGGAGGAGCCCGGCCTGAACGGCAACTGCCTGCGGGTGGTCGAGGACCTCGTCCTGTTTGCTGTGCACGGAGGTGAGGGCCCACGCGCAGGGCTCGCGAAAGCCACGCTTTGTGCACGTTTTCGCCTGCACTTCCTCGTCAGTTGGTGCATCAGAATTCCCTTGGCAACAAACAACTGCCTCTGGATCGTTTTGCTTCTGCAAGGGTTTTGCGAAGGAAAAACCAGAATTTTTTTCAATATTGGGGAACAAAACCACTAAAAACTGTACATTTGTAACACAGTGTAGACCATAGTGCGGGACTGGATGTAACGCGGGTTTTTGTGACCACCGGTTAGCCTCCCATAGAACTAAATGCATGCGCATGCCCGGAGCACAGTACCGTTAAGGGAGCAATTTTTTGGCGGGTCCGCTGATTGCCTGGCACAGTTGGGGCATCGTTTTAAAGGAGCCACGAAGAGAAGACACAAGTTTGGTTCATTCAAAAGATTGCCTCGTTAGAATCATGCTGACACCACTTTTAGTGTAAACTTCGCTCGAATAAGCTACATAATTAGGAAAAAAGGGAATGGCCATGCAACCCACTAGCTCATTTCTTGCAACAGAACCTATGATGTCATACCAGCCAGCTCTACGATTGGCGGAGGGCGCCAAAAAGCAAACGTAAATTAGGCAGAGCTTATAAGCTTGCCGAACGAGCTGTTTGCACTTAAATTTAAAGCACATTCTTTTTAAAGCCGTAAGAATGGTGGGACAAACAGTGGAAGTTACGAAAGCATACGTAAACATACAAGTACCGATGCGTACTGCTGTTAGTACTGCACGCACTATGCTTGATTTAGCTGCACAGGACTGCGGGGCTTTTGGGTGGTCTCAGACGACACTGGCCGATTGATGCAAGCAACGGTGTCTTATGTGACCATATTTCTTGAGCGAGCACGCTGTTTCACGAAACGATTTTTTCCCTGAACAAAAACAAGCCAGGTGGGGACACGCGGGTCGAAAAAACGTGATTTTTTCGAAATATGCCGATTTTTTGTTTACCCTTGCATTATCATCTTTGACTATCGTTCTTTCATGGGTAAAAAAATGAAAATGAAATACGAACGAGAACTTAGTGGAATGACTCGCGGTGACCCGAGAAATCGTGCAATCAAGCCGAATTTCGGCCATGTTTGAGAATTTATTCCGCACGGCAGCGTGGCTCACCGCCATTTCGGTCACTTCGGAAAGGTAGATGGGTAGATCAAGTACAGTGGCTAGAATAGGAAAGTGTGATTAGCGGCGTGCAGCGCCTATGAGGCGCTTTGAAGCCGCCGATAGGGATCCGCGAGGGGGCGCGCGCGACCGTTTACACGTCGCCTGGTGAGGCGCGCGCGGATCGTCTGCAATGCGATTGCTGCTTTGACCAGAGAGAAGCACCGGTTGTTTCCTGTGGCGTAGCAGGTTTAACTGCCGCCAAAGCAGAGCCACAATTTTGTGCCGGGCCGCTCTACGGTGTACAAGTCCTGCAAAAAGAAACTGTCGTTGTTTGGCGTTCCGAAGGACACGCATCTGTATTGGCACAGTGGCGACGAGCAACACCACGGACTGAGAAGCGGCTCGAGGAACACACCGCTGTATGCGAGCTACACCTCGGCGAAAGGTACAGCTCCCGGCACATTGAACATACCGTGAACGGAGAAGTTGTCTCAATCTACAGGGGCAGGCCTCGGTTGCCCCGGAGCTGTGCCCACGCAATTTCCAATCTTCCGAAGTACCAGCCGAAACAACTTTCCCAAGCAGGAAGTGTCAAGCGAGAAGCTCACCCGCAGCCACACCCAGCAATAAAAAGCTAAGGATGGTGACTGCCCTGTGAGTGCAGAGTTTAAAGAACACCCATGCTCTTTTTCTGTCAAGAACTTGACCCTGGTTCAGCAACATGAGGGAAACCACACGCTGAGTGTTTCGCCATTCACAGTGGCTTACAGAGTGTGTCGCACTGCGCAGGATAAAGCCCGTACACGTACCCTTGCCGACATTGGAAGCATTTACGAAACATCTGACATACCAAGAAGCCTGCCACTCTCCCTGTCCATGACTATCAAATTCGTTTTGGTCCTCTGGCTGCACTTTTACACGAAGGCATTGAAAAAGGAGAAGGCATGCCTTTTCGTGAAAGGAAGAAGCATTTAAAGCTCAATTGTCTCGTGTAACAGCAGAATCGAATGTCGAAAATGCTTTTCCGAAGACAATTCGAGAAAAAATGCTTGAATTTGTTCACACACACATACACACACAAAGAAATATCAGTGAAAGGCAAGGGCTCATTGAGCAAAAAAATGTGATGGCTTCGAGCCTTTGCAATTATGAACAAATCATGAGAAATTCACCAAAAGTGAGTAGTTTTTGTCTGTTTGTAACGAGCACGTCGAAAATAAAATGCGTGTTTACCAGTTACCAGTCCTCAATTCTCTGATTTGCTTCATAAGTGTCCGAGCCAGCCAGCTATATTCGGCTGTCAAAGTGCACCCAGTCGGTTGCAAACTTCGATTGTAGTACTTTAAAATACGACATTCATTGCATCTCAGTTTGCGCAGCCACGTAGAATAGCTTTGAAAAAAAATATATTCGTACTCCATATTCCGCCGCCGTCGCAGCGAACGTGTAATCGTGCGACAGCGCCACCTGGATTTTCCTCCTACAGCGTCACGCGGGAGAGGGCCCGGTCATCACACTTTCCTATTCTAGCCACTGTAGATCAAGCCATGGAGGATGGATCAAGCCTCCTCCTCTCGATTGAGCCGCGAGCCGCTCACCAGCTTCGTATCTCCGCATAAAAAAATAAAAATAAAAAAAATTTCTTCCCGCTTGTTTCGCGAGCTCCTACTGGGCATTTAAATCACGTGAAACAAAATCAGGACCGCCATTGGCTCTTGCCGCTTGTGAGCCGCCCCTGCATCGTTCCATTCGCTGCTTCGCGCTATCTTTTCTATTTCCTTATCGTGTGTTTTTAATCGTGAACGGTGAGCAGAAGCATGACTTTTGTCGCCGGAAGTAGCGTACTTCATGCCGGTACAAAGGAAAGCGCAAGCGGCGCAGCATTGCGACGACCAGGGATTTATACACACCCCCCTAACACCCCCCCAACACACCCCCAGAAGGACTTCGACACCCCCCCAAAAAAATTCCACAACCACAAGCACCCTGCCTAGGGATTTATACAACACCCCCCCAAACATCGCACCGACACCCCCCCAAAATCGAAATTCTGCATAAACCCCTGGCGACGACCACGGCCAATGCCGGCACGACCGGCACCGTGAGGCCTAACGGCACCGGGTCTTCAAGCGTTGCAAGCGCGGCTCAACCAGGCGGGGCTGATTTTATCAGCGACGATATCGGCTTTATAACTCCATCGGAGAAGAAGTTGTCAGCCTTCCAAGGTGAGGAGACAGCCAGCAATGGGAGCGGTGCAGGTGCAGTTATCTGTGAAGTCGGCGCTCTGACTGACCTTGAGAATGACGACGTGTGCACGATGTGTGCAAAGTGCGAACTCGTCGTAGTTGACGTAGCGAACAAGCGGAAGGGCCTCGCATCGGTACTGGAACTCAAGTGCTAAAACGAGAAGTGCCCTGCGGGAGTGATTTCTTCTGTTTACTCATCGCAGCGTGCTGCCGCCATCAGTCGCGGAGGCCGCGACCCGGAACTCTGCAGAGGAAGTCCCCGTGATAGTTTCGCCGTCAATGTGAAAGCGGTACTCGCTGCCTGCGCGGTTGGCATCGGACACGATCAGCTGTGCAGGTTTTGTGCCAGTATTGGTCTACCGAAACCACTGCACCAAAAGACGTTCCACAACATTTCCAAGAAAGTTCGGCTGGCGCCTCGTAGGTGTTGTGAAATCTCCCCCCCTACCGGATAATGGCCGCCGCGAGAGCAGTCTGTCTTGATTTTACCTAACCGGCCAAACCGCTTCCGCTCACTGACTAGCCAGAGTCACTGTTAATTATTGATAGTGACGCTGGCCAGTCAGTGAGCGGAAGCGGTTTGGCCGGTTAGGTAAAATCAAGACAGTCTGATCACTTGCAGTTGCGAAACTACACAAGTTAAGGCCCAACCACACGCACGCGTAAAACCGACGTACTCGCGCAACGATGTAAACCGGCGTAAGTGCGTAAGGAACCGGCGTACTCCGGCGTACGCCGAATGCATTGGTACGCGCTTGTTACGCCCAAATCAGAGCCCGCCAGACATCGACGCAAACTTTCTGGCGCACGGTGTTGACGTACACCTCTGGCGGTGATGTTATCGGCGGTCAGGTCGCATCACAAGACAGTGAATTGATAAATAAACTAACTTCACTATTCATTATGCGTTAAAACGAAGTAATTTGTAAAATACGGTGACCAAACAACTGGACAAAACACGCGAAGCAACGAGCAACTATGGGAGCAAGGCAGTTTTACCAGTTTTACGCCAAATGTAGTGAAAGGGTTTTGTGCCTGCCAAGTATGCATACTAATCCTTAACGTTTTTTAATGTCACAAGAACTGTTTTAGTTGTTTCTGTATTAAATATACGTAGTTTTGGGAGAATAGGCATTACTTGCTTTATTTGAGTTAAAATGTAGTTGAACTGGTCGCCACAAAGCTGAGTCCGAAGTCGTCGAGCCACACTGCGCGGCGCATTGGTTTGCGCACGCGTTGCGGCGATATGTGGTTACTCGCCCTTTCCGACGTCGTCGGCCGGCGTAAAGGCAGCGGCGTATGCGTACGTCGTTGCGCGAGTTAGTCGGTTTTACGCGTGCATGTGGTTGGGCCTTTAGGATTGCTGTACTGGATGGGAGCAGTCTGTCTTCATTTTACCTAACCGGCCAAACCGCTTCCGCTCACTGACTGGCCAGCGTCACTGTCAATAATTAACAGTGACTCAGGCTAGTCAGTGAGCGGAAGCGGTTTGGCCGGTTAGGTAAAATCAAGACAGACTGCTCTCTCGGCGGCCATTATCCGGTAGGGGGGGGGATTTCACAACACCTATGAGGCGCCAGCCGAAAGTTCATGTTGCGGCCACAAAAGTCGTCTCTGACAACCTTGCTGAAGCAAGGCAAGTAACTGCATTGCAAGCTGGTCAGACTGACGTCAGCGTGATGTTTGATGGTACTTGGCAGAAGCAAAGACACAAGAGCCACAACAGTGTTGGCACTGCCAACACTGGCACTGCCAGACACTGGTCTCTGCCTGGATTTTGGCGTGCTGTCAAACCACTTGCAGCCACCACCAAAAGCAAGCCTTTCATGCCTCTGTGTGTGAAAAAAATGTCGACTGCTCGTCCCGTGCCATGGAGACGGAAGCAGCACTGCGCATCTGGCACAGGACGGTATCGTACAACCCGCAGTTCACTGTAGTGGAGACAGCCACCGCCCTCGCAGTGTTGTGGTTCAACAGGGGCCACACTAGGTTTGAGCAAGTTCTCCAAGAACTGGGAATCTTCCCTTCAGAAGAACTGGTCAGACTAGGCAGTGCAAGTGACCAGCGGAGGATCAGGCAGATGTCTGCTAAGCTCACTGCTGAGGCTAGGTCCCATCGCCGCAGCCTGGGGAAACGGGCCCGTACCGAGGACTCCACCCGCAAGAACCGTGAGGGTGAAGCTTATGCAGCAGGAGCGTTCTAGTTTTAGTACCTCAGTGTGGACATTTCAGACTATATCCCCACCAAGTTTCATGTTGTTTGAGCAAGAATTTGTGAGTCTGCCAAAGAAATAAACTTTCAGTTGTGTTTTTCTCAGCTTGTTGTTTTTGTCCGTTTTCTGAGTTTGTGCACACTTATTTTCCCACTTAAAGTTGTTGTATCACGATGAAATTTTGCACAGATGTTAATACAGTGTAACCTTGTTACAACAGATCTGCTTACAACAGATATTTGGATACAACATGCTGATTTGCAATGCTTGGTTGGTCTTCCTATCTGTGCCATTGATTAAACTTCCTTTACTGCAGATTCTGTTACAACATACATTCGGATATAACAGACCAGTTTGAAATGCTAACAAGTCCACCTTCGCGTCTCAGTGGACTTTTCAAGTGCAGGAAACCATTCATTTGTTAGGTACATTTTCAGAGTTTGCGTTTCTACGTCACAGTTGTGATCAAACGAAAACAGTTTGAAACAATTAAAAATAATTGTGAATAGAAGTGAAACTTCTTGCATCCACTTGCAGTATGCATAATTGTGATGTCATGGCAATCAAGTGATAGGATTTAAAATTTAAGTGTTATACTGCAACAGATAAGATGCTTATATATGAAAGTTAACATCATTGAAACAAAAAAACGTTTGCCCTCATACATTATAGCTGGCTAAATCTCCAAGCTTAGCAATGAGATCTTTACTTGCATTTCATTTATATTCATGTGAAGACAATGGAAATGCAACTGTAGGTTGAAGAGACGTGAAAGAGAGTAATAATAGTATGAGTGAATCAGAAGTTTGAGAAGGTGCCATACAACAGGAGCCCAGCAAATGTAAAAAGAGTCGTTCATGTGATTTTGTGATGTGCTTCACAATGTCGCAAGAGGATGAAACTGCTGGAAAACTCAAGTCATCCTGAAGGTTTGTTGGCCTAAAATACCAACCTGTTTAAGTTGTAACTGAATCTTGAACCAGCATACTTTTATTGTGTGATTTGTTTTTAACAGTTGAGAAGTCCAAACTCTTGTTATAACAGACTTTGTCTATGATTTTGTAAAAGTCTGTAGTAACAGTATTTGGATTGTTCATACTGCTTTTATAGCAGACTGAAATCATGATCACTATCATGGTCTGTTGTAATGAGGTTGTACTGTATAACACGTAGAGTGCACAAATCTTGTTCATTGTGCAATTTGTGTCTAGATATTTGTGATGGTCATAAAACAAAAATATACAGAACAAGAAAAGGTACACTACCGGTCATTTTTTTTCGTGGTGAGGAAAATGAATATGAGGCTTTTTAAGGCAGATTTGTGCACTCTGCAGCTCATAAGGAACCACCTAGGCTATTTTAAAAGTTTCAGAAAAAATTTTTACTGTGAAAAAAAGTGTGCTCAAAAAAGCCATTTTTCTGTGAGTCATGCTGCGTAACATTTTATCCGGAGCAGTTATTCGAAATCTGATTGCATGTATGACCAGGGGAGCTCAATCTTCACAAGCTGTGAAAATTTCAGTCTCCTAACTTCATTATTAAAAATAACGTTGTTTCGAGGAGCATGTCCCCTTAAATACAGTCAGAGAGAGAATTAACTTTTATTTGCACCCGTCTAAAATGACGAGGGAGAGGGCATTAGCCTAGACCCCCGTTCACCCCCTAACTGTTGGCCTGAATCCCTTGGTATTCAGCGGCGGTCAGGGCCAGACCGATGACTTTGCGTTGCTCTTCTGCTTCATGGTTGAGTAATAAGATCTCCCAGGATTCCACATATCTTTTCGGGTCGTTATAGAAAGGGCATGTCCAGACCATGTGGACTAGGTCCGCAATGCTATTGCAGTGAGTGCACTTATGAGTAAAGACTTCCGGATGCCATTTGCTGTATAGTTGAGGGTTCGGGAACACCCCGGTTTGCAATTTCCTCCACACAACTTCCTCTTTTTTGCTGAGCTGTTTATCCGCCGCCGGACAGGTCTTGCGACCGAGCTTATAATGAGAAACTATTTCTTGGAATGTCCTTAGTTTTGTCGCCTGAAGGAAGGGGTTCCTCGGGTGGAGGTGGTGAGTCGGCTGCGATCGACCGGTAAAGTGAGGCCTCGGGCGGTCGGCCGGGCACCATATCAGTGAAATTTGATCTGCTGGTACTTGACCTTCTCTGAGAATTTTGGCGTCTGCAGCAGAGACCCTGCCCATATCATAATTCTTAATGGCTGCCTTAGAGTCCCTAACCACCACCCTTGTACCGGTTTGTGCTATAGCTAGAGCAATAGCAACTTCTTCTGCCTCAGTTGCATTTGTGTTTTTGACGGTGCAGCACGAGACCGGGTCTCCACTCTCACGAACTACTACGGCTGTGTGTGCGGTCTTCTTAGTGTCGTATTCGGCAGCGTCCGTGTACAGCACATCGGGCTTCCCTTCAAATTTGGCCTGCAAGGCGATAGCCCTATTTTTTCGTCTGCCTTCGTGAAATACCGGGTGCATGTTTTTAGGCAGCGGTGTAATCATGAGTCTCTTCCTAGTTGGTCTAGGTGCGATATCAGTCTGCTTGGAACACTGAGACGGTTCGAAACCCAGGCGCTCCATGATGTTCCTTCCAGTTTTACTTCTCAAAAGTCTTTGATGCTGCGGCACCGCGGCGGCTTCTATGAGCTCATCCAGAGTGTTTGATACACCTAGTCTTAGAAGCTTTACCGTCGGGGTGTTCGGAGGAAGACCTAGTGCGGTTTTGATCCCTTTCCTGAGTGTGATTTCAATTTTATCTTTCTGTTTTACAAAGTTTGAGATAGGGTGCAACGAATAGTACACGACTTATGGCGAAAGCCTGAACCAATCTCGAGAGATTGGCCTCCTTCATCCCCACATGCTTGTTAGAAATGCGCTTAAGTAACCGGCACGTCTGGCTGGTACTCGCTGCAAGTCTCCCGATAGTTTCAGTGTTTTTGCCATTTGTTTGTATGCGCAGCCCTAGGACTCTAATACTGTCTACAGTCGGAATGGCATTTCTATCCACTCGTAAAGCAATGCCGTAGCTCTTGCAAGGGGGACTGTTCCTTTTCCTCTTTGGAGATGGTAGAGAACTGCTCACTTCGGCCCCTTCTAAATACAGTAAAAAGCAAATCAAAGGCAGAAAACGGCTTGCCTCGGTATGGTGGCACCGTCTAGGTTCACTAACGGTAAACAAGGCTTCCTAATTGGCTTCAGAGCGGTCAGTTCCTGTGATGTCAATGCAGACCACGAAAACGCACGATTTAGCGGGAAAATGAAAATTTCAACTTAAATTAATTAATTTCTCAGTGAATAAAGCATCGTTTGCACCCGAACAAGCGCCGGGGGCACTCTTTCGAATAACACAAACTTGTGTTTTGTCTTCATGGCCCCTTCAAGGCTGCTCTCGAAGAAAGAAGGACGGAACCGGCCATGTGGCGCAGCCAGTGCTCCGTTCTCTCCTCCTCCAACTGGGACACAGAAAGGGACAAAATGGGCACCCTGCAGCTCGCGTGATAACCACCTCGGAAAATAGAGAGCCCCCGTCTCTAGAACGTTGTGCAGATAAGCAAGCAACAGCCCGTTCTCATTTTGAACATCTGGAGATGGTGAGCTGCGATGGCGGAGGGTGCCGAAAAGCAACCCCCTTGGGCAGCGCAAACGCTAGGGGGAGGGGGGGAACATCTGCTCATAGAATAGACGCTGGGAAACACAGCTGTGCTCCCTCAGGGCAGGAAGATGAAGATGAACAAGGAACGAAGGTTGCGATGGGGTTGGACTTGCGCATGTTTTGTTGCCGCTTAAGGGGCGGCTTTTCGTGGCTGGATGACAGAAAAAAGGGGCTGCTGGGAGGTGTTCTATGGAGGCGAACACCATTTGTCTCTTGTTTCCCTGGCCATTGGTACAGGAGCATGCTGTGACATCATTGCATCCAGGTGCACTACGCGAACACTGGGTGCGCATTGAATTTGTGTAATCTTTTCAAGGCAAAGCACGCTGTCGCTTGTGAAGCGAGTCGTCGGCAAACATTTGACCCAAAGCTTTGGCCGTTAGGGCGAGTAAGGGCCACACTAACCTAGCCGCAACATTGGCAGCGTTTTGAATATTCGTCATGTTGAATTATTCAAAAGTACGTACCTCAGGTATTCGAATTCAAAAATCAAATATTTTCACATCCCTATGTACTATTAATGCCATGATTACTTGAAATAAATTCTGTGCACAAATGTTCACTTGCTGAGGATTAATTTTTTTTTCTCTCACAACTCGGTGCCAATGAGTACAGTAAAGCTCGTTAATTTAAGCTCAGTTAAGGGGAGACATGGCTCTTAAAACAATTTCTTTGAATTTTGAAGTTACCTCTGTGATACTGGTCAGTCTTGCTGCTTTTTTTCCACTGACTTGAAATATGTCATTATTTTTTGAACCATTCAATTAGTTCCCGAGATAATTAGAGATAATTAGTCATTTTTGGAGGAACAATAGACGAAACAAAACAGTGTTGGTCACAAAACTATAATCTCTATATTTTCTAATACTATGAACCCTGGCGAATGCAATAACAGAAGCGTTTTTTTTTTTTGATGCACCACTTGGAACTAACTTTACAGCTCGTTAAACATTGATGTTTGAAATGGGCGTTCAACATGGTAGCGTGCCTCTGGTGCCACAAAAATTTAATTTAGTGGCGCCGTTCGCTGTTCAAACTCCATGAACATTGTTTACGAAATCACCTGCCATAAATGGGTAGCAGGGAGTCCAGACGTGGCTTTTTTGTGTTCTGCCTGCACCGTGTGGCGCGATGTCCATTCATTCTAGCGCCCGCCCGCTAATTTGGACACTGCTTAGTTCGAACAATTTTATGGTCCCCTTCGAGTTCAGATCAACGAGCTTTTACTGTGTTTGCAAAGATTGCCACCGTCTTCCCAGTATGCACGTAATTGCAAAGTGTGGTTGTGCGGATGTGTCACATGTTGGCTGGTTTTGAAACTAGCCAGCAATTATTGGCCATATTTTGTTATTTTGAGGCTTACCCGTGCAAAGTGGTCTTGATTTCGTGAGGTTTGAGAGATCCTTCAAAGTGCACATTTGGTACGCACGTATGTCAGTCGTAACTTTTTTGACATCATTCTCTGTTCCACAGCTGCTTTCTGAGAAGCCGGAAAAGATTAGTGTTTTGGTGGGACCTGTTTTTGCACAGTGCAGTTTGTCACGTCACAAAGTACTTTTCATGCTTTGCTGGAACCTATCTTGGGCATCGTTTGGTCTGTCATTGATGTCACAAAATGCCTTTGATGTTTTGCTTGCCATCAACTGTAAGTCGCCTGAGGTGTTGCAGGAAGCTGGCCTGGCTGTTGGAGAGTCCTTCCAATTTCTCCCTGCTCTTACGCTGCAGCTGAGTGCCTAGGATTCCGCCCCCCTTTCTGTTTCCCCTAATGGTAATTGGCTGTGCTCATGAGCGCGGGGGCAAAGATTTGTGTGGGCAGGGTTCTAGAAAGGGCCCCTTCCAGGCCGGTGGCTTGTGTACCTGACAAACGAGGTGGCCGCCTGCCCTCTCTGACTCGTCGTTCTTCTCTTCTTTCCCCCCTACCTGGCACCACAAGGACTGGCCACAGGTGTGACAGGTTGCAGTAGCATGCATTTTCTACCAAAACTCTCTGCAAAATTGCATGTTTGTGGCATGTGCTGTAGTTGCAGCGGCCCTTCAGCACCTTCTTGGCCCCATGGGTTTGTCTAGGTGCCCCTGCACCCGTCAGCACCAAGTGTCTTGCACAGTGTGCGCAGCATTTCTTTTACTCGGCCACACGTGCGTGCCGCAGTGGTGCCAACCTTTGTCCGCTTCTTGTCAGAACCGAGGCGACAAAAGCAAGCCTTTCCAGTGCCCGGGCCAGCCTGAAAGCAAGTGTACTGTGGGTCGGGCTGCTGCCGCTCGCTGGCATGCAATCTGGCAGTACCAAAACTTGCCACGAGTGTGCTTTTTTTTTGTTTGTTTGTTTGGCCTGTAGCACGCTGTGGCTTATTTCGCGTGGCCCTGTCAGCCACGCGGGTCATGGGGGGCCAGCGTTTGCTTTGGCAGAGGAGTGCGGGAGTGTGGCTTGCTGGATGTGCGGTTGCGGCCCTCCTGGCCGCCAAAAATAAGCTGTGGAGGTTTAACAGTGTGTAGGCCCCCGCACAGGTTCGTCTGCACCGTCCAGCGCTGTTCTTAGAGGGCCCTCAGGTGAAAGCTGCGGGGGTGTTCGCGAGCGCCTGCAGCGGGAGCAGACTCGGACTGGGTGAACCGCAGTGCGTCTGCAGGGCACGCAGCCTCCTCCCCGTGGCGAAGGCAGCGAGCGAGCTTCCAGCGCGGCTGGCACAGCCAGAGCATTGAGGAGCGTGCCAGAACTCGGCATGGGCCCACTTCACTCTCGCTGGCATCGCTGGAAGCTTGTGCGAGCAAGTGCAGTCTCGTAAGAGCATAAAACGTAAATTTGCAAGGAGCCTTTGACGTCGCCTTGCGCCTTGGTTTGGACAGCCAACCATTTCAAGGTCATTTCCTTGAATGAGGCTGGGAAAACAGACCATGCTGTCCAGCCACGTTATCGTTATCGTCCGATGTGGCTTGAACGGGAAGAGGGCCAAGTGACGATACCCACTTGGCACGTGAAATGCTCCTCCACACAACCTATCAAGTTAGTATGTAATGAGTCAGTCGCTTCATCTTTGTGTAGTCCTTGTTGTCAAGCAAGGAGGAGCTGTGCTTCTCCATCACCTCCCTTTATCTGACAGCCTGTCAACTAGTGTCATTTCCTGAATGGCTCCAAGAGTTCGGTGATGAGTTCAGGCTACCTCTGGGTAGTCTCTCTAAGCTATAGAAGCTGAGGTCGGTATAATAGCAGTCAAAAAATCGAGGCCTCTTTCTTAAGGGAAATATGGTTGAACACAAAGCATTCTCTCATGCAACCTGATCAGTCGGTGTCTGCAAGTACAAAACCCAAACTGCTTCCACTGGGTCAAAATGGTGCAGTTGGAGAGGCGACGGCTTCGTAACAAGAGGGACCCATGTTCGATTCCGACCATGGGGGCAGGATTTTTTTTTCTTGTGCCCATGCCTATCATCATCGTCGCTTGTGAAACCTGTTGTGTAAAGCTGGCTTTTCTGCAGTGCATTGGGGTGCGACATCAGGCGCCATAGGTGAGGCCCAGAAGGCTTCACTTTGAAATGGCTCCGGAGTGGGGTGGTCATTGCATCCAAAGGATTGGCGCACAATCCCAGAAACGGCCTCTGCTTTGCTCTGAGTGAGATTTTGCAGTAAACAGCTAGGTATTCATAGCCAAGTGTGGAAGTCACATAATCCAGAAGACTCCAAGGGTTGTCCCTGGTGTCTGTGACAAAACCACCGTCGGCCCTTGCTGCATATCCCTCCCACCCGAAAAAATAAAACTCTTTCGGATCCTCTGCTCTGAAAACGGTTGACTGGTGTTCGTGACAACATGACAAAAATCAGCTTCTCCATGAGCCTCGCAGAGTTCTCTGTTCACTCAAGTGTATGAAGCCTTTGCTTAAGATCGCTCTTTGTCATGCGAAGAAATGGCAAGGACCAGAACAAGGGCTCGTCAAAAGCCAAGACGTGCGCCGTGGGGTAAGCTCCAAACAAGCCTAGAGCACTGCCATCATCACCCCCACTCATTCATTCACCCCCACTCGGGAGCCGGCCAATCGAAACCTGCCAGCGGCCGGTGGCGGAGGCGATCTCGTGGTGGAGAACAGAGAGATGGTGAAGAGAGACCGGAATGCTGGCGGCTGGGTGCCCTGACGCGGGCCACGTCCAAGAGGTCCTTCGCAACGGAACACCTGGCGCCCTCTCCCGCAAGCAGGTTGTCTCGTCGACATCGTCAGAAGGCAGCAACGTTCCAAGAGAGCTGCGTCGGCTCTGCAGCAACGGGAGCCCGGAGCGCGTTGCCCACCCTTCAGGAACGAGATGTCACGCCATGACTGTGCTCCCGGGAAGGGAGGTGTGGTGGACCATTGACAGTAACAAGCATGTACTTTCTCTCCATTTGCTTGAACTCTTTAGCATTTTCTATACTGTGTTTTCGCAGCCCCCTTCTGTGCTTTCGTTCTCCAGTGTTCCTTAGTTTGTTTACTCTATTGTGCGTAGTTTGATGTGGGTTTCAGGTGTCATAAACTAGTCTCGTTTCGAAAATTCCTTCTTCTATTTATTATTGTCCCCCGAACCTGACACTCTTGTAGAAGAAATTACCTTTGAGGACGTCCTCGTGGAAAAGCTGCTGGAATGCCAGGGTGACCTGCACTTTTCCTAAAGCCCCTTCAGTGGCCATTGTGGCGAATTTCCTCTCTTTCGTCCAAGCCTGCCGGATGAGAGCTACATGGACATGATATTGTGGTATTGGCACTCCTCATGAAACAAAGGCATTGCGTTAACATTTTGCAACGTGTAAAAAGTCAGAAATCATAGAAAGCGGCCTTACTGCATCATGTGATCTCCACTGATGATTCTGCAGCGGGCAAGGAAATTCGAAAACGAATGCATGGTTTTATGAAGATGTATGAAACGAGGCAACTTGCTCTTTATTCCAGGCAGTTTCCAAAGACCTCTGTTCTATGGTGTCCCATAACCAACGTGAAGTCCAGATTCCTCGGCCAGGATCGTAGCTCCAAGTAGTAACTTGGGCAGGAAAGGTGTCTTCACGCTGCCTTGAGAAGAAAGTATGGCCGGTATCTGCAGTTGGTATTGCAGTGGTAAAGGGACGCTGCTTGTGCAAATTGGAGTATGGAGTCCCTAGGCCATGTTTCGACCACTCTGGGTGCGTTTACACGACTTTATTCAGTAGAAAAATAAATTCCAAAGTGCTGTCCTCCTCTGCATCCTCCTCGCTTATTCCCCATGTTGTTTTGTGTGACACTTACTCTTGCAGGCTTGGCTTGGCTGCGCCTACTGCGTGGCTCACTGACCCTCTGACAGAGTCAGTCGACCGGCCGCTGGCGAGTTGTCGTAATTTGTTCGTTCGTGTAAAACTAAAACACGGAACTTTTTTTCCCGGAAGAATGTGCCTTTATTTTTTTTCTCTTGTAGGCTGTGTCAGGGTTTGTAAAGTTGATGAAGTATCTCCACACAAGTGCACATGCAACTCTTCACGGACTTTGCTTCACTAGAGCTGTAAGCTGCATATGCCTGTGCGACTGGTACGCTAAGAGAAAATGTAAGCCTAAATAAAGGCGAGATAGAAGAAGTTCACATAGGTAATACGGAATTAAAAGCAACCAAAACTTTCATTTTAAAGCGTAAAACCAAGGTGCGGGAAGCACTTTTTGTGCAAGGTGAACTAGCACAGTGGTCAGCCGCACGACCACACATTGTGATCACTTTTCCTGCTAAGAAGCCCCTAGTACCGAGACATTTGTGGAGATTAGGGGGATGCCTACTGCACAAGTGTCATTCAAGAAGTGGTCATCTAAACTGCTGGGAATGCTGAAACTATAAACAGCCCATATGGTATATAGGTTGTATTCACTGGCAAGGCCCGCCTGCAGGCAACCATGTGAGTGCACCGTCACTGGTTACGTCGGGCTCCGGAGGATAGCGGTACTTGTCTGTGCTAAGCACATGAAGTGTGTTGGACGTCCCAAACTCTGCTCCACCGAACGCAAAGTAATGCTTCAACTCCAATAAAAGCACAATTAATAACATCTATGTTGATGTTGAGAATCGGGCTTAAACGGAGCAGATGACGCACGCCGGTGTTTATTCTTTTCTGCGGCCTGCGGGTGCAGTTGCACAAGCCGCGCCATAGCCATGGCGCTTTGGTCATGTCCGTGGCTGTTTCCAGTGTTGCCAAGCGAAGAAATTGATAGGTAAACTTTTCAGTGAATACCACCTATACATAGTTCATATTTCCTCCCCTGCTAACCCTTAATTTATGGCCGAGTGGTCCGGAGCATTGGATGCCAAGCTACGTACCGGGGGAGTTCGAATTTCCCGATTAGACATGTTTTTTCACCTTTCTTAATTAAGTTGAACTTTTATTAGGCAGTGTTTGTTATACTGCATTCACCATTTTGTGCTGTAGCCTTCATTGCTCCACGCGAGATTTGGCAGACTGCACGCAGACAGACATTGACATGCTGGCGAGTTTTCGTTGGCATGGTGTTGGCACAAGCACCTACTGCTTGCAGGCACAGGGCTGAGTCAGCCAACCCTGTGGCTGGTGCAAACACGCCCCTTACGGTACAGGCACGAGCCAGGCAAGCTCCAAAGGTGGGGGCAAAGCGCTTCGCATTTCAGCATCTCTGATGATGCGGAGGGCATTCGTCGTCTGGCTAGTGAATGTTACAATTCTAAGCAGCAGTGCTGTCAGGCTTATCTGACCCATTCTACGGCCGACAGCATGGCAGAAGCTCAGTATGCCGATTACTGAGATATTGTGAATGCCCAACCAGTGAAAACTTTGGATGCCAAGCATGTAGTTGCACGGAACTGAAACTGAAACTGGTTTGAACTGCAGCGTAGGACATCGTCCAGTCACATTGCAAGACGCGTCACTGCTGCTGTTTGTTGCGGCCGCTGCAAATGTGGCATGGTATTTGTTCTCCTGTCAGGCGTTATAAATTAAACACTGCTTTATCAACTTGCCGAACAGTGCCGAACAAGCGCAGTCTCTTAGGCAAATTCTTAGTTGGGCATCCTTCCACATAAACCACTTGGGTGGTGGGACATGGCTGTCTCGTGCGCTGCTTTCTCTTTCTTGGAGCGGGCCTCGTCGTATGTGCAGGGGCGTCACCAGCTAGTGCTGGCCGTGTGTTCGAATGTCCTCTGTTTCATCAGAATGACAGCACGCCCGTCTGGCAAGAGAGCGGGATGCATGTGTCCTTGGTCAGACAGCCCAGCGAAGTTGACGAGTCGGAAGGGCGCCACAGAGAGCATAGCACTGCCCGATGGGCCTTGCTAGTGCGCCAGATGGTGGCTGCTCGCGACACTGGAAAAGCTGTCGAGCCTCTCGGTCCTGTCGGAGCTGAACTAGTGGTCCATTCTGCACGGGGGCAGGCAGGGTTGGGGGCGTGGCTTCTGCCCCTTTGTGACTGGGCGGCCCTCGTTGCAGGCATCTACGATGCTCGGACGCGAGTGTTCATCTTCTACGTGGCCTGGAGGCTGCGGGTGTCCCGGCTGCTGGTGGAGATGTACGAGGAGTCGGTGGTGGAGATGCTCTCCCAGGAAGTGCACGAGCAGTCCGAGTGAGTGAGGCGCGCTTCTCCTTCTCTCTGGCCCCAGCCGCAGACTGCAGCTCTCGGGGGCAGCCCGTTCCTCGTCTTGTTTCACGAGGAGTGCAGCCAGCGCTGGGCTGTGTCAAGGGCGGCCTTTCATGTTTGGGGGCGGTGGTCAAACTGAGCAAACAGGTGGCGGCCTGTTCTGGCGTGAAGTAACCGTACGTCGCGTCGGGTGTAGCCACGCACATTGTCCTGGCTTAAACTGGATGACTCGAGCTCGCCTGAACCCCCCTCAGTGCCTGGTGAGGAAACGGCAGGCGTGGTGTGTTCACAATTGCTTCGTCTTCAGCACTTGTCGTCATGCTTTTGGGAGAGGTGGCACAGTAAAATGTGTTGTTGGGCTAGTTGGTGCATTATGAATGACTAAATTTGCACTAACTGGACATACAGAGGAAAGAAGACAAAGAATGCGCACACGCGTCTGTTCAGGGCCAGCATCTCGTGTGCTGGAATCTTGGACTCTAGACTGTACTTCAAGCCCTTTTGGATGACTTCCACGACCTCTTGTGGAGGTTCAGCGCCACCAGGTAGATGCAGTGTTGCAGCCCGCACGCCCTTGTCCGATTTCTTGGGGCGTTGACAAAGCATCCCGTGCTGCCAAAGCTCGGTGGTCTGTGCAGCAAGTCTCCTGAACGTCCTTAACTTGCTCTCCCCCAGCCAGTTGGGGTACTGGGTGAAGCAGGCGACGCGTAGCCAGTCCTGGTAGAGCCGCACTTGTCTGCAGAACTCAGAATTTAGGATCCGGGTCGTCTGCCTGACATGCCCGAAGGACGGCTGCACCGCACCAAACGGCCCAAACTTCCACTGGAGCCAGCGCTTTCCGCAAGCATAGCGATGGGCGTCTTGCAGAGCATTCCGCTCAGGCGACGGAATTGCGCATTCTTTGTATTCCTTCCTCTGTATGTTCAGTTAGTGCAAATTTCGTAATTCAGGTGGCACAGCGTTGCCGCAGCTCAAAAAGCCACTTGTAGCGTTTGCCTCTGGGGCCTCTGATTGTGCTTGTTTCTTCTATTGCACTATTTCGCTGCAGCCATTTGTCAATTGCCTTACTGCCATAAAGTAACATTGTTTCTATTTCAAGCGCTACAAGTCGGGGAAAATCCTATGAAGCTGTTTTAGCATTGTCAGTGTGGTAAGCAGCTCCAGCGTACTGTATCACAATTAAGTACGGGAAAACATCTGGTGTTCCCTTTAGAGCTCCAACGTTCTCCATGCCGAGACATGAATAGTTGGAGCATTCGAAGGTGCTTGCATTGCAGGGAGGAGAGGAAAGAGATAGCGAAGAGGCAGCGCAACAAGAAGCTGAAGCGCTTTCTTATGATTGGTCTCGCCACCGTGGGAGGAGGGGCTGTCATTGGTCAGTCCTGTTTCCTTTATTCTCTGTTCTGCTTCAGTACTTCCTTTCCTATAACCGTTGCAGAGTTGCCTTGGTTGTGGTGCTCTCCCCCCCCCAGCGTTATTGCAGTTTCTTGTGCGTGTGTGTGTTTTTTTCAGTATTGAAGCATGTTGGAGGCCTCTTTTAAGATGGGCCCTCCCCCCGTAAAGTGCAGTGGCACCCATTTGAAGTATACGTTTGTGAGATTTCTACTTAATCGGGCTACCGTGGTTGCTGTACTCTCGCCTGTTCCTTATAACAGTGTAGACAATTGGCAGTGTAGACAAACTGCTTCTAGTTCGGAACTGGATATAGTACTAATGCAAGTTTTTGTGGCCACCGATTGCCTCCCACAGAAGTCGGTGCATGCGCATACCACTTAATTTAAAGCCAGGTTGCCCGAAGCGCGGTACCGTTCGGGGAGCGTTTTTTTGGCGAGGCCTGAAAAAAGAAAAGGAACATGGAGTCAGCCATCCGATGCTCTCTCCCAATGGGGTGGGACCCTTTAGTTTGCGTGTTTCACGTGCACTCGCGTGATGACCACCAGTGCCCACGCTGCGGAGCCCCGCATGCGCTGTTTCCATCAGCAACCGCTGCAGTGCCGGAGGTACCCACTACGAGAGAGTGCGCGTCCCCACTACGGTCCCCACTACGAGAATGTCCCCGTATCGAGTGCGCAAAAGTTACCGTTAAGATGTCAAACCAACTACCCTGCCTATCCGTGTTATTACAGTTTACTGCGCTTGTCTTCGCGTCGTCTTTTTCTGTGTCCCCGTATCGAGTGCGCAAAAGTTACTGTTAAGATGAGAGAGCCTTTGCTGTCTGCGTGGGCACCCCGTTGCCTTAGCAACAACCGAGAGAGGAGGGCGCTGTGGGGTCATCGGCTGGCACGCCGCACATAGAAACGCCCCGTCAGCAGCGAGTGAGAGAAGCGTTGTCGCCACGTATGCGATTGCGATGCAAAAAAACTGCGTAACTGGAGCAGTGCGAGCCTTTCGTGCCGAAATTCGATATCTGCTGGCTGTGGTCTAGCTAATCATGTGCTTCGATGGTGATGTAGTCGCTTGATACCTTGGCTGTGCACCCTATCCTTGTGGCATGGGCTTCAGAAACCGACTCCACGATGCACGCACGATATTCGTTATGGAAATAGAAAAACAAAACCCCAATTAAAGAGCAAAGGTGCAGGTGCAGGTTGAAGGCCTTTCACCTCCGGTCTGACCAGTCGGGGGGTGGGAATCGGCCTTTTCCTCTCCTCCCTTTCATCTTTCGCCATCCTAACAACTCCTTCCTAGCACGTCTCGTTCCTTCCCCGTTTCCCTTTTTCCTGGCGGCCAGGGCCAACTTTCTGTGGTGGGCGTCCGTGAGTTCAGCCATATTTGGTTGCAGTTGTGTTGTACAGCTGGCCAAGGGTTGCCTGCGAGTTCATGTCCCCTTGTTAGGCTCCATGGTGACTGGCTGGAACCATGTCCAAACTGATCTTTCATTGAACTCTTTCGTGGCTGATTTTGAGTGCTCCCAGAAAACTTTTTTTCTCTCGATCTACTGGACACATTGTGGGATATACGAGGGGTTCCTCGGGGGCCTTGCCAGCACTCTGGGGTAGGCCCCCACGCTAGCTCCCGGCGTGTCAACCACGCGGGCTCCCATGCCTGCGGCAGCCCAGCGAGGTTCGCCGATACGAGAACACAGTAGACAGTAGTGCCGAAGCACAGCCGTTTATTTGGGGAATCCCAAAGCATGCGAGCACAAGGCTCGACGGCGTTCACGAATCACGCCGTCTGGGTTGTGACCGCGAACGGGAGGCAGGCACTCACGGCGCGCGACAAACAAAGCTCCCACCTGAGATGCATGTATCCACCACCGCCACGTTCCGCCGATCTCGCCCCGACGGGTCTCCGACGAGACTCTCCCGACTCCCGTGCGCGCACATTCGCGCCGCCCGCGCCCGCGCGCCTATCCCCGCACACATTGGTGGCGCCATCTCTCGGGGGACACCGACGAACCAGCGGAGCGCCGGACCGGTTTCAGCGCACCAGCGTCTCTCCCGAAGCGCGCGCTGGCTCGGGATCGCAGGTCGCGGTTCTCCACGATTCCCACAACATTTAGCGTTGCTATGCATGAAATTGTAGTTTATAGATTTCTGTTTCAAACACATAACAGTAGTCTTGTGAAAGGTGTACTTATTGACAGTTTATTGATCAACGAAACAAAAAAATGTGCAAAAAAGCATACACAAAACAAAAATATGTGATTTTACTGAGCCTAAAAATTGTTGAAATCTAAAATATATGAAATATTCCTACGCTCCTAAGCTGTGATTCAATATATACATCTACGCTGTGCACCAAGTTCTGTATTTTTGTGGGTCCAACAACCCAACGGCCCTGACAGCTGCGCCACTCCGCGAAGCCACTTGAGAAGCAGTCGGTCTCTATAAAATGTGCATCCAAGCATGCTTGTTCGTGTTCTCACACCAAATCCTTATCACTGCAGTGGTAAAAAACAAGAAAAAAAAAAGCGCTCTTGAGAAGCAGTGCGCATCGCTCCACAGCGCTAATTTTACACAAGCGCCAGGCTGTGTTGAAGGTGCTAACACGACACGGCACGGTGCATTTGGCAAACTATCCCAGCCGCATGTTGTCCAGACCCTACACATGAAAGTAATACCGCAGTCGTCAGCCTTTAGGCACGTTTTGTTTATAAGTACAGTGCAAAGTCAAAAACGAACCTTCCCTGGCAGCACCTGTCGAAGTCTTAGGCTGTTGAATGGGAGAGTCTTTATCAGAACTACAATCTGAAGAGTCCACATCGTTGCTGGAGTCATCACTGCTGCTGGGGTAAAAAAAATCAGCAGCAGCAGTGGCCGAATTCCCTGAAACCGCTGTCCGCCTTTGCAGAGTGTGCAGGGATACAGGATGCCATTTTTGCCCAGCTAGCTGCTACCTTGGGTTCAGATTTCACTCACGACGCCGTCTACCCACGCGAAATGTAAACAAACGGCAACGAAACTGAAAAAGGGCTGTCCAATGACCACACCAGATGGCGTCAGTTGTTTGAATAGCGCTGTTTTTACTTTTTGCAGGAGGTTTGAAAATCATCGTTCACCGGTGAACGATGACCTATGGCGTGGTCACAAAAGAGTTAATGGCTTCTTTTTTCCGTTCAAATGATCTCTCAAAAAAAAGGGGGCGCAAAGGTAACCACTAAGTTTTTCACAGAAATTGTCAGCAACTTTCTTCGCTTGCATGTGGCACACAGTAGTGATGCGGAGAAAACTGCCCATCTTGTCTCGCCATTTGTAGTTGCATAGACTGGCAAAGGTTACAGGATCAAGAAGCTAGCAAACGGAGACCTCCTTCTCGAAGTGCTCTACAAGCATCAGTGGGAGAAGCGGCCAGAACTAACGCCTTTTGAGCAAATCCCTGTTACTGTCAACGAGCACCGGTCACTGAATACAGTCCGTGGAGTGATTTCAGACGACAGCTGAAAGTACTTGACCAAGGAGAGGGGCTTAGAAGTTCACAAATGTCTATCGAAAACGGGAATCAAGACTAAGAACATGGTCCTCACCTTTGCATCAAGCATACTTCTAGAACAGGTGGAAGTAGGCTACTCGAAAATGAGTCTTAGACCCGACATAGCAAATCCACGCCGATGCTACAAATGCCAGCGATGCGTTCACGGCTCGCAGAGCTGCTGGGGCCGACAGACATGCGCCAAACGTGCCTCCCACGAGCATCCGGCTGAAAACTGCGAGGGCAAGGACACAGCGTACTCTCTTGTTTGCCCAGCGTGGGAAAAGTCACAAAGCACGACGTCTGAAGCGCATAGCCGTCAGGGCGCAGCCCCACAGCGGGCCTTGGCGCCTGCCGAAGCCACACAGAGCGAGTGTGAAGCGAGGCGCCACCACCTCCAAGGCGGGCTGCACAGACGTCCCTGGACAGACAGTTGACACTGCGGAAAGAGGTCCTAGGCCATCTACTTCGGAGGGGCAGCAAAACTCCCTGGAAAATACAAGGAGAAACGCGCATCAGATAACGCTACGGACTTGGTACCAACAAAATGACATGGCATTCATAGTCCACTGGAATTTCAGAGGACCTTTAAATGATTCAAATGATGTCAAAGACATACTCGCCACTCACTCACCTGTGGCCTTGTGTGTTCAGGAAACAAACTTGGGTCCTAAACACAAGGACATACCAATAGGATACGAGGTCTTCCGTTGCGATAATTGCCCGAAATGGTATCGCAGCGTGAGAACACAAACTTAAAACTGGGGTAGAAGCAGTGGCTGCCACGTTAGTAGCATTCAAAACAATCACACTGTGCTGCGTGTATCTCGAACCACACCCCGCAATAACACTGCGAGATTTAGAAGACCTAATAAACCAATTGCCAGAGCCATTTTTAATAGTTGGTGATTCTAATGCTCACTCTCCTTTCTGGGGGAATGAGGAGAGGATTTTATTTTCTCCCATAATGTCTGCCTTTTGAACACTGGCAAACCTACATACTGCTTTTCAAGCTCAAGAAAGATGAGCTGTGTGGGTTTGTCTTTTGATTCTCCCTCTGTTTTCAGTGATTTTAACACTTTCAGCTCTGGCGGTGTCGACGCCATCGCATAAAAGTTCCTCTAGTGCATGAGAACGAAACTGTTGTTGTCCATGCTTGCTTTATTTTCAATAAAGAAACAAATGAAAACTTTTTGCTCGCGAAGAAGAGAAGCAAATATTGTTATGCGTTTATTCGTAATTATGTTGAAGTGAGGTGTTTTAGCAATAGCAATAACTATGGGTCTGGTTGCTGCTCCTGAGTGCATTTGGTAACCCCCGTTTTTGTTTTGCTAGTAAGCATCGACGCCCTTAAAAGCCATACGGGCAGTCAAATCAACATAATGTAATTTCAGCCGGGAGATTTCTCTTACATTAATATCACAAGCCAAAAGCACACCTGTACTGTAATGTCGGTACTATTTTCATGTACTTTTCAATATCACATGCCAGTGTAATGTTATCTTTTTTCTTCACATAACGCTAACATGTTCACATGCTTACCGCTTGATACAGCGTGATGGGAGCTTCTTCTTTGCGGTTTTGCTGCCCAAAGTGAAAACTAGGTTAAACTAAACCCCAGCAAAGCACCGCAATTTGCACATATTGCCCGCGCATGGTCTTCTGCTTAGCATGCGCACAGGAGAAAAAAAGAAAAATTAAAGTCGTTTCACTCAGTGGGAAAGCTGTCGGAAGTGCACAGCAGTGATTCGCCATAATGGGCTGTAGCGCCGTTATCCGGTCACTGTTAGCACCCATCACGCTCTTCGCCGCCCTGTCTCATTCTTCTCTTGATGAATGGAATGGAGGTTTGTCCAATGCAATTCAAATTTCCAGCCTTCACAGTGCTCGCGTGCCCCCTGCCTGAAACTGCGCCAGCGGGAGTTGTGGTCTTTTTGTGCTTGCTTTTCCTCCTGCACGTGCCGGTGTTGCACTGCCACTTTTTTTCAAACCAACCCACTGAGCGTTCCGAACTACCTAAATGAATGCGGGCGCTGCCGGTTAATTACATATATTTTGCCTCAATTGTACCTGCAGTTTTCTTTGCACTAAACAACGGGGAGATGTATGACAAGCAGCAGCGGTTCACGAGTTTCGAAAGGCTATCGGGTGAGACAGTTGCGCATATTGCGCAGTTTTGATACAAATTTGTTTTCCTGTGCCAGGCTGCTCCAAAAGCTTGAAAATTGCAAGAATTGCGCCAAATTGCTCCAGAACAGTATGAGAGCCAAGGATTTTAATGCTCCCATCAGTTTCAGTGGGGAAAAATGCTTACTTACGGCGTAATTTTCCAGTACCCCAAGGTGAGGCGGTTTGTAAAGTTTTAATTGCTTGATCATTCAATGAAAAGCTGCATAAAATTGTCCCCAACATAGTTTTTTTGAAAGTCGCAATGCCGGGTCGCACATGTTATATTCTGTGAGTATTTAAAGTTTTCCCATCGAAAACCATTGCAAAGTACTGTAGGAAAAATGCATGTACTGGGGTGACAAACTGCTTGTTCAAGTTGATTAAAAAACGACAATTTTCAGGGCGTTGTATCTCCGGAACAACGTTATTGGGCGCCGGCATCTTGATGTGGTGAAGATTGGAAAACATGGCCACTGGGCGAAGCAGTTGCTCGTGGTTCAGGCAGAGTGCTCTTCGCCGATTTCTGCCGCGGTTTTGGTTATGGGGGTGGCTGGGTTTACATTTAGTCATTTGATCTGTTGCGGGAAGTTGCGCGACTCGAAAGACGGGAGTTCATCAAAAACAACGTGGCGCCCGTGAATTACGTGCTTGAAGTGAAATTTCGGACTCATTGCGGTTATAAAACCTTGAGCGAGCTTGCGAGCGGCGGGAATGGGACGATCGACACTGCAGAAGTGGCGGCACAGGCTGCATCGCCGCAAAATGTTCTAGCAGTGTGTTATGTCGGGACGAGCTATTATTGCACGCTAGTAATAATGGTTCATCTATCTGAAGGGAAATTTAATGCCAAAAGGGAGATGCTAAACATACCGACATTACGCAAACTACGATCGTAGTGAACGTGCTCCTTGGGGATTGAAATGGGAGGGCTGGTGGGGTGCCACTTCGTTTTGCACAACTTTTGCCGTGGCTCTACACTTGCGCCATTTGCGCCATTGAGCGCCAAACTTGTTTACCTGTGCCATCCTGTGCCGAACCGCCCCTATTGCACCAAACTCTTTTATCGGTGCCGTCCTGCGCCGCAGACCACGAGTTGTGCCACGAGATACATCTGCCACGATGTCCCGTGCTCGAAAACTTGGCTGAAACAAGGTGCTTTTTTATTTCAATGTGCTTATGGTTTCGGTTTCATCAAGGCTATGAGCAGGTATGGAAGTTGGCTTTTGCTGAGCTGTAAGGCCACAGCCACAACGCGGCTTCTCCGCCGTCACTGTGGATTTATTTTTGATGCATTAGCATGGTGTTGTTTGCCAGTGCCGGCCACTGTGCCTCAGCCATTGAGAAATGACCAAAAGTGACTGAAATGTTTTTGTGTCACATCGCAAACTGATAGAAAACAATACTATTGGCATGAAAAATTTAGTTTATTGGAAGTGAACTTCAATATAATGAGCCATTTTAGACGACTGTAGCTTGTGGGATTCTACATTTCACACACTAGTTATTTCCCACCCTGCAGCCATCTGCGCTCAGCAAACATGCCTTGCGAGCGCCGGCTGTGGACGGGTCCGGTGTTTGTGGCAGGGGCGACAAGGGCAAAACACCAATGGCAGCATTTATTGGAACGTGCAAATAAAATACGCTGCATGCAGACTGATCGTAGGCCATAACAGTAACACTGGGAGGGAGGCACTAAACAACGCTAGAGATCGAGATGGATCGACTCACCGATGGCATACCGGAGCAGCTGGGTGCCACGCGTGCCAGCGCGGGTGCAGTCTCCCAGCTCACCTGGACGCGTCCCATTGGGCGCGTTCCCCAGGCCTGGACCAGCGCGCCGAAACGTCCGCGCGCTATTGCATCCCCAAGACAAGAGAGCGTCCTCTCGTCATGCGACAACCCACCAGACCTCGCCATTTGGTGGCGCTAGTGCAGAGGAAGAACAGGTTCTCGGGTAAGGCAGATGGGAAAAGGGTCAACGCCTCCGGTCGCTGGTGCCCTCCCGTATGGCTCGCATCGCGTGAGCGAGGCGCATTGTGCAACGCCGGCCGCGATGGGAACCTAGCCAGAAAGGGGTTCGCGTGAAAGTCGCGATCCCCACAAGCTGCATGTATTGAACAGACAGGGTCTTGGAAGCTTTGCTCTTGCCAGATAATTTTGTTTGCCCTTGTTGTGAGGTAACTCCTTATTTTAACCTATGAACTTTGGGGTTAGTATTGCTTAGTATGTGTAGTATGGTCCAGCATTAATTATGTCTTCTAACACGCTCACTTGATGTAGTCTACAGCGTACGTTTGTCCCCTCTCACAACACTGTGACGGGCGATGCCGAAGCTATGTTCTGATTTGCTCGCACTGAAAGCGCTGCTCGGTAGAAAAACAATAAGCAAACGCCTTGTTTTACTGAATTCTGCCGTGAGTTCGCTTAGCACTGCCGTCTACCGGGCACAAAGAGAAGCCTGTTTTCTGGTTCTCTTTGACTCTGCAGTCAGATTTACCCTTCGAGCTGTGATAACACGGTGCACTTGCTCCGCATATTGTATATTTCCAGGTATAGTACAAGGACTGTGTTCCTGGTTCGGAGTAGGTTCTAGTGCATGGCAGAACTCCTACATAGTAGATAAATAGATTTAGCTTTACCCTTTGAGTGTCAAATTTTTTTGCCAAATGAGACCTCCCAGGGTCGATTTTTTTTATTGCGGATTTAAATGCTTCGGATGAATCTATTTCGAGAAAAAAATATCGTAATTTTTTTTAGGGTGACCATAAAGTGACAAAAAAATCGTTTGTGTTGTTACATGTGGTTTATTCATGAGTAACACAAGAAAAATTCTAAATAAAAACGAGAGAGTAACAAGCCGGCACCTTTTGAGTGGATCGAAATCAGATAGACATCAGTTTTGCGGACGCAAAAAGCGGGAAGCGCCCAGAGGACAATACCGAAACCAGCCGCTGCGCGCGCCGCGGCTGGATGCGCGAGCGATAGACGGCGCACAGCTCCTATAAAATACAAAAAAAAAAATGAGAAAAGAGCCTCATCAGTTTCGCAGGCGACCTTGGTCTGTGGCAGGCGCAAGAAGTGAGAGGCGCCCGGTGGGCGATACCCAGCGCGCCCCCTTGTTACCGGATACGCAAGCGATAGCAGGCGCGCCGCTAGGTAAATCATAAAGAAATAAAAAGAAGAGCCATCGGCGCAAGAAAAAAATTTGACGTATTTCCAAAGTGTGGCAGCACATGCGATCGTCTACGGCATCAGCAACCATGCTGAGACAGAAACATATTCCCACTGCATGTTTTATGCAATGCGACAAAAAAAAGTAAATTCTCAAGAAGAAAAGTGGAGGGAGAGTTCATTACGCGAGTAAATACGATATTTATTTTTTAAGGAAGGGACTGTTTCTAGTGGCAGTAGGGGCTTTTAGGCCACTACTGATGCTGGCGTGCATGTTGCTACGGGTAGAGTGAACAGGGGGAGGAGTGTCTTCTCGAGTGGGCGGAGGCAGCGTTGCTTTCGGCGCGCCGTGTGCTGTCGACCACCGCTAGGGGAGCAGTAAGCAAAGCAGAAGTCACATCTAGCCGTAAGAGAATGCGAGAAGATCGCAGTGCTTGGCCAAATGCGGGGTTTGGCTGCGCCAGGGCAGCTAATAAATGCAGTGGTAGGGCCACCTCCCCATATTCTAGTTCACTCTACTACAGGGACCTGTATGGTCCGCCATTGGGGCCACTAGTATGCTGGGAATAAAAAATAAATTTCATTACATAATTACCTACGTGTTCTTACTAAAAAGGTAAGGTTTGGAAAGTGCTCCTCTAAGCATTGTTATTGTATGAAATATCAACTTTTGAAAATCTGCTGCAACGTTTTCCCGCGTAAGGAGCTCTCCCCCCCCCCCCCTCAAATTCATGTCGGGGGTTCATTATGCGAGTAAAGACAGTAATGGCCACCATAAGGCACACGTGTGTGTTCTGACTCTTCTTGGTTCGGGCAGTCACTAATGTTGCTTTCTCATGTGGAGAGGGAAGTCATGTAATTCTCTTCAAGGTTCATTTGTATTAGCGATTCAATTTTGTGCGTGTATTGGTTTTGAAATACAGAACGCTTTATAACAATTTTTTTATATTCCGGATATATTATATTTATATTTATAATATTTTATGTATTAAGAGTATTCCGGAATACTCTTTTCCAGTGCCTGCAAAAGTATCTCTGAAATATCCTGATATGTCAAACTTGAATGCATCTTAGTATCTGTAATTCAGGCGCGGAACGCATGTATCATGATATTTGCATTTCAGAATACATTCTGAAGTAGTGTGTCTGCCCTGCCCTGTTGCAGAGTAGTGCACGGCAGAGTAGTGCATGCCACCGTGCGTTCGCTGATCATGCGGTCACTTCCTTGCAGGACACTCTTAGCATTGACGAACTGGATGAAGTGTTTACATCATTAATGCGGCACACGCGTAGCTATTCCACAGTACACGGGAGTGGTTGGCAAAGCCACAAAGGAGGCAAAAAAAGCAGCAAAATTAAGCGCGGAGTGTCTTTCAAAGGCGCCCAACACAGGAAAACATAATGAAATTTAAAGCATATCTGCCGCACAGCCAAGAAAGCCTCATGGCAAAAATTTGTCTAGTCCATAAATAGCTCATTCACATCAACAAACGTATGGGAGCAAGTTCATAAGCCAAACGGGACATACTCCACCTACACACTTCCCTTTTTAACAGCACTGGATGTACAAACAAGCGTAGAACAGGCAGATATTCTGGGTGAACACTTCTCCAGAGTTTGGAGGTCCACACACTACTCAGAAGCTTTCTTAAAGCACAAAAACACAGCAGAGAAACAATGACTGCCAACATGTGGGGGCACAAACAAATCATACAACTCCAAAAACTAAAAAAAGCTGTATTGGCCAGTAAGCAGACTGCCCTTGGCCCAGATGATATATATTAAAAATGCTTGTTCATCTTCCGGGTCCTTCTGTAGAAGCACTTATGAAGTGTTTTAACAAAATTTGGGTTGTGCTAAAAATGCAAGAAGCTTGGAGAAAGCTATTATTGTAGCATTTGTCGCGGAACCTACCGCAATTCAAGGACCCAGAGTCCTAGACTGAGCGACCCGTGCTTCTTTATTGGATGTGATCGAACCGCTAACTCCTGATGAAAATAGTGTGCCACGTGCCCCTGCCCGCTTCCCTGTCTTCTTCCTTTTCAACATCTTCCCACGGGCCCAAGCTGGTCAGGCGGCAAACTCAAAACAGGTACAGTTTTTAAACTTGAAGATTGCACATAAAACTTGTCATATAGCACTGACACTTGGCAAAGTACAGTTTTTAAACTTGAAGATTGCACGCGAAACTTGTCATATGTCATACAGCACTGACACTTGGCAAAGTTCCCATTGCAATTGCAGTGCACTGTCGGCCACAATCACCATCGCGATGTCGTCTATCTCCATCTTTGGTGTTGACGTCTTGCTTACTTGGCTTGGCGATGGAGTCAACAGCGCGAGAACCTTCCAGTTACATGCCAGCATATGAGTTTTCTTCCAGCCACCCGACGACTACGTTTGGGCCTCGCTGACACAAGTGCCTGTGCGCGTTCTTGGTTGGTCTTGCATTGCCTTGAGAAGCCACTTATGGGCTGGATGGTCTGCCTGTCGTTTCCTTCGTTGCTGTTCTCCATATGTGCACTCTTGCAGTTAGTTGGCTAAATGTCCTTGGGGCGTGCCATTTATCTTCGTCTTTCCCTTGGCTGGGCTCTCATGACTGCACGCTTTACGATCCCCTCCTTCAATGCTGCGCTCGGGTTCGTCGTCGGATCCATACTCCTTCGAGGCTGTTTTGGCGGATTGATTTTTCTGACGTCCACGTGTTGCGTTTTCAGTGATGTTCTCCTTGCATTCTTGTATCCACGATGCGGATATATAAGTGGGTATCTTCTTGGCAGGTTCTTGCTTCGGTGTCTGCTCGCTAGAGCTATCCGGTCCTTCCGCCCCTTCTGTCTCCATCATCACCTTTTTAACTACCTCGTATTTGGTGTGGAATTCATTACAAGTGCTCAGGTAGGCATTAGGCGATGAACTGAAACAGCAGTTGTGCTGTTGCCACACAGTAGATGCGCCAAAGTCCACATGCCGTCGTATGCCACCCGACCAGACCATGGCGCTAGTAAATCTACAAGCCGGAGATGCGAGTGTTCCTTGAATCGTCCAACCTAGAGCTGTTTCTGCGGCTGTGAGATCTTCACTGATCGGGTCTATTTTTGCCCATGGCCACCTTCCAGTAGCCGATTTCATCCCCATTGCAGGTATTCGGCTGGAGGGCGTCGGCCTTTCACTGAGGGCATTGACGGCCACGCTGTCGAGTTGCAGACTGGTAACGGAGTAAATCCTTGGAACCTCCAAGGCTTCCAACGGGACTGGGTCTCCACGAGCTTGTCTGCACCTCCACTCTTGCGAGCCTTTCTCCTGCCGAACGTGACCAATGCCAGCTCTTCTGTGCTGAGCACAGTGCATTTGAGGGCTTCAGACAGATCCTGACGGTATCTAGGAGCACTCGCACTATGAGGCGTCGCCGTGTGCCTGGAGGAACTGCAATCAGAACGCAGGGTCACGGTGCTAAAAATAAATGTGAATACAGGTAAACTAGGCGCATATTGAACTGGTGTGTAAGTGGCGCGTAATTTCGCCCACATTATCTGCTTTGTTTTTCGCGTGCCTCTTTCGTTTTCCCCTGGAGTTGCGCTTCAGCGAGCGGTTAGAAGCGGTCGCTGGAGCTACGCACATCGCGCGGGTGGTCTCCGCGGCTGTATCAGCGCGCCTGTGGCTTGCGGGGCGCGTTTTGCATTTTTGCGGGGAGAAAACGCTCCATGCGGTTCACGCTGATGCCTCCGTAGACGATGAAGCTCCGACAGAAACAAACAGTGTGCCAACTGTGTATGCACGCCACGCAGTTTGTAGGCAAGGGACTCGCTCACAGACTCCGTGGCTCGCTGTATCCACGGCATTGGGTGGCCCGTGTTGCCGTTCGCGTTTTATTGAGACCCCATTTCGGCACTTGCATCTTCCAAAATATACCTCTACAACTTAAATTCCGTGCCTAGTTCTCCATGAAACTTTGTTACATTGAAATTCCGGCAAACGGGACTTGGTTACACAGAGGGTGAAAATACATGGTGTGCATACACTTGAAGTTACGAAAAATTCCGTGGTTTGTTACATCGAGGGTTTCGTTACGTTGAAGGTCGTTACATCGTCTAAAGTAATGACGAATAAACATGCCAACAGCACCCTGGCCAGCATACGTAAGAAAACAAGTAGGTGGAACATTGCAACTACATCGGACACGTCGTCTGTGCTGATCCTAACCACGCGAAACAAATCCGGCGCAGAATAGGTACGGGCCGGCCTGTTGGCAGGATTTTGTCTCGAGGGGGGCACCCGACGCCCATGGGCCGGGGTGCATAATGACAAGCAAGCTGCCTCTATCACTCAGAAGATGTGTCCTGCCGGTGATGACGCAGGGAACGGAAACTGGGCCCGTTACTGAACAACTTGAAAGCCAGCCAAGGTCGGCTGCATGGGCCATGGAAAGAAAAATGGTTGGAATAACGTTAAGGGAGGGGAAGCGAGCTTCCTGGATCAGAGAACAAGCTCGAGTAGAGGGTACCGTAGCTGAAATAAAGAAGAAGAAGCGGGCAAAACGACAGCCGGTGGATCGCCAGGGTGACAGAGTGTCTAGAAGAAGGGAAGGCCAAGGGCTCGATGGAGGGACGGAATAAGGAAATTCGGGGGCAGTCGATGGGAGAGGCCATCGTCCTGCAGTGGACCTGGTGATGGTGATAGCACAGCTTTTTGCAGAGATTTTCTCAGCGCTAGTGGAGACACTTTTCAGGTCATGAGAGAAATCAGTTTCTGCATGAATGTGTCACATACTGTTCAGTCGGTTCTCTGTACATGCAGGACTTGAGTGCTGTTGAGGTGAAAAGCATAATGGACATGCATCATTTTAAAATTACTCGGGTTTAAGTGTACGTGAGTAATCGCTTCAAGTGAATTGTTGCATACATGTCTAATTGATGGGGAACTTTGGTCACACGTCAGTGTTGACCCTCTGTGGTTTTTACCTAGATTTTATAGCTGCTTTGACGTCGCTGATTGGCTAGGGTACATATGTTGTGTGGCTGAGCCAAAGGACGCAGTGGCCGCTCTTCAGATGAAGGCGAACAGTGAAAGCACCCATTTGTCATCATTGTGGCGCACGTTAAATGTCCCCGGGTATTGTAACCCATCTGGAGCGCTCCAGTATGGCGTGCCTGAGTTGTAGCTTCGTCACGTTAAACCACACAATTTGAACCCTAATTGTGTGGAGCCATTTCTGACGCATACAACCAAATGCGGAATACCTGATGGAAAGAAGGAAAACTTATCTGCCATCTTTAGCAGGGTGTTGTACTGAGGGCGTTACTGCTGCAGCTGTACCCAAGTTTCTGCTGCCACGTCACACGCTTCCAGGACGTCTCATCACTAGTGACAATGAACTTTAAAACCCTGCTTTTTCTGTACAAACAGCCACTTACAAAATAATCTTTTCCCCTGTGAAATCAATGCGAAACGCCCACACTTACGCGCACAGTCCGTGACATAGCAAGCAGGTGGCCACGCCACGCATGGAGCATCGCCAAGTGGCGTCAGCGCTTCCAGTAGGCGCTGCTTGGCGGAAATCACACTTCAAGTGTTCCAAGCACTGTAGCTCAACCGAGGACGTGCTTGGCAAGTGGCTTGGGCAGTTCAGCTAAGGCCCAGTTTGGCCGGGTGGCTAATCGTGCGACCAATGTGGCTCAGCCGTAGCCGGAGGTGCGCATCTGCCAAGGGTGCGCACCCTTGGCAGATGGTGCTGCTAGAGTTACTGTATAAGCTTCGCCAGAGGGGTGGCTCTCATTTCCATAAGCCGCTCGCGCAGTGCCGCCACGCACCAGACTCCGTTCCCAGTTGTGCAGAGCTCGAATTAGTTTTTGTTTCCCCTAATGGTTAACGGTCTTGGTATGAGCGTAGGCAGCAAGGAACAACAAAGGCAGGCTGCTGATGGTGGCAGTGCTTGGTTGAGTTGAGGACCAAGGAGTAGTGCAGGGGGGGGAAGGGTGGGGCGTCGGAAGAGGTGCCCGTCCGCGTCTGAAGGCGCCGTGGGAGTGAGCAGAGTGTGAAAGCCCCGCGTCGCATCTCTGTACTGATTTTAGAGCATCGCAAACAAGGAGGAATTTGTAGGCAAGTTGCTTGGAGCATTGCGGAGATGTCAAGGGGGACGTGATTCGGTTCGTTTTTGCTGCTATGGATGTATACAGATATTATTCGCTGCCTAGAAAAATCAACTGAGGCCCTCTGAGGTAGTGCAGCACAAAATAAACAACACTAAACAGCACAACATTAATTAGGCTGTCTCAAACAGCTGTTGAAGCGAGGAGCTGTCTAAACAAAATGTGTTAGGCAGGGAAGGCAACTGTAAACAACACACACACACACAAAAAAAAGGTTTTCGTTCGAAGCCTATGCATGCGCGCACTAGCACTAGAGGTCACAAGAATCACGAACAGCGATAAGTTCGCCACCACCAGAGCACACATCGCTGCCGTGTTGATAGAAATGGTAAGCAGCCTCACGCTCCAAAATTTCACAGTCGTTCATTTTTCTAGAAAGCCAATGTCCCTGTCAAGATAGCAATGTCGGCACTGCATGTGTTGGCAATACAAGATCCCGCTTGTTGGCTACGCTGTGAATGTTTGCGTGCACAAGTGAAATATTTTTTTTCCTTGCCTTGCCACCAGACCGTGACTGTGCTGTACATACTGTGGATTGCCTAGGCCATTGGAGGGCCCGCCTGGGACAGAATTTGCCTGTGCTTAGTTAGGACAGGGTGTGCCTGGTCGGTTACCGTCGCCTGCACGCTCCAGGCGGGCCCTCAGCCGCAGTGGCACGGTTCCTCGTGGCACAGGCACAGTCTTGCAGCATGGACCCGTGCAAAGGTGCCCTCCTTCAGTGACCCTGCTACTTTCTCCTCCTCCCCGACAGGCCTGACAGGAGGGCTGGCGGCGCCGCTGGTGGCCGCAGGGGCTGGGGCCATCATAGGGGGCGCTGGGGCTGCTGCCTTGGGCTCGGCTACGGGCATTGCAGTCATTGGCTCGCTCATCGGCATTGCGGGCGCTGGCCTCACGGGTAGGTACCCCGCAACTACTGCTGCAGCGCGCTCTGCGTCGCCCTCCTCGAGGCTAGCAAAGAGGCCCTTTCAGAAAGCAGCAAAAAAAGTTGACGCAGAGGGCAGGCATTGGGCCTGCTTGTCAAGTGCCACTGCCACCGAGACAAGGCGTGCGTTTGGTTTTTGTTATCAGAGCACCGATGGCGGACTGGAAGACCACTTTCAGTCATCAGATTTGTGCTGTTACAAGTAATTCTTGAAACTTTCTGAAAATATCTAATAGTCTCTGTTTGCAAAGTTGGTTATTGATTCTAGGCAGTTTTGTTGCTGTTGCACACATTGTTGAAGGTCGTGTGTGATACCTATGTACCACAGGGCTACTTGCAAATAGTAGGCTTCTGCGATAAGAGCTTCAGCTGCACGAGAGGGTAAAGTTGGGCTTGTTGGTGATGCATTCTTGTAGGCAAAGCGTGAGGCAGACACAGGACGAGACAAGAGATGGGACGAGGACGAGCGCTCGTCCTCGTCCTGTGTCTGCCTCGCGCTTTGCCTACAAGAAAACTTCAGCTGCAAGTCAGAAGGTAACACCCGGTCGTCGGATATCAGTTCAGACGCTTCAAGTGAGTCTTGCATGCCACCAGCCATTCACCGGCCAGTTCCAGTTATGTGCCAGGGTATTTCTGGAGGTCTAGTGAGGCTTCTGAGTAAATCTCTGTGCTCTGACTAAGTTTGCTACAGTTTAGATGCTGTTTTTCGCAAGACTGTGGAGTGGTGCTGCAAAGCAGGTGTCTATTGGAATTGAACAATTTTTATTGCGTGGCAGCTCTTCGCTGAAAGCTTACCAAACACAGCAGTCCTGGCACGGTACACCTCGTTCTTGCAATATTGAATCGGAAGATAACAGCAAACGGGCTGACCGGCAAATCACAGTGCAGTGACTGTGAATGGCGGCAAACGCCGCCAAGTCATGTTTTCAACACCGAGTGGGTTTCTTGGATTGTGTGCTTGTCTGAGATCGGGTAAGTGCAGAGTAAGCCATTGTTAAAGTCAAAAGTGCACGCGGCTCCAGATCGATAGATTAGCTCGCTGAAAACAGAAATATACTGCTCTTTTGTGTAGCTCTTTTTTAAATAAGGTAGAAAATAGTGAAAACGTGAAGAGAGGTGCCACTGGCTGTACCGTGCAACTTGCACCGGAAGTGCCGAAATCGTCTCTTGTGGGCAATGTCTTTCCTGGCTGACGCAGGATGACTCGACTCGTCCACACTTGTGACAAACCCCTTTTGAGGATGCACGCGAGCGGCACCAACATTCGCGGGGCCTCAAAAGGGCAATCTGTTTTTCTTCAACAAAGCGTCAGTGTTCCCATAGAGGAGCGTGTTGCTTGGGGTTCCGAAGCTGCAAAGGACGGGGCTGCTTGGGAAGGCACAACTGATCTGACCAAAATTGACCAAACCGCTCGCTCGGTGCGTGGTAGCATTGTATTTGTTTGCGTTTACACTGCTACACATCACTGCTGCCTTCCGGTTTATCATGGCGCAAACAGCGACTGCAGCCACTGTTTGCATCACGTTTGGTCATCGTTTGATTGGCCATTTCTCAGCAAGTAAAGCCTTTTTCGGCACCAAATGGGAAGGTCAGAGTTTCACTAGAAACAAACTGTGTCTCTTTAAGGTTCTTACATCATGCGGGTAGGATTTTTTGCTTCCAGCAATCTCATATTGCCTGATCCAAAATCTCGTTGTCTGAAATGTAGGTTCACATTTTTGTTTATTTTGTCTTTTTTTTTGTACCTGACCAACTGTTGCGGACTAACAAATTTTTCTTTCAAGGCATATTTTTGAAATGTTTCCCTACAAAATATATATTCTGAAATTTTTTTACCATCCCCAACTACTTTCGGCTACTTTGGACGAAAATTTTGGTTTGTGCATCTGTCATCCGTTCGTCCTGCTCCGTCTCACTCTGTCCCGCCCCTCAATTCAGCCACCCAGCCAAAAGTTGCAAGAGTTCTTGAATGAGGCGTTTATATAGGCAAAGCATTTCTTAACTACTTAAAGGGGCCCTAAATAGATTTCTGAAGGTTGCCATTTTAATCGCGCAATCGTTAGAGTACCCCTTCACGACAATGTATACCAAATATTACACCTCTGCGTAAAGCAGGGGCCGCACAAACACGCAACAAAGGTGCCTTCTTTCTTCCTTGCTCACCTACCGCTTCCTTGCCGCCACACTGCTCCGCTCTGACGTGCGACAGAGCGCTTGTGACGCACCCGTGTGACACACGAAGCTCTCAACAATACGGCTGCGCTATTGGTGGGCCCCGTTAAATGCTGTAGCCAATCAGCGTACCCGGCTCTGGGAGAAAACGCTGTCGCGCGGCGCTCCTGCACCGGCGGCACGGCGTATGCACCAGCGGGTCGGCACGGACGAATGTAGATCGTCGCCATCGGTTACACGAGCTTAGCCGAGTTTGTAAATATAGCGCGTCGTTTACAAGGTATGAATAACGCTGAAAAACACGGAGCATCTCCGCGGGCATAAACGCCCACTACACGCGCGACCGCGGCAAGCATCTGCCTGCACGGTAGACCAGCAGCCCACTGTGCGGTGTATGCACGATAGGCATACACCGCGGCAGCTAAAACTTGTCATCGCCCGCCAGAGCGGGACTATTGCTGAAAATCAGTTTGCAAATACAGTTAAACCTCGATGTAACGAAGTCGGTAAAATTCGTAATTTACTTCGTTACATTGAAATTTCGCTACATTGAAATACGCGGTTATAATGAAGTGTTCATCCCGTGAAGCGTTTCCTGAAAAAGAAAACGTGGCGCGCATACACGGCCGGCGCACTGTTTCTGTTTCTATCGGTGCTTAATCGTCTACGCGGGCATCAGCGTGATCCGCATGGAGCGTTTTCTTCCCGAAAAAACGCGCCCCACAAGCCACAGGCGCGCTGACGCAGCCGCGGAGACCACCCGCGCGATGCGGGTAGCTCTAGCGACCGATTCTAACCGCTCGCTGAAACGCAACTCGAGGGGCAAACGAGAGGGGTATGCGAGAGAAAAAAGCGGATAACGTGGGCGAAATTTTCACTGTAAAACGTCATACGCACCGCTTACGAGAGCGCCCATCAAATATCCTTCGCGGCGGCCTTATCGTCTAGCCAGCCGGCATCCCCGAGCGCTTCGAAGCTCCCGCCATAGGGTGCGCGCCTCCCCATTGGCGAAACTGGTCAGGCTCCTCCCACTGCTGCGCGCAGCGCGAGTCACTTCCCGCCGCCGGCACGCAATCGCGGACGCCGGTGTGAAAAAAAAACGCGCGTGCAAGGCTCATAAAGATTCACAAATGCTTGCTGGGACGACGAAACCCAACAAGCATGAGCGAACTCGAACGAAGTGCAAAGCGGCGGCTTGCGGCGGCGGCGGCGGCAACGCCAGTGGCGATTAGGCTTACCACCGCGGAGGATATTTGATGGGCGCTTTCGTAAGCGGCGCGTGTCACGTTTTACTATGAAAATTTCGCCCACGTTATCCGCTTTTTTTCTCGCACGCCCCTCTTATATGCCCCTCGAGTTGCGTTTCAGCGAGAGGTTAGAAGCCGTCGCTGGAGCTACCCGCATCGCGCAGGTGGTCTCCGCGGCTGCGTCAGCGCGCCTGTGGCTTGCGGTGCTTGCGGGGCGCGTTTTGCGTTTTTGCAGGGAGAAAACGCTGCGTGCGGTTCACGCTGATGCCGATTAAGCCGTAGACGATTAAGCTCCGACAGAAACAGTGCGCCAGCAGTGTATGCACGCCACGCAGTTTGTAGGCAAGGGACTTAATCAAAGACTCCATGGCTGGCTGCATCTGCGGCATTGGGCGACCCGTGTCGCCGTTCGCGTTTTATTGGGACCCCATTTCGGCGCTTGCGTCTCCCAAAATCTACTTCTACAACTTCAATATCGTGCCTCGTTCTCCATGAAACTTCGTTACATTGAAATTCCGGCAAACGGGACTTCGTTACACAGAGGGTGAAAATACATGGTGTGCATACACTTGAAGTTACAAAAAATTTCGTGGTTCGTTACATCGAGGGTTTCGTTACATTGAAGTTCGTTACATCGAGGTTTAACTGTACGTGAAAGGGGGTGATAGTGCAGTGAAAGATCGCGCTGGGGATAGTCGTCGTCGCGGCCTCGCAAAGCAGTGTCTGGATAACTGCGGCGATGCTAAGCCTTTTCCCCGACCACGGTGGGACGAGATCACCGCGACAGCGCCGCATGCCGAAACGCTAGCGAGCCGCTATAGTCGTCGGCAATCTTCAGTTATTATCGTAAACGAGCATGTTGAGTTTGGAAGCCCCATATCTTGCCTTTGAACGCTCGTTTCCGCCGACGCGAGCACGGCCGGCGCGAGGAGCCATTCGATGCGGGCCGGCCACCGACCAACCACGCTGAGCGGTAGCGGATGTAGTAGGCGGAGCTCGGCCGTCGTCTGCTACAAGAAGCGTAACGTACCGCCAAGCGGAGCCAATGGCTGCGCGCTTCTTGACGCAACCCTGTTTCTCTTGGTGTCACCTACCAGGTCTTGCGCCTGGTCGGTGGCGTCTCCGCTTCCACAGTGCTTTGGAAGCGCGGTGAAAGAGGCAATGCGCCAGGCCTTGTTGCGGGCCCTTTTTAATGAACGATAACTCGGATAATACTGAACGCTTTTAAACCATTTTTGCGGCAGGACATTCTTTGTATACAGTTAAACCTCGATATAACGAAGTCGTACTTGGGGCCGCAAATTTCGTTAAATCGAGAATTTCGTAAAATCGAGGTTTCGATTTTACAGTTCATTTAACCAGTTATTGGGGTTTTAACACTTTGGCCCTCGCCAGGCAACAACTGCTATGTAGTTACCTCTCCAATTAAAGCGAAATTTGTACTAAAACTGGCCGCGAAAATTGTGTGAATTAAGAGTTTCAACACTTGGGCAATGGAATTCGGATAGCCGACGGTAGTTCATGTGTCATCGTAAAACCGGTGCTTTTTCCGCAACGCCTCATTAAATATGATAGCAGACTAGGTTTCCACTTTTTCTTTTTTCATTTCGGTCACTACTAAATGCCGCTGTTAGTCAATTGAACCCGCGTCCATGTCCCGTGAACTTCACCCCGCCGAGGTGCTCGTTCGAAGTTACGCCTCTTTTCGTCCATTCAGTGGTAGGCTTAGGCGCGGCGGGCCAATAGCGGAAGGCTGCTATGAAACTTTCGAAAGACTTTTTTCATGTACAAGGGCTCCGCAGTATGGGCGCGTGATTCAACCACAACACTCGAGATAAAACCACGATTGCGAGTTGAGCGGAGTACACGCGGACCGCTTCACTGTGTGGAGCAGCGCTTACGTGATCCGGAAAGCGGAAAGCTTACATTAAAAATCTTCCGGCCAAATTCGATTAAGCAATTACTTTTATGCCCACTGAGCCCTTACGAAACTGATTTCTCCGCACCGCAGCTGTCTAATGAACGCTGGTGAAACGAAGATGACCACGTTCAAAGAGAGCAATTTATTGCCACCAGCACTCGATGTTCAAGCCGTAGTGAAGAAGTCCGTAAGCAGTGCTTGGCGTTTCTTGACCAGGGCGGGCTTTACGTGACGCTCGTATGCTGACAGCGCTAACAAGGTCTTAAACATTCGTGTGCACCTGCGTGCCTCCGCAGAACATCGATGGCATCCATCACACTTCGGTGGCTGTCGGTTTCACCGAGCTTCCTCAGGCTCTTGTTCAGAACACTTTTCTTTCTCTTGGAGTGCTCATGCTGCTTACAAGACTCACCTAACGATGCACGAACAAAATATTAATTTGGTTATCAGCGAGCACAACCTAGCGCAGCAGCACCGTGAGCAATGACACGTAGAAAAAAAAAAGCTTGAAGTAGGCTTCGGTAGCCTAAGCATAGAGGGCGCTGGCGTAGGCAACGATGGAGACGTCAAAATAGTGGGTGCACTATTAAACCGTCTATGACCGCTAGCGGTTTGTGCAGCTTCGTTTTTCGCTTTTAATTGTTGTTAACCGTAGATTTCACCGCTTTTCTTTCATTTTAGCCTTCAAGAGTCAATTTGAGTACTGAATTTTTTCAATGTAGGGCCTGAGAGGCAAAATAAAACGTGCCTCGACCGGAATTTCGTTCTTCCTTAATTGCCGTGACTTCGTTAAATCGAAAGCGCCGCACAAAATTACTTCGTAAAATCGAGACAAAAATACATGCATTTAGCAAAATTTTGTTAGAAAACTTGAAAAAATTCGTTATATCGCGAATTTCGTTAAATCGAGGTTCGTTATATCGAGGTTCAACTGTAGTACTCCAACGATAGCGCACGTAAAATCTCAACCTTTGGAACCCTGTTTAGGGTCCCTTTAATCTGACGGCAATGTTCATACATGTCAACAGTGTTGAGAAAAAATAAAGCATTACGCATATTTGAGGCAAAACATTAGTACATAAGTGATATTTGCAGTGTTTTTTAACTGAAAATACGTGGATGTTTGGTTTTGTTATTTTTGCGATACCAAGCGAAGTAATACACCGTCAGGGGTGAGTGAGACAGCTGCGCATATTGCGCCTTTCTGATACAATTCCATTTTCCTGTGCCAAGCTGCTCCAAAAGCACGAAAATGGCGAAAATTGCGCCAAACTGCTCCAGAAGAGCCTCAACGGCTCGGATTTTGATGCTCATGTCAGTTTCGGCGGGGACGAAAGCCTCCCGCATCCCGGTCACCGCTTTTATTGTCGGTCAATCGCAAACACAGAAATGGCACAAATAGAAAGACTGAAACGAAGCAAGCGATAGCTTCTAAAACTCGATTTGCTTTCCGTCCGGGTTCGCTGAAACGGCCTTCTCGATTAGGCATCGCTGCGGCAACAAACATGGCCGCCGCCTGATCTGGCTGCTACCAACGCGCTCAGTGCATATCGCCGATATTTTCCCTGGTTTATTTTACGCTATCAGCTGGGTTCCAGTGTATTCATTCTATCTGTTGTGGCTCTGAACAGTGACGTTAACGCGGGGATATGGTTTGAGATTGGTGCCAGATTACGGGAAGTTGGGCGGCTCGAAAAAAAGTTCATTGAAATGTGGGGCCTACGACTTCGGCGTGGTTTGTCCTTGAGTGCGAAACGCGGTGCGCGCGTCTATAATCGGGTTCGTGAAGTGAATTTTTTGGCTTGCTATGCTGTTGTAAAATGCTGAGGTGTTGCTGTGCTTCGAAGCGTGATCGCGAGCCTCGGGGATGGAACGGTCGACACGAAAGTTGCGAGCTGTGCTGCGGCGCCGCGACCTGTTCAGGCAGCGCCCAATAGCTGCAGGACTACACGGTTGCCATAGAACGCGACTATAACACTTGATGTATGCAAAGTGAAATTTAATGCCAAAATCTAGGTGGCTTAACATTAACGCTACTCAAATGACCATAGGGTGAACCTGCGCCCCGGGGACTGAAACGGGTAGGCTGGTTGGGCTATGCGACCGTTAGCTCGAAGCTGCTCAACTGTTGCCGTGACTACAGTCGTTCGTACAACGCAGCCTGGGATTACAAAAATAATAATGTTAGCATTAAAACAGCAAAAAAACGCCACAATTGCGGAACCCTTAAATTTGATAAGAGTTTTAGCAGTCTGTCAACCGCCGTGTACGTAGTTACAGTGCTCACCGGGACTCGTCTGGGCACTTGGGCATTTGTAGCCGTAGGGGGATTAGTTCCGCGGACCTGCCTTCACCTTGTCCGTGCCTCCTCGCCCTTCCGCGCGCGCAGGCGCAGACCGGTGCGGTCAACCCGGTAACAAAGTAACCAACAGAACAGACGGACTGCTAAAAATATGTTAACGGCAGTTTTGTTGTCAGTGTTGCGTGCAGGCGCAACACAATATCACCAGTTAGGAAAAAGGTAGTGCAGTTAGTACTTTGTGATACTCTTAAAAACTCTTTCAGGTAAGGCTGTTTGAGTGTTCTGTGTATTCAAAACTGATTGAAATGTGCACTTGACCCTGCAAATTGCTGAAATAATGAATTTTTAAGCTCACAGGACGATTTAATTAATGTCCCTAACTGCTCCAAATCAAGATTCTTCTGCTCCAAAATCGAAATTTTGCTGCTCTGAAAACTGCTCCCAAATCTGTTTGGGCTGTCTCACCCCTGTACACCTTAAAAAGTGTATTTACCCAAAAATACAAAAAGTGCTCTCTTGGAGCAGCGTCCTAAAAAGTCCAGTAGTAACAAAAGATTCCCGTAGACAGCGCAAGCAGTGGAACTAGCCAAATTCGGATTGACTTGAGCAAATCCCCCTGTGCTTATGGTGGGAACAGCGCAAGAGGCGGACGGGAAAGAAAAAAGAGGCACTGACGGGGCAGGGGCTGCAGGAGACTATAGTCTCTCGACAACATTTGCAGCCAAGGGAGTGATGTGATGCGTGCCCAATTTTTATCACTTTTTTTGATGCCTGGGCCAAAACTTTTGTTTAAAATTTTTTTTTCGCGAGCCTAATTTATGACGAAAAAAGCGCTGAGGGGGACGAAGACGCAGCAAGGAGACGGGACAGCGCACTGTCCCGTCTTCTTGCTGTGTCTTCATCCCCCCCCCAGCGTTTTATTTTGTCATGGATCACCTACTCGCCCAAGAAACCACACTCCTAATTTATGCAAACACTTTAAGGACTAGTGTTTTTGGAAAGGGCATGGAATCGCCTAGTTTAGTTCACTGCAAAATATGCTGAGCCAATCGTTGTAGCAAAAAAAAAAAAAAGCTCTCTTAGACCCATAAAGGTATGTCAATTTCCCTCTGGTAACGAAAAAGGTGAGAGCATTTTTTGAGGAATACCGATATCTCACCTGATATTCTGTTTTCTGCAAGTTTGCCAGCCTTTTAGATGAGAGGAAATGTTGCTAATAGGTCTTTTCTGCTTGCAGACAAATCGCATGTTTGTGACACAATCAACGGGGTTTGGGGTGCATTTGTGATGCCTCCGGCATACGAACAAAGAAACATGCAGTCCTCGCATGTAAAGCGAAAGGGCGGCATAGATTAGCCCGCCAGAGCAGTGATTTCTTGCGTCCCTTCTCTGCTCCAGGTTACAAGATGAAGAAGCGGGTGGGTGAGATCGAGGAGTTTGCCTTTGACACGCTGACCGAGGGCAGAGGGCTGCACATCACCCTGGCCATCTCGGGATGGCTGTCCGACGAGGACCCGGGTGAGCGGGCTTCAGGGGCCTCCACCCTCAGCAGCCGGGGCAGCAGGCGGGGCACGGAAACTGCGCCCTAGCATAACGGCGTTCATGGCCAAGGGTGGGGTGTGTTCGCAGGCCAGTGGTGCAAAAGCAGCGCGCCTAATACCTGTAAGAGAAAATGGTCTTTGCTCTTGAGGAGTGCTTCCCATTTTCTGCTTGCAACGATCTTCTGACGCAAAACATCCTGAGGCCACTGGAGCTGACTGCTGAGAGGTCACTTACGAAGGAGCAACAAGAGAGCGCAGCACCCTAGTTGTTTATGACGCACTAAGCAGTCAGCAGAAGCGCTAGCAAATCACAAGTGCCATTTGTACAAATAAATTCGGTGTGGCTTCCACACGGCAAAATTTTTGGCAACAATATTTCCGTTGTTGTCCTTGAATAGGTGACAGACCTTGAAGGGGCGATCGGCTTTCGCTAGCATGCGCGCGCAACTTGGACCATCACAACGCAGTTGCATGCCTACATAGGCTCCCAATTAGTCGTGCCATGACTTCAACCATGTCTGGTGACAGGCAGAAGGCAGGGTGCTGCACAAAACAGTATTTGGCATCGAGGCATTACTTTGCGTTCGGTGGGGCACACATCGGACACGTCTCGTCGAGCCCGACGTAACGAGTGAGGGTGCACACACATGGTTGCCCACATGCATTCCACGCCAGTTAATACAACCTATAGAAATCACCTGCTAATGAAGGCATGTGCTAAGTTCAACGTTGGATTTGAGGACGCTTTTAGAAACGAGGATGCGACTGCACGTGTTTGAAGAAATGTTTGTAGACCACGCAGAAAATTATCTAAGTGTCACTGCGAAAAATTCTGGAAACAACAGACAACTACAGGTTTTCCCGCTCAATTTAATCCAATTGCCATACAATTTAATCCAATCGCCATCTAATTTAATCCAAGCGCCAGCGAATTTAATCCAAATGCCAACCAATTAAATCCAGCTGTTGGAAAGTTGTTCAAGGGTGTTTTTGTGGCATTAGGCGAGCTTTGCGGGCTTTGATGCGCGTGGTGGGATGAGAACGTGGTGTTCCTTGATGTCTTACATGCAAAATATCATATGAGCGTAGCTTAATGGACATTTCCTAACATCCGCAGATCAGGAGAGCGGTCTCGTTTAATCTGTAGGTGGCATGGGGTGATCGTCTACGAGATCGTCAGAAGTGTCGTCTGCTTGCGTATCGTTACCCCAGCACATTTGCCAGCGCATTTTTACGCGAGCAGACGGCGCTTCTGTCGCCAGCAGGCGATATTTCTGACGATCTCGCAGATGATATTATAATTCGGAAATATTGCTTAACACTGCATAAAAGCATTGATGAGTTTTTACCAACAAAATGTCTTAAAGCATTGTTACGCAAGGAGCAGACAATAATTCTGACGCGAGTTACACTACGCTGGCAAGTCGGGGGGCGTAACAATACCGGAACAGACGATGCGTCTAAGAAACTCGCAGACGATCACCACACGGCACCGACGGAGTAAAAAGACCGCTGTCCTGGCCTGCGGGTGTTATAAAATGTCCCGAGGAAGACCGAAGAAAGCGCCGGGTGAAAGGAAAGAAGAAGTACAACTCCGTTTCAAATGTCGACAGAGCCCGGGTAGTTGAGGTTTATCGGCGTGGTGGCGACTTAAAGCTTGTCGCTGGGATGCTTGGCATAAACGTCAAGAGGGCTAGATCCATTGCAGCAACGGACCGCAGCACCGCAAGAAAACGTGGCGGTTCGTCAAAAAAGTTCGACGTGACCGTCGTACACGCGCTGACCAAGATTGTTGACAATAACCCATCTTTCACGCTTTCTCAGATTCGGTCTGCCCTCGTCGAAACCATGCCAGACCTTGAGATTAGTTTCTCTAGCATCGACCGGTTGTTAGATGACCACGGCTATTCCCTGAAGTTGGCCACGCTCAGACCGGTAGAGAGAAACAGCCCGGAAGTTAAGGCGAAGCGCCGGGAGTACGCAGAATGGCTGCAAAACGATGGCACAACGGTGTCACGCTACTACATTGATGAGACCAATTTTAATGTGTGGTGTGCGCGGAGTTTTGCAAGAGCGAAGAGAGGTGCTCCGGCCGTAAAACTTGTAACGGGCACCAGAGGGGCAAATGTAAACATCCTGCTCTGTATGTCGGCCAACGGCATCGTCCATTGGAGTATCGGCGACAAAGTACACTGGGCAGGCTTCAACGAATTCCTTGAAGAAGCGTCGCAGCAAACACATGAACAGGACCCCGATGGCGAAGCGGTCTTTATTTTTGACAATGCTCCAGCCCATCGATGGGCGGAAGTAGCGGCGTTGGCCGTGAGCCAACACACGATCCAAAGACTGCCGCCCTACAGCCCTCTCTTCAATCCAACTGAAGAGGTGTTTTTGAAGTTCAAGTTAAATGTCAAGGCCTACCAGGAGGAACATCGACAGGCGCTCCTGAACGCACCAGCAGGTGTGACAAAAAAACAACACCGGCGCTCCATACTTGTCAACGCCGCGAAAGAGGCCATTGAGAACATCAGTCGCGTTGAATGTGCAGCGTATGACAGACACAACTTTTTGTTTGTTTGTGCTGCCATTAACATGGAGAATATGTAACCACATTCAATACGATCGCTACATATTACACCTCAAGATATCGCGAGGTGTCGTAAGACTGTTCACTTGTTCCTTGTGGGCTGTAATGTGAAAGACCCACTAAATAAAGAATTTCACATGGTTGAGTCATATAGCCGTTATGACCGCATGCAATTTTATAAGATGCACGGATCCTGTCTCATGAAAACGAGTAAATCAAAGGGGCTTATTTTATATCCGTTAGGCCATAACCGGGTAACGGCAGAATTGGCTGGGCGGAGGGGGGTGATGAGATGAGATGAGATGAAAAGTGATGAGATGTCCAAGTGATTATTTACCACTCTCAAGTCTGACTGCAACTACAGGTTTTCCGGCTCAGGTTAATCCAAATGTCCATAGAATATTTAATTCAAGCGCCAACCACTTTAATTTCTGCTCCAACAAAATTAATCCAGGTACAGTCGAACCCCGCTACAACGAACGCCGCTTCAACGAAATTTCAGCTTCAACGAAATATTTCCAATTCCCCGTCAGCTAGCCATAGAAGTCAATGCAACAAAGTCCTCGCCACAACGAACCGTTTGTCAGGCTTGCTTTCGCTTCAACGAAATTTTCGATGATTTGGGCTGGGTTTGAACAATTATTTGACAATAAAATAAGCATAGCGCCAGCTATCTGTTAAGTGCGAATGCACTTCTTAAGCGACCCTGAATCACACGTCCACCGCCGTCCGTCCGTCCGCAGCCTAGCAACGGAGCTAGCTAGCGTGCCTAGCAACGGCGCCGGATTGCCGACGCGTGAGGGCGCTCGCGTAGCGCCTCCTCTCCCCCCTCGCCTACTCTCCAGCTCGCAACACCCTCTCTCGGCGCGTCAGCCAGGCCACTACACTATATAAAAAAATAACAGCATCCGGCGCCCGGTTTCGATCCGAGGACGTTGCGGCCGCAGCGCGACGCTCTACCGACTAAGCCACGGAAGCCACGCTGATTTCAGAGTTAGGAAAGCTCCTTATATCTTTAACGCATTCAAACTACGTCGTCAGCGGCGTTGCGTTGGCGACTCAGCGGCGTTATAGCGGCTTGATAACTGCGTGGTGTACACGTGATACTACAAACCCGATGGAAGAGATGGAAGAGAAGGCGGCGAGGCGGTGGGCTGCGGGTGCCGAGCGCAAGCGCCACAAGCGGGCCGACAACCGTGCATTCGCACTTTCACATTCTCCCCCTCGGGGAAATGCGGGGGACTTTTTATACATTCAGGACGCTTAGTTTCACCGAAAATGCGCATTGCGACCACACCGCCACCCAAAACAAAACAAAAAATAACTCATAGGCGCACGCCATTGCTTGATGGTGATAACGATGTGGCTGGCCGTCTTTACACGAGGCGCAGGCTCGCTTCTCAAAGGCGGTAGCTCGCTTCTCAAAGAGCTACAGCCAATCCGTATCCAGTTGAAATTGCATGAATGTGCTCCGCTGCTGGCGCGGTGCCGTCTTGTATGCGTTGTGAGCAGCTGTCCTTGCCGTTTTCCTTCTACCATTCTTCATAGCCAAGAGCGAAAATCATGTTTGCGCGTTTGGTCTTGAAGCCTAGTCATCCTATCTTAGTCGCGAGCGCGCGGTCCTGTTAAATGCAAGCGCGCGCGTCTTGCCTGCCAAGGTCAGTAGCTGCCGTGCCCGGTCAGAGGATAAGATAACGGCACTGCTCCTGCCACAAGCGAGAGGGGGGCTTCCCATGGCCTAGCAGCTATCTGCAAGTAATCAGCTCGGTGGACATGCCTTGTTGTACAGCGATACGTTTTGCGCCTGCATATCTTCACCCCCCTCCGTAACACGTTCTTTGGGTGGAGAAAAAACAGATAACCATTGGTATGTTTGTTATCCGAATAAACATGAGTTATTGCGCGTCATTCCTTTTTCTAAACATTGTATTATGCTGCCAATGTTGCGGAAACGCACGGGGCTATTTTTCTGGCCTTTCCGTGGTGTGTTGGGGCAGATTTCGGCTCAACGAATTTTCGCTTCAATGAAATTTTTCACACGTCCCGTCAATTTCGTTGTAGCGGGATTCGACTGTACCACAAGAATGTTCGGGAGAGTTTTGGGCGAAATTGGGCACAGCTTTGCCGACTTTGTTGCCAGTGGTGTCGTGAAAACGTGGTGTTTCTTGATCCATGTCTTATGCGAAAATGTCTTATGCAAACAGCTCAATATACATTTACCAACACGCGCAGACCGTTGCTGTGAGCTGGTCGTCTCCAACACCCGCCGCGGTGGCTCAGTGGCTAAGGCGTTGCGCTGCTGAGCACGAGGTCGCGGGTTCGATTCCCGGCCGCGGCGGCCGCTTTTCTGATGGAGGCGAAAAGCAAAAACGCCAGTGTGTTCGAGATTTCGGCGCACGTTAAAGATCCCCAGGCGGTCAAAATTAATCCGGAGCCCTCCACTACGGCGCGCCTCATCGTCTGCGTTGCGTCGGCGCGTTAAACCCTGCAATCAATCAATGGTCGTCTGCAACAGTGCCGTCGATAACACACGTCAGAAGTACCGTCTCATCTTCGCGTAACAATGCCTTCACAACTTCCTTTGATAAAGACACATTACATAAATGTCCTTTGCATTTTGATTTTCAATAATTCAATGCTTTTATGCAGTGTTAAGCAATATTTCCGAATTATAATATCGTCTTCGAGATTGTCAGAAATATCGCCTGCTGGCGACAGAAGCGTCGTCTGCTCGCGTAAAAATGCGCTGGCAAATCTGCTGGGGTAACAATACGCGAGCAGACGACACTTCTGACGATCTCGCAGACGATCACCACATGCCACCTACGGATCAAACGAGACCGCTCTCCTGATCTGCGGATGTTAGTAAATGTCTTAAGAAGACCACGTTTTCATCCCACCACGCGCATCGAAGCCCGCAATGCTCGCCTAATTCCGCACAAAACACCCCTGAACAACCTTCTAACAGCTGGATTAAATTGGTTGGCACTTGGATTAAATTCGCTGGCACCTGGATTAAATTCGATGGCGTTTGGATTAAACTAGATGGCACTTGGATTAAATTGGCTGGCGCTTGGATTAAACTAGATGGCACTTGGATTAAATTGGCTGGCGCTTGGATTAAATTGTATGGCGATTGGATTAAATTGAGCGGGAAAACCTGTAGTATCTCCAGATTTTTGTATTCAGAGTTGTGCCTCTTGTCACTGAGAAAGAGCAGCCCATTCCACTGCTGCTAGCAGCTGTTTTCCGGGGCTCGGTTGAATTAGAGGACTAGCCTGTACCCCCATAGAGCTCCGAACTGTCAGTGTTGCCTGGTAACATGAATAACGGTCTCAAACTGCACTCGAAGTCAAAACTTGAGGCTAAATAGTGTTCATATAGGCTCCGATTTTGAAAATGAGCATTTGTAGACAGTTAGGCACAAATGCCAAAACAGGCATTTAGAGGCATTATAAAAACACCGTAAAAACTCTTAACTTCTAATTCCTACTCAAATATCAAAATGGGATGATAGGAGTGCACGGAGCGATCGTTACGTGAGCACAACCATTATGCGAGTAAATACGGTAATTTCAAAGCGCAACCACAACAGGAATTCCTCGGCACGTATGCTTCAGCATTCCAAGAAGCATCCAGTTTTCCTGCACACACTTTCCCTTTTCCTTGCGTTGACAATGCCTGTAGCTGGCCTTCACAAAGGTTTCTGCAGCCCTTTCACAAGCGGTCCAGAAAAAAGAAAAATAATAAATACCGAAGGGGCGTTCACACGCTATGACCATCTGGGCATCATTGGAGCTGGATTTCTCGCTGCTTAATTCCGATCTTGGGACGCACCCGCCGCGGTGGCTCAGTGGCTAAGGCGTTGCGCTGCTGAGCACGAGGTCGCGGGTTCGATTCCCGGCCGCGGCGGCCGCTTTTCTGATGGAGGCGAAAAGCAAAAACGCCCGTGTGTGCGAGATTTCGGCGCACGTTAAAGATCCCCAGGTGGTCAAAATTAATCCGGAGCCCTCCACTACGGCGCGCCTCATCGCCTGCATTGCGTCGGCGCGTTAAACCCCACAATCAATCAATCGATCTTGGGACGCGTCACTCGGACCCGTTTTCCTCAAGTAGCAAAAGCGTAAGCCCGACATCGCGTGCAGCATTTATTTTTCTTCACCATATTGGTTCGAAAAGGAAAGCAGATTGGAAGGTGTTGGCGATGATATCACGCGAGGGAGAACAACACCCCCCGAGTTTCCATGGCATCCGCCTATTTTGGGATAACATGTTTTCTAGCACAAAGAAGATGGGAAATTAGAAAAGAAAACAGACGAGTCAAACGCTAGACATCAACTGAAGTTACAAAACATTAACCCATGAAAACGCCGGGCCCCCGAAAAACCACGCTTCTGCGCAATTACATCACTAGGCGTATTTCTTGTTGCGATGACTCAGTTCCTTCCTTGATAATACCAGTGACGGGGTGCTTATTAGGCTTGTGCGAATATTCGGGGGCTTCGAATATTCGAACGAATATTACAGTATTCGAATTCGCTTTGACTCGAATTTAAAATTTCTGGTATTTCGAAGTATTCGGGGTGGATCAATATTAAAACTGCGTTCAAGTTTCGGTTTTGTTAGGCAAGCCGCATTGCCATTGACATCCGGCCTACACCTTGACTAGGGTGGCTAGGATGGGAAGATGTGATGACCGCGGCGCCTTTCCCGCAGAGCGGGCGTTCCCCCGGAGCGTGCCTGCCGCTAGGGCAAAACAGAGCGCTGTCGTCAGGGGCGCCGTCAGCGTTTCCGCGGGGGAAACCAGTCCAGCGGCCAGCCTCTGTATCAGCGCTTGGGCGCGGAGACGCGCCAACACAACGGAGGCGATGAGGCGCGCCGTAGTGGAGAGCTCCGGATTAATTTTGACCACCTGGGGATCTTTAACGTGTGCCGAAATCTCGTACACACGGGCGTATTTGCTTTTTGCCTCCATCAGAAAAGCGGCCGCAGCGGCCGGGAATCGAACCTGCGACTTTGTGGTCAGCAGTGCAACGCCTCAGCCATTAAGCCACCGCGGCGGGTGGGACTAGTCGCTGTGAGTTTTGCTGTAGATTATTGCATGTTTCGTGTATGACTGCACTGCGATATGCCTTCTACTTCAAAGAAAAAACTCAGAGATGGTGCTTCGTGTTAGGGTGCGATTTCGGATACAAACCTTGTTCTGAAAAAGTGTCCCTCTTTCGTGCACCCGCGTGTCAAGACCTGATTTTGAAGTGGTCGCGTGCTATTCCGAAGGCCGACAAGACGCTTCAGGACAATTGGGCTGTTTGCGCAAAGCACTTTGACGCGACATGAGTAGTTCTAGCATGTAATACAGTTAAAACCCGATCTAACGCAGTCACCGAAAACCGTGTATTTCGTTAAATCGGGAACTTCGTAAAATCGGGACTGTCATTTTACAAGCAGTTGATTTCATAAATTCCATGTCTAAAGGGAGTCGCATCCCAGCAGCTACCATGAGATTGTAATTGTAGCGGCTAGCTACGGCACTCGCTTGACGATAATTAAGCGATGCACTAAAAGTGCCATGAAAATAAGGAGCCTTGTGGGTCTTGCCTTGAAGTCATCACAGCCCAGCAGTCACGCGAAACACAGTGCTTTCTGTTGTACCACCTCCCCGCTGAGTGGACCGTTCTTGGCTCTCATATCCTTGAACCACGTAAACAGGGCTTCCTCCAGTTTCTTGTCCAGGATATATATGTCCTTGAGGTTATTTTTCTTCGACGCAATTCCAGAATTGGCATGAATGATGGCGTCATTTCCCTTCAAGATTGTGGGAAGCGTGCTGGCCAGGACGCCATGCACCACGGGATTGTTGAGTAATTTATCACGTAAAGTTCGGTGAAAACAAATGCCTCTTTTTTTCTGACGTGGCGCAATCATCTTCGTGGTGTTCTGTCCGAACGCATTCGAAATTTCTCATTATTAGATATGTCTGTTGCTCGAAATTCTTCGTTAAATCGGGAGGTGGCGGGGAATCTATTTCGTTCGAGTTCGTAAAAGCATTAATCAGAATTTGTTCGTTAGATCGAGTTGTGAATGTACTATTTTACCGCGACTAAATCTAATACGTGGTACAACTACAAACAATACTGCTCCGCATCTGAAGCAGTAGCGCTTATTGCGGGCTACACATCGTTCATTTTTATTTGCATTTTGATTACAAAACAAACGAGAGCAAAGGCAAGAAAAAAAGGCTTGCGTAACGTGAAAGAAGCAGCAGAACTGAACTGCATTCTGCTCCACGCAATAAAGCTTGCTCGGCCTGGAACGTGTTGCATCTTTTTGTTTGGTTTTCGAACTACATTGGGAATGAAATGACTCCAGGACGTTGCATTAGAACGTATGCCATAATTTCATCTTGATTTGGCTGGTGTAAACGAAGTTATCTACTTTCGTACGTAATTACGCCCATTACCACCACCAGCAGCAACAAAAAATACGAGTGGCAAGAATAAACATGCCGCGTGATCCTAGCAATTAATATAGCGCTCACCTCGAAGAAAAAAAAACAATATTTCACATAAGCCCTGCAAAAAGCCCTGTACCACACATAAGCTCCCACTCAGCGGCTTTAATGTGGCATTTCTCAAACGCCTGCTTGCTTTCTGGCAGCTTAAAACTCGGTTGTATTTAGCCGTGTTGCAAACCCCATGTTAGCGGTAGCGCAACACAAGCCTTGCCTTGTCTAAGGAACTGCGGTATTAGCTACAATTTCCAGAGCTCAGTAACGCATCCCGGCCGGGTCATAGTAAAGATTGCAGAGACGCGTAGCACGGATAGCACGGAGAATGGCCAGAACGGCCGCGCGAGCTGACGGCGCCCCTGACGAGAGCGCCGCCACGCGGCATTCACGCGAACAGGGGACAGCTTTTCCTGGCCGGTCATCACACCTTCCCATTCTAGACACCCTATCTTGACTACATGTGGAGCCAAGACAAGCTAAGCCACATTCAGAATGTGGTCGTAGCCTTCTTAAGCGTGAACCGCATGGTGTGTTTTTGCACGCGATTCGTGCGCGTCGGCATTGCGCGCGTTATTTTTTGACGCCCGCATTGATGATTCCGCGCGCGCGGCAGTGGGAGGAGCTTGACGACTTGCTCCAATGGGGAGGCGTGTGCCTCATGGTGGCAGTTTCGAAGCACTCGAGACCGCCAACTGGTTCCGCCAGAGGTGTTTAGGCTTACCAACCCAGCAGATATTGCATGGGCGCTTTTACTAGCGGCGTGGATGATGTTTTATAGTACCGCTTTCTCCCACATTATAGGCTCCTCTACTTCACAAGCAACTTCGTGCGTGCTTTGAGCAACATTTTAGAGAGTGTTTAGAAGCGGTCGCTCGAGCTCCCGACACCCCTTCGCTACTGTAACTTTGCGGCCGGCGCCGCCGCCATGTTGGCGCCACCATGTTGGCGCCGCTGGTGCGCAGGGTGCGGGTGGTTCCGCGGCAGCGTCAGCGGGCCTGTGACGTGTGCGGAACGTTTTCGCGAGCAGAAAACAGCAGCCTGGCCGTTCCTGGAGAAAGAGCGACAAAGAGGGGAGAGAGAGCCTGTACGTCGCCGTCGCTTGCTCGCTCGGCGGTCGGGCGCCTCGCCGGCTCGGTCGTATAACCCGGCGGGCCGCGCAGGTCCGTTCGTTAGAGCTGAAATTTTTCCTATTGAAAACAGTCCAATTTCGCCGAGACTTATCAGAAATTCGTATTATCCCGAAATTTGTATCACCCAGAAACGTATCATCAAGATTCCACTGTATAGAACTTTTTTATGAAGATCCCGCCAGGCCTGGAAGCTCAGTGTCTCAGTGACAGGGAGCTCACTGACACCTGAAAGCTATTCGAATTCGCTTCGGACTAAAATATTACTATTCGCACAAGCCTAGTGCTTATACATCTCCCTGCCTCAGTTGATTGATGTCTTCTCGTCCGTTTTCTTTGCTGAGCTTCCGTCTTTTTTGCACTAGAAAACGTGTCCCAGTTATCCCGCTACGACTAGTGTCACTCCCACCAACTTTCTGTCTCGGGGAGCCAGCTTGCTCGCCCTCCCTGGATGTGCACATGGTCTGCCCCCCCCCCCGACGCCATCTGCAGGGGCCCTGAAGCGGCCGTGGCGCACGCTGCTCAACTCGCGGGAGCAGTACGTGCTGCGCTACGAGTCGTCCTACCTGCTGGAGCTGGGCCACGCCATCGACTACCTGTTCAGCTTTGCCGTCTCCATGGCCGCCCAGGAGGCCCTCAAGTACACCATCCTCTCGGGCCTGATCACGGCCATCACCTGGCCCGCCACCCTGGTCATGGTGGCCGGCGTCATCGACAACCCCTGGGGGGTCTGCAACCGCCGCTCGGCCGAGGTGGGCCGCCACCTGGCCGAGATCCTCCTGGCCCGCCAGCAGGGCAAGCGGCCCGTCACCCTGGTGGGCTTCAGCCTGGGCGCTCGCGTCATCTTCTACTGCCTCAAGGAGATGGCCAAGAGGAAAGGTGAGGGCAGGGGCCGCAGTAATTCCTGTTGCAGTTACCGTGAAAGAGTAACATGGTTACTTTCCCGCTGCTGCATAAAACTAATCATTAGATGTCGAACGAAATGATAGAGTCTATTTAATAGAAACCTACGAAGGCATGCGGGCAGCTAAAACTGCACCTTGCAAAACCCTAGACGAAGGGAACCTAAAAGGGGGCACACCCCACACCAACAGTCGTGTGCGCATCATTTTGTTGTATCACTTTCTTGTTGATGCACCGTTCTCGGTGGGCCCTGTTGTGAGGGAGGCCAGACTGCGGACGGGTGACGATGAAATGGACGTTTATTCTAGGCTACATCCCAACAAACGGGGCCCCAGGCCTTTCGTCGTCCGGACGAGCGTTCCGTGGAAAGCCGTCCTCTACCGCCACCCAAAGACGACTCTCCCATTTCTCTCTCCTCCTAGGGTCTCGAGTCGCGCGCACTGCCATGGCCGCGTGGTTCCAAGAAGCCGGCCTTCGTTCTCCTCTGAAGCCGTGACCCGCTGTCCCCCTGATTCTGCCGGGGTGCACACGTGTTCCTATTTTACCGACCGGACACACAGCGGGCGGTCTAAATCACTTGTCTCTGTTCGGCCTTGGCTCCCCTCCCAATGTCTTTCCGAAGCAACAGGGATGCGTAGGCACACCAGAGTTAATGGCCACAGAGTTCCCCCGCACACAACAGCGCCTGCACAGTGGTCGCTGTTTACAAGGGTAGGCCAGCACACTCCTGGCGAAGGTCCAACTGCCAGTTCCTTTTTCTTCATGTTTCTACTCCACCAAAGACGAAATTAAGGAATCAGCTGAAAGTCTGACCTTTGACCTCTGTCTTCTGCAGAGATGATAATACTCTCTCCGCAGTCTCTTCTCCTAAACTGCGAAGGGAACTGTTTTGTGGAAAAGTGAAAGGTGGAGAGGATATAGCAAAGAAAAAAGTTGGAAAAAATGGAAAGCGCATCCTGTTTGTTGGCTTTTAACGAGTGATGCCTTTAGATAAACTTGTTATAAAAAAAAAGTGACTGTAACGGTATCGTCTCTTAGAGTTACTGTGTAAAAAATTACACCATCTTCCCGTGGGGAACCCTGATGAGGATGCAAAGCATCATGGGGGTTCTGTGTGGTTCCATTGTGTTGCCGTTGAGTGACCTGGTGTTTAGTAGCGCCAGAGGGAATTCCGCGTCCGGGTCCACACCGGTGGCAAAGGCACGCAAATACTGTTGTGTTACGGTGAGCAGGCGATGGTTCTCGAGGTGCCGAAACTTGTCCATCATGTTCTTGTCGATGTTGTCGTCTCTGTGGTAGAATCGGTAGTCTCCGTCAGCGTTGGTGAGGTAAAGGTTGCTGACGTTGGTGCACCGGCTGAGAGCAACGTATACGCCCTTGTCTTCGCAGCTTTGTCTCCTTCTTCTTAAGCGGTTCCTCTACGGGAAGATGACGACGCTGGTTGAATGCGAAGCTATCTCGTGATGGATTCTTTGGTTGGCCAATCCATAGGGGCATCCTGCCACAATCCTCATTAGGGGCGCTGCAGACGGGGCACGGACGCGGGACATACCCCCGAGCCAGAGATGCTTCGCATCTAAAAAGTAACAGTGTCACAGTTACAAGTTCCTTCAACCTAGAAGTATAACTAGTTACGGGTACAAGTTACTGAAAAAAAGCAGCTAGTTACCAGTAACTAGTGACTAGCTGCTAGTTGCTAGTACTGAACTAGTTACTGGCCATGACTGAACAGCACATTTGGACTGTGTATGTATCTCCTGGTCGCCTAATGAGGAAGGAAAAAAGTAGTTCATCTCCCCACTATCATCATCAGCAACATCCACTGCTTGACCTCCACCCACTCCGTCGAGTTAATGGCCTTGTCCTTCTTGTCGACCCCTCTCTCGGTGTCCATCCTCGTGGTCCATTGGTTATCAGTTCGTCTCACAGCATGGCCAGCCCAAGTCCATTTCTTACTCTCTGTCTTAATTTTAACTATGATATCTTCTACTAGAGTTTGCTCCCTGATCTGCAGTGCTCATTTTCCGTCCCTAAGCATTACTCCTGTCATTCTTTGCTCTGTGGCTCGTTGAACCAACCTAGGTTTGCTTTCTAGAGTTTCAGTAAGGCAACCAAGTTTCCGTTGAATGTGTGATTAGTGTTGGTTTTGCACCATTGTTTCCAGTGATAGATGTAACTTATTTTTCATTATTTGTGAGTGCTTGCAAGTGTACCTTACTAGCCCATACCTATTCTGCGCTGGATCTCTTCCTCCTGCTTGGGATCAGCACTGACAACCTGTCCAAGGTGGTTATATTCTTCTACTTGTTCTAGCGGTTCTTCATCTACCTTGAAGAGGGTGCATTTTGCATGCTTATCGTTACTTTAGATTTATTCATACCTGCCGCGGTCGTTCAGTGGCTGAGGCGTTACGCTGCTGAGCACGAGGATGGGGGTGCGATTCCTGGCCGCAGCGGCCGTTTTTCTGATGGAGGCGAAAAGCAAAAGCTCCCGTGTGCACGAGATTTCAGCGCACATTAAAGATCCCCAGGTGGTCAAAATTAATTCGGAGCCCTCCACTATGGGGCGCCTCATCGCCTGTGTTGCGTCGGCGCGTTAAACCCTACAATCAATCAATCAGTCAATCAATCATCAGATTTATTCATACTGTGACAAGAAGAGCCAACGCGGCAGAACAATGAATACCGTATTTACTCGCGTAATCCTCGCACCCCTAATGTGAGCCACCAAAACTTGGATTTTTTGGTTCCTCGCATAATCCTCGCACCCCCAACTTTGCAGCGGCGAAAGTTGCCTGCTCGCGAAACCCGCATGGTGCACGCGCTCTCCAATGCGCGCCCTCCCCCGCCGCCTCTCCGTTCGGCGGAGAGCGCCCTGTATCCAAGGCCATCCAGGCGCCCTAACAACCTGCATGGCTACTCCCTAACAGGCGCCCTAACACGCTACTCACACTGTCCTTGAGCCGGTTTCGCGTGCGCGCAACTAGACTGCGTTTGCGCAGCCCGCTGTCGTGTCGTCGTGTCGCCGTCGTGGTCCCATCGTTGAGCAGCAGCAGTCAGTGAGTCACTCGCGAGTCAGTGGTGGATAGCTCGCTGCCATTTTGAGATCTTTTTGATCTCTTTGTTTTGTGCTTGGTGCCGCTTCGCCATGGGGAAGAACGCCAGCTACACTGCCGCTTTCAAATTGAAAGCGATACAGTACGCGATCGAACACGGCAACCGCGTCGCAGGCAGGCACTTCGGCGTCACCGACTTCAAAGTGCGTTACTGTCGAGCTTCACAAGTAGGGCACGCACATGATGACAACGAGATAGGGCGCGCGCCAGAAAGCAAAGGCGGCAATTTCAGGATCGCTGATCGACGGGATACTGTTTACGTTGTAAATTATAAAATAAAAAGAAATAGCTGCTGTTGGCAACACTGAGCTTTCATATACAAAAAAATGACCGCTACATTTAGCGGGATTGGCAGAAGGCAAATTGGCAACACTGTGCACCGTAATATTTTTTTTTTCCCCGCATAATTCTCGCACCCCTAACTTCGCATTGACTTTTCCGAAAAAAAAGTGTGAGGATTATGCGAGTAAATACGGTAGTAGATGCCGAAGCGCCATCCGCCCAATGGCGTATGCTTATCGTGAGGACGGCAGAAGTCCGACTCAGACGTTCATGCCCACGAGCTCGTTTCGGCTGGACCTCTGCTCGGCCCGTTGCCCTACGCTTGCGCCTTCAAATAAACCCCCACAACCAGCTACCGTTGTGGCTGCTATTCCCCTTTGCAATACAGTTAAACCTCGTTATAACGAGACGGGCTATAACGAAATAATGGATGTAACGAGAAAATCGTACTTCCCCTTGAAAGTCCCCATGGAAACCAATGTATTTAAAACCTCATTTTAACGAGGTTAAATTTCCCCGTTACGGGATATAACCAACAAATTTCGTTGAGAAATCAAATTTTGAGCTAATTTTACAACAGTGTGCAACGCGGATTTTAGACAGTGCGCGACGCGGCAACTGTATTAGCAGTTCAAAACTCCCTCCATGCGCGCGAAACTGGATGGCGCGCCATGCGGACGCTGCGCGCGCGAAGCCCCCACGCTCCTCTCTCTGCGCACGGCATGCAGGCAATGAAGCCCTTCGATTTACAGTCTCGGACTCCCCGCGGGCTCCCCGAGAAGCAGTCCGACGTTCGATTTTCCCACGTATCCCTATGGCTTCGGGGAATCCGCGGACTATCCGCGTTGAGTCCGAGAAGAACCCCAATGCACACGGCGTGCAAGGTTGCGTCGCCTTCCTCTCCCCCTCCTCCCTCCCCTGTTCATATCGCCGACGTCACTGCATAGTTGTGTGTGCGTGGGTTTTGGCAGTCTTCAGCCTTATCTTTTATCGTACTGCCGGCGTGATTCCAACAACGCGAGTGCGACAGGCGGGAAGCGAAAGCGAAAGACTATCACGCTTGAACAGAAGACGGCTATGATAAAAGCCGTCGCATCGGGCACGAAGGAAGGTAAGGTGCACTCCGTGGTAAGGTGGCAAGAGACTTCGACGTGTGGACGAGTACGCTGTCCACCATCGTGAGCAACCGAGAGTCCATCGTCAGCGCTGTTGCACGTGGCTTGAAAAGGAGCGCTAAGGACGGCGTCGGAGGCACTAGAGGCGGTGGACACGCTGCGTCGCTACTTCGGCGTGCACGAGGGCGGCGAAGATGGTGTGAACGTAGCGGTCACAGCTGAGGGAGCCATCGCTCGCATCAGGAAGGTGCATCAACGTCCAATTATGGACTTCTTCGTAGCCAAGTCTGTTTGAAATACGAGCTTTGAACTGCAATAAAGTAGGATCGTGACTTTTCCTTTTTACCTCCGGAATGTGTTTATTTTACTGACTACCGCCGTGCAGCAAGATGCTATATCACCCGCTTTTTGTTTTAGGTCACTACAATGCATAATATTTGCAGTAAATGTCGGATACGGCTATAACAAAATATTGGCTATAACGAACAAATTGTGGCGCCCCTTCCATTTCGTTATAACGAGGTTTAACTGTATTTATTTTTAGCCCTGTGGCGAAGCATTCTGATTGCAGTTCCTCAAGCGTTTTTGCAATTGTTCTGCAGGCTCACTGATCAAGACTATGGGCCGTATTCCAAGTCGCCCCTCCTCCACTCCATTTGCTCCCTCCAACCAGCTGAGCATTTGCGATGCTTGCGCACGAGGCGAAGCACTTTTGAGGGTCTCCTCCACTGGAGGCTCGAGTGGAGGAAGGATTTAGAATATCGGGATACAGGAAAGCCCGCTTGTATCAAACACGGATATATCGAATTATTGCCTATATCGAACCCTTGTATAATTCTAGTAAAAATTACATGCATTTAAAACTTTTTATATCGAACGCGACTTTGCTCACCACGGATATATCGAACTCTCCCGCGCGGGATTTTTCGCTCTCCTTAGGCATGCGGCAGGCTTTCCTGCAATACATCGGCGCGGGTGTCGCTTGCGACTCCCGCACGCGCTCGGGCGCGTCCAAACCGGCCGTGGCAGAGTGTACCAGCTCCACGCATGCATGCCGTTGGAACCGGAAGTGCCACATTGGGCGCTGCGGGCTGCAGTGTCACCGAACTTCAAGTTCGCGCCACTTGCTGCGCGCACTTGCTCGGTTCGCTGGGTTCGTCGTTATTCGCCGTTATCCATGCTTGTCTCCGCTCTCTCGAAAACGCTGAGAACTCCGTACTGCTTCCGAGCACGAGTGAAGCTGTCGCTGCCATGGCCCTGCTACGGCGATACTGCAGTGCCATTGAGGGCAGCGGCCTTGTGCTTGTCGACTGTTTAAATACCGTGGAGCAAGCAGTCACCAGCAACGCGTTGCGCTCCAAGAAGCAGGCTACACTCACGCAGTTCTTCCACCCCAATGAATTATTGTTTTCTTTTCGAGAAAGTGTCGTATCAATAGTGAACTGCAGGGTGGAAACAGCTCAGCGTTAGTTCGTGACTCTGTCGGCAAGATTGCTCTCAGATAAGTTTGTTTTACTTCACTTTCTATATGGAATTTTCGCTATGTCAAACTATTTTACAATCCTCGCGCTGTTCGATATAAGCGGGCTTTACTGTATGTCTTCTGCAAAGCGCAGGTGTCCCTCATTTATCCGCGGTACTGCGTTTTCCTGGTCGAGCGTCCGGCATACCTCCTCCAGACCTGCTGTGGACATTTTTCTTGTGAAAGGTTATCCACTGTACTGGATTCAGAGGGAGGCCCTGGGAGCCCGCCCTCGCCCCCCCCCCCCCCCCTAAGATACCTGCAGTGATGTGATAGCTGTGCCAATTGCGCCTAACTGCACCAACAGGTAAATCCTGCAACACATCCAGCTATCTGCGCCAAATCTGCGCTTCATTTCGCTGGGATTCCTAAATTGGCCCTGCTCTGGTGGGAGAAGTCCTCTGCATGCGACAGGCGTTGAAGAGAATTTCCTCTCTCTCTATCGATCGAGATGAACCTCGTGACCAGCCATGGAGGTAATACTACTGACTCTAGAGAAACAGCTGCCCGGCCAGCCCGTGCATTGAATCGAGCTGAACCCTCCTTTGTAGCGGGGGGGCTTTCCTGGGGGTATACAATCGCCCTGGCGTCCTTGCCTCAAGGGCTTTGTACGTCGTCGCCTTTCCTCTCTAACGAGTGCATCTTCGCCATTCCTCGAGTCGACGCTTCGTAGTACCGAGTGGATTCAGTGCCTCGTTACTAGTCAACTGTCCTGTTGGCGCTCCACTCGCATCCGTGGTATCTTCCGTCCCTTACAGCATTGCCCACTGTCTTTCGACCCACTAAAGTTGGCGGCAGTAATGGGTATTCATCTGGAAACATACACAAGTTCCACCATCATCATTATCATGGCAGCTTCCATTGCAATGAATGCGCAAGTGCGCAGGGGCAACTTTCGCTTGTCAAAACGTTGGGTGAAGTTTTTCCTGGTGCAGGTAGTCAACTTTTGTGCCATGTTGACGCGTTAGATGCAGTGTTGTATCCTCTGCAGCTTAGAAGGGTAGCGCGTACTTCGTATGCTCGGAGAGGTAGCTTCTGCGGATGCGTCAGGGGAGTTCGGTCGTCGCTTCGGAGTTGAGCAGATGTCTCTTTTCGCGCTCCTCCGCTTCGGAGGGACTTCAGAGGGACTTGTCCGAGCGGGCCGTTGCCCTGGCTTCACCCTGCTGGTGTAGGCTGTCAAGTGCCAGCTCCCGCTCGGTACCCGTCGGTCGGAAGCAATCCATTCGAGTGAACTCCGAATGGTCAGAACCGCCGCAGACTTCACGCCTTGTCACAGCAAGCTCGCCTCCATGCTTCACCTTTGCCATCGAGGCTGCACCGTCGGCCTTTTGCTGGTTTTAACATTTATGTGTTCCCCAGGACGCTTGCTTTTGGGGCTCGTGTCGGTTGTTGACCAGCCCCTGTAGCAGCTTTTCTCAAATTGAAATGTCCCCGCACGGGGCACCTTGAGCAATTTTGGTGATGGTACTGGCGATACCGCGGACCCTGAGCCCCCATACTCTTGCTGTAATCTACCGTGGCTACGAGTTTTAAGGTGAAGGGCAGAAACCACAAACGGTGACCGTCGGAGCCCAGGTCAAGCTCCGGCGGATGGGCTCTCTGTCTGTTTACCAGGCAGGGAGCTCCGGGACCTCCTCAGCTATCAGGGTAAGGCTGTGGAAGAAAGTACCCCCGTCCCCTGCTTCTATACATGCTGTATGGTATTCTCAAACCCCCCCCTCCGAACGTGATCGGTCCCTGAAAGGGGGCCGCACCGAAGTATCATTTCCGTCCTTACCAACGATCTCAATCCCAAAGCCAGCCAACTATCCCCGCTTCCTGATCATTATCATTCAATCCGTTGAAAAAGAAAAGCCTGTTGCCTCTCTGTCTGTCTTCCTGGTCACAAAGTTCATAGAAGGTATAATAGGAAAATCCTACAAAGCAAAGAAACAGAAAACGGGAGAACTGTTGGTCGAAGTCAATAACCAGCAGCAGGCAACCAATCTCCTGAGCCCGACACGCATTGCAGATCTTGACATCACGATCACGCCCCACCGAAGCCTTAACAGCTCACAGGGCGTGATCTCAGATCCTGACCTTATGACTGAAACTGAAACCGATCTGCTGGAGGGCCTGAAAAGTCAGGGCGTAACAGCAGTGAGGCGCATAACGATACGCAGAGAAGACAAAGAAATTCCTACTAAACATCTCATCTTAACCTTTGATCGATCAACACTACCAGAATTCATTAACGCAGGATACATTCGATGTTCGGTTCAGCCATACATCCCTAACCCCTGCCGCTGCTTTAAGTGCCAGCGGTTCGGGCACGGCACCAACTCTTGCCGTGGCCGTCTGACCTGCGCAAAGTGCACCCAGCATGATCACTCATCTGACAATTGTCCATCCTCAACCCTAACCTGCGCCAACTGCCAGGGACCCCATGCCGCTACTCTTGAAAATGTGAGAAGTTCAACCAGGAAAAGAAGATAATCCACGTGAAAGTAACCGAGAACATCCCCTTCCCCGTGGCGCGAAAGAGGTTCGCCTCCTTCCCTCTGGGCAGGTACGCCGACGCAGCTCGCCGGGGGGCGGAGCGGCGTCTGGTTTCGGCGGGGACCCAGTACCGCGTGTCAGACTTGGTCCCGCCACCGCCCCCCCCAGGGTTGCCCCAGGCAGCCCAACAGCCTCTGCACCGCTTGCTCACCCAGTAGCGGCTCTGGTGGCAACGTCTGTCGGGGATGCCGCTGCATCCACTGCTTCCTCTCCACCGGCCCAAAGCACACGCAAGGGCACGGAGATGGAGACGGAGGCAATCGCAGCGACCCCCACCCCCGCCTCACTGCCTGTGCCATCTGTGGTGCTCCCCACGCCTTCGGCACTGGCAGCGCAGGCAAAGAACACCCGAAAGGGTACCACGTCAAGAGGGCCCAGTCTGCTGGGCACCCCCTTGCCTTCAGATGACGACATGGACGTCGAGCCCGTCCGGCTTTCATCGCAGCGGAAGGAACGGGCTGCGACATCCAGGTCAGTAGAGAAGGCCAGAAAACCCCTTCCAAGAGTCCAAGCCCCGAAAGACCCTACATAAATAGTCACACTCCAGTAGCTCCGAACACATCATAATGGGAAGAGAAAACATAATACAATAAAACTGCAGAGGCCTTCTGAATAATCTTGACGATGTATACGAAATACTGCATGCTTATCAGCCAAGTGTAATGTGTGTTCAGGAAATACATTTGAATTCTAAACACACAAATTTCTTGAACAGTTACTTGATATACAGAAAGGACAGGGATGGCTGCACGCACTCTTCTGGCGGTGTGGCCATAATTGCCCTTAAATCCTTACCCTGCCACCCTGTCACTCTGAACACTGTCCTTGAGGCTGTAGCAATTCGAACAATAATATTTAATAGGTTGATAACGGTATGCTCCATATATATTCCTCCTGATCTTGCACTTTCGAGCTCTGACTTCGAGGCGTTGGTTGACCAGCTGCCCGAACCATACATCTTGACAGGCGACCTTAATGCTCACAATTCTCTATGGGGCTCTTCTCGTACGGATGCCCGGGGTCGCCTGATAGAGGGGTTTCTTACATCCTCTAGAGCATGCCTTTTCAACAATAAACAGCCTACATACCATAACATAGAACACAACACATACTCATATCTTGACTTGGCTATTGGCTCCGCATCTCTTTCCTCTTCTCGAGTGGGGTGTGGGCACTGACCCATATTGCAGTGACCACTTCCCCACCTCACTAACATATATAGGTAAAGGCCCATGCAGTCCATCTTCCCATAACAGGTTTAAAGAATCTAAAGCAAACTAGAGTATATTCACAGAAACATCTAAACTATACCACACAACCATAAAACACCTACACGTGGAGGAAGCAGCCCAACTCATCACTGCACACATCCTCGACGCTTGCCAATAGTCCATTACCCACACCTCTGGTGCCCTGCGCAACCAGCGGAGGCCGTGGTGGAATGAGGACTGTAGGCGGGCGCGAGAGGCCCAGAACAAGGCGTGGGGTATCCTTCGTCGGTACCCCACGTCGGTAACCTTATTTTGTTCAAACGGGCCGAGGCGTTCGGGAAACGTGTGCGCTGTGAGGCAAAATGAGAGAGTTGGCGCACCTTCCTTACATCCAGTAACTCATACACAGATGCACCCAAGGTATGGACAAGAATACGCAAACTTAAAGGACAACATACACATAGCCTGCCCCTGGTCAGTACAACAGGGGACACACTCGAAGACCAGGCTAACACTCTTGCACAACACTTCCAACACGTTTCCAGCTCTGCACACTACACAAAAACTTTCCTGAAATATAAAAATACTTGTGAAAAGAAGTCCCTACATGACAATAACAGGTCAAAATCTGGTTACAATTCTGAATTTACACTCTATGAGTTAAGGGCTGCCCTGAGCACATGTAAACCTTCAGCTCCAGGCACAGATAAGATTACATACACCATGATACAACACCTACACCCGGACACTCTTGAAACACTCCTACACCTATACAACAACATATGGCTTTTGGGGCACATCCAAAAATCTTGGAGGGAGGCTATTGTAGTGGCGTTCCTGAAGGAGGGTAAGGACCCTTCTTCTCCCGCCAGTTATCGACCCATCGCCCTCACAAGCTGCCTGGGCAAGCTTCTCGAGAAGATGATCAACAGGAGACTTGTGTACTTAGAGTTCAATGGTCTTCTCGAGAGCTGCCAGGCTGGCTTCAGGGTGGGGCGATCCACAAACGACCAACTCGTCGCCCTTGAGTCGTATATCAAGGATGCGTTTGTCCATAAACAGTTTTGTCAGGGGTGAGACAGCTGCGCATATTGCGCCTTTCTGATACAATTTCATTTTCCTGCGCCAAGCTGCTCCAAAAGCACGAAAATGGGGAAATTGCGCCAAACTGCTCCAGAAGAGCCTCAACGGCACGGATTTTGATGCTCATGTGAGTTTCGGCGTGGACGAAAGCCTCCCGCATCCCGGTCACCGCTTTTATCGTCGGTCAATCACAAACACAGAAATGGCACAAATAGAAAGACTGAAACGAAGCAAGCGATAGCTTCTAAAACTCGATTCGCTTTCCATCCGGGTTTCGCTGAAACGGCCTTCTCGATTAGGCATCGCTGTGGCAACAAACATGGCCGCCGCCTGATCTGGCTGCTACTAACGCGCTCAGTGCGTATCGCCGATATTTTTCCTGGTTTATTTTACGCTATCAGCTGGGTTCCAGTCTATTCATTCTATCTGTTGTGGCTCTGAACAGTGACGTTAACGCGGGGATATGGTTTGAGATTGGTGCCAGATTACGGGAAGTTGGGCGGCTCGAAAAAAGTTCATTGAAATGTGGGGCCTACGACTTTGGCGTGGTTTGTCCTTGAGTGCGAAACGCGGTGCGCGCGTCTATAATCAGGTTCGTGAAGCGAATTTTTTGGCTTGTTGTGCTGTTGTAAAATGCTGCGGTGTTGCTGTGCTTTGAAGCGCGATCGCGAGCCTCGGGGATGGAACGGTCGACACGAAAGTTGCGGGATGTGCTGCGGCGCCGCGACCAGTTCAGGTGCAGGACTACGCGGTTGCCATAGAACGCGACTATAACACTTGATGTATGCAAAGTGAAATTTAATGCGAAAATCTAGGTGGCATTAACGCTACTCAAATGACCATAGGGTGAACCTGCGCCCCGGGGACTGAAACGGGTAGGCTGGTTGGGCTATGTGACCGTTAGCTCGAAGCTGCTCAACTGTTGCCGTGACTACAGTCGTTCGTACAACGCAGCCTGGGATTACAAAAATAATAATTTTAGCATTAAAACAGCAAAAAAAAACGACACAATTGCGGAGCCCTTAAATTTGATAATAGTTTTAGCAGTCCGTCTGTTCCGTCGTGTACGTAGTTACCGTGCTCACCGGGAATCGTCTGGGCACTTGGGCATTCGTAGCCGTAGGGGGATTAGTTCCGCGGACCTGCCTTCGCCTTGTCCTCGCCTCCTCGCCCTTCCGCGCGCGCGCAGGCGCAGACCGGTCCGGTAAACCCGCTAACAAAGTAACACGGACTGCTAAAACTCTCTAATGTTAACGGCAGTTTTGTTGTCAGTGTTGCGTGCAGGCGCAACACAATATCACCAGTTAGGAAAAAGGTAGTGCAGTTAGTACTTTGTGATACTCTTAAAAACTCTTTCAGGTAAGGCTGTTTGAGTGTTCTGTGTATTCAAAACTGATTGAAATGTGCACTTGACCCTGCAAATTGCTGAAATAATGATTTTTTAAGCTCACAAGACAGTGTATTAAATGTCCCTACCTGCTCCAACTCAAGATTATTCTGCTCCAAAATCGAAATTTTGCTGCTCCGAAAACTGCTCCCAAATCTGTTTGGGCTGTCTCACCTCTGTTTTGTGCTACGGTCTTTTTTGATCTTGAGAAAGCCTACGATACCGCTTGGCGATGTGGGATACTTTGCGACCTAAAAGCCTTCGGTGTCTCGGGCAATATGTTTAATACTCTTCATAGCTACCTGGCGGAGCGAACCTTTCGTGTGAGAGTTGGCACTGCCCTTTCAAGTGTTTTCCTGCAGGAAAACGGCATGCCTCAAGGCAGCGTTTTGAGCTGTACATTGTTCATTGTCAAGATGAACTCACTTTGAAAGGCATTGCCGCGAACCATTTCCTGTACAATGTATGTAGATGATGTGCAAATATCTTTTAAATCGTGCAATATGTCAATCTGCGAACGCCAAGTCCAGCTTGGTGTCAACAAACTAGCAGGCTGGGCTGATCAGAACGGTTTTAAGCTGAACCCAGTCAAGAGCACTTGTGTTGTGTTTTCCAAAAGGCGTGGGATCAGGCCAGATCCAGACATCAAACTGAATGGTGTCTCGATTCCGGTCAAAAAAGAACACAAGTTCCTCGGTATAATTCTTGATGAAAAACTTTCCTTTATCCCTCATATGAAACAACTAAAACAAAAATGTCTTAAAACAATGAATATCCTTAAGGTTCTCACCCACCAATCCTATGGTTCCGATAAAGAACTCCTGCTGCGCTTGTATACTGCTTTGGTTGGGTCTCGTTTGGACTATGGCAGTGTGGTGTATGGGTCGGTGAGTAAAACAGCGTTACGAATGCTTGACCCAGTGCTACACTTGGGGCTTCGTCTCGCCTCGGGTGCTTTTCGCACTAGCCCTGTCGAGATTCTGTATGTCTAGTGTGATAAGTGGAGCCTTGAGAACCAACGAACGTACATGGACTTGCTTTATGCTTTTAAAATTTCATCACTGAATAATCATCCTTTTTATCCTGTCTTTAACGATACATCAACATCTCTGCTCTTTTTAAATCGCCCATCCGTTCCTCTGCCCTTTTCGCTTAGAGTGAGAGAGCGAGCCCCGGATCTCAGTGCTTCGTTTTTAGATGTGTACAGGTCATCTTTTTCAAACATTTTACCACCTTGGCAAGTTCGCCCTGTGTCGTGCGACCTTTTTTTTATGAAACTTGACAAAAATCGGGTACCACGAGCTGCAATACTGCAGCACTTTCTGTCTTTGCAGTTTAAATACACATGTGCAGAATTTTATAGTGACGCTTCTAAAACCTCCAGTATGGTGTCGTGCGCTGCTCATGGTCCAAATTTCAATGCAGCCAGAACCATGAGCGTGCACACAACAATTTTTTCAGCAGAAGCGTATGGAATTTTACTGATTGTACGACACATTCTTGAAAATCAAATTCCCAATTCCATCATCTATAGATTGTTTGAGTGTTGTTCGCGCACTGTCATCGCACAAGGCCCCCAAAAACCACATAGTTAATCTTGTATTCAACACTATCATGTCCGTGTATGCACAAAAGCATGAGCTGGTCCTCTGCTGGGTCCCAGGACACGCAGGGATCGCTGGGAACGAGTTGGCAGACGAGAGGGCCGCTGCTACTGCACTCAGGAACACTGTAGACATTACAACGATACCCTACACAGACCTCAAGCCACACATAAGACAACACCTGCGCAGAACATGGCAAACACACTGGGATGAACAGACAGACAGCAAACTACATGAAATAAAGCCACACTTGGGACGGTACACAGCTGACTCACGCAACAGACACACGGAAGTCGCCTTGGGTAGGCTGCGGATAGGGCACACCCATGCAACGCACTCGTATCTGCTGACGGGATCTTCTAGACCCCAGTGCAGCAGGTGCAGAGAGGCCCTATCCGTAGTGCACATACTAATCACATGCAAGGCACTTCACACAACACGACACAAACACTTCAGAGAACTCTACAGACAACATATTCCCCTACATCCATCGTTTTTTCTAGGTGGCGATGCCATTGTTTCCGGGAAACGTGTGTTGGAGTATTTGTCAGACGTCAAGTTTTTAAACCTCATTTCCTATCACGCATAATGAAATCTGGCCCTATACACCAGCCATGCTCATTGTCGTTTTGTGGTTTTACTTTTGTTCTTGCTGACTTTACTTGGTGTTTAAGGTTTCACCCCTCATATAGTATGACTATTGTTTTGGCGCTCTTTGCCCCAGTTGGCCTTGCGCCATAAACATCCAACCATCATCATCAAATTGAAATGTGTGTTCTGGCTGCTCCGAAAGCTCCCCAAAGTGGCCCAACCACATCGCTGCGCCTGCCCTCCCCTCCTGTTTTCCCCTTCCATGCCCAACTCCGCACATCTGTTCCATCCGTTCTGGGCACGACCTCGGGCTCAGAACAAGCGGCGTATGCCGATCTCGCAACGTCGACAACGCGTTCATAGGCTCGCACTCCTGCTGTCCTGGCTGCCAAGCGCTGCCCCAGCCGCTTTGGGTCGGAGCACGGAAACACAGCTCAGTAGCGCCAATGCAGACGACAAAGATTGAGCAAAAGAAAGCCCACAAAATCGCTGCAGCGCCTTGTTTTGCGGCTCATGTAGCATGAGAGCATTTTCGGATGGGAAGTTTCATTTGCGTGCTTGTCTCAGTGTTGTGTGTGGTTCAGTTGCCGTTGCTGACATTGCGTGCGGCGCAGGACCGGATATAACGCGGGTGTTTGTGACCTCTCGTAGAACTCATTGCGTCAGCATACTGCCTAAAATGCGGTTGCCTGAAGCATAATACTACCGTTTATGTGCGGTTTTTTGGCGAGTCCTCTGACTGATCGGTGCAGCTGGGGCGGTTACACAAAAGAGAAAAAGAAACTCTGCTGTCCTCCAGTTAGGCACCTGTTGCGACCGGGCGGGGGCACCCGATCCTTACTCCGTGGCCTCCAACATACGATGGGTAGCGTGTATGAAGCGATCGGCCAGCCGGTGTTGCAGCCGTGAAGAAGTCCAGAGCAGTAGGGTAACGTAACTGTTTACTTCATAGCGAGAGGTGAGCCGAAGCCAAAAAAACATACCATGCCCCGACGGGCGAGGTTACAATACAGGACAGGAGCAGAGCGACCATCTGGATTCGCTGCTCAGACAGGAATGAATTTCAACGTTTGCACTGCTTCTATTTATACCCAAAAAACGCCCCCAAGAGTAACACGCCACGAAATCACAGACACACACACACGTGTCCATAGTTCGCGAGTCATGGCTTCGCCCCTCGTGGCGTCCGAGAGAGGGGAGAGAGTGTCCTTGAAAGGTGCCGGGGTCGCGCTATCAACTCTGATCGCGCTGATAGGAAACGTCTAAGCCGGGAAGGTCAAGGCAGGTGCCTGAAGGGTGTGGCGCTGGCAGCTGCCGGAAGCACGTGCAAAGCGAGGTGATTGACCCGGCATGGCGAGACACGAAGTACGATTCACCTACACGTGGGCGCACATGGTCGATTCCCACGTGGTCGCTGATGCGGAAAAACACGTGTTGCTGGCCGATTCATAACAGCTTCTCCGCCGGGGGTCCGAGATCCCGATGGATAAGGGTCTTCAACCGTTGTCCGGAGGGATGCTTTCGCAGGGAAGTGCTCAGCAGACGCTCGACTCCAGGCCTGGGCTGTACGACACCGTGCTGGAGCTTCACAGGGCCGATCACTGGACGAGAAGTGGCTCCCCAAGAACGTCTCTGGATTGGTCAGGCAAGCAACAGAACAACACAGCAAGACACAACCGCATCGCCGGCAAGTGCGAAGACAAATCCACACTGAAGATCTACCAGGCTTTTTGTTGCGAAAAAAATACGCTAATAACTATCTAGACTAGTTATATTTTAGCCCAGCAGTACTTTAGACAAGTGCACAAACCTGAAAGGTGACATTTCGCGTGATTGGAAATGTCCCACACAAACACAAAAAAAGACGTAATCGTAAAGGGCGAAACCTGCTTCAGGAAAAACAAAGAAATTTGAGAAAGTCAGGCGTCAACAGGCCATTTCTCGCGCCGAGAGCTGCGATTTGAGCTCTCGTCAATGCCCCGAGCTTTTCCCTTTCTGTACCGCACTTTAGTTGCAGCCGTTCTCTCAACGCTGCTGTGACCGCGTGAAATGACACCGGTCGTTTTGTTCGACAAAGGTCGAGCGCGCGGAGGAGCGAGCGGGATTTTCCCCCGTTCATACGTTAGGCGTGCACTGCTTCTAGGCGGCATTCTCTCGACGCGATGCGAGCTCACAGCTTTGCTCGCACTGAAACACGCGCCACAATTACGCGCTGAAGTTTTTGCTACCTCCTTGTTGCTCGCCTTTTTACGAACGCGTTCGGCAAGCAAACGCCGGAACGCGTTTGCGTTCTCTCTTCTAGGCTGGTCGGTTCCCGACTTCGGTTCAGCCACAGGCGACACCGGAACCTCAACTAGCTCAGCCGATGTTGGCCTGTCGACGGGAGCATCAGCTGGGAGTGAAACGGGCATGACGAGCTCTTTAGACACCTTGTAGTTCCCAACAGTCACTACCTCGTCGTCCCTCGCGCTTTCAGCGACAACCTCGGCACGCGAAGACCGAAGCGTGTTTCCGTTTTCCTTCCTTCCTGCCAGAACCACACTACACCTAGGCTGCCCTGTCTCAAAAGACGGCTCAGTTGCCCGCGAACTGCGCGCGTTCGGGTCGACAGCCGTTTTCAAGGGTTCCCGTGATCTAGCGCACTTCGAACATGTCGATGAAACATCTCCGCTCAGCGTAGGGGCTTTACACACAGTGTACTTACGCTGCCCTCCATCGCGAGCCTCTGGAAATGCCCAATCATCACTTTCTGTCTGAGTTTCGCCATTCCTCACAGAGGTGGCGACCCTTTCGTTACTTGAGCTCTTCGCAGCGAGCCCCGCTGGTTCTTTCCTCGGCAGTTTCTCAAAATTGTACCCCTTTTCCCTTAACAGCTGATCTGACCTGTTCGAGAATAGGTACCTGTACTCCGGCAGAAGTTGTGGGGATACTGCTGCCTGCGTCACAAGTTCACCAAACGGACCTCCGATGCTGACCTTAGCAATCGGCAGACGAACGTTTCGTGCACCTACGGCTGGCTTCACCCAAACACACTGCCCTGTTAACTGATCCGGTTCAACGTACGAAGGGTGGACCATGTCTACCGTCGCCGCGGAGTCACGAAGAACTCGGCACGGTTTACCATTGACGACTAGCTCCCGTACGTACGGCTCTAGAAACTGCCTGCTGTCCTCACTCTGATCTAGTACGTGAAAGACTAGTTTTCCCTTCTTACAACTGGCAGCAAAATGTCCCGTCTCGCCGCAGTTGTAACATGCAGCCTGTCGACGCGCCTCGAAAGCTTTCTTTCTGCGCTGCTCCTCAGCGTCTGCTGCTCTCTCTTCGTTATCGTGGCCAGTTTCTCTATCCACGAGAACGACTTCGCTTGCCCCACCGTCTTCCCGGGGAGCTCTGCCTTTCGGCCCTGACTTATCAGGCCTCGGCCTGAACTCTTTTTGGCCGTCTTTCGGCCCCTGCGCACCTCGACGTGCGACAAACTCGTCGGCTAGCTGAGCTGCCTGATCCACAGTACTTACCCCTGGCCTATCTTGCACCCAGAGTCTCAGGTTCTCTGGTAGACGGCGGTAAAACTGCTCAAGACCGAAGCACTCAACTACCTTGTCGTGCTCTCCGAAAGCTTCTGCCTCTTTGAGCCACTCTTCCATATTTGCCTTCAGCTTGTAGGCAAACTCCGAGTACGACTCGCCTCCAGCTTTCTCGGCTTCACGGAACTTCTGGCGAAACGCCTCTGCTGACAGCCTGTACTTACGCAGGAGGCTCGACTTGACTTTTTGGTAGTCCTCCGCCTCCTCCTTTGGCAAGCGGGCCATCACGTCGGATGCCTCACCTGGCAAAAGCGTAAGCAGCTTTTGCGGCCATGAGTCTCGGCTAAACTGGGCCCTCTCACACGTACGCTCGATGTTGACCAAAAAATGACCGATGTCTTCTCCTACCTTGTAGGGTCGCATTAGGTCACACATTCGCAACGTAGGTCGCTCAGTCGCCGCAGACTGCACGCTGCTGCCACTCTGACGTCTAGGTCGAGACGCCTCGACGTCTAGACGCTTCATTTCTAGCTCATGCTGTCGCTCCCGTTCCTTCTCCTCTCGTTCTTCACGCTGGCGCTTAGCGGCCTCCCTGTCATTGATAAGCTCAATGCAATCTGACAGCTCGTCATCGTCAGCCCCAACAGCGAGTATAGCCTCTATCAGCTCTGGCTTTCTCAGCGCGTCTGTAACATCCAAGCGCAACTCTTTTGCAAGCTCCAACAACTGCGGTTTTTTCAACGCTTTCAAATTCATGGCCGGTCTAGAGTACTGCTTTCCCACTGTTCCAAAAGATGTTTTGCGCGAATAACCCACGCGGCAAAAACAGACGCCCTACCAGCTATCCTCAGAAGCCTGGTAAAACTCAGTGAAGAAAAGTCCCGCACTCACCCTTGACCGCCGTGAATTCTGCGAAGTCCGAAGCCGCCATGACGTCCGTGGTGTTGGGGCTCGCACCGCTGGCTCCAGGCGTCACGAAGTTGTCATCCGACCGCTGCCAACCAGTTGTTGCGACCGTGAAGGACGACTGCAGCCGGGAAGAGGTCCAGACGCTGATAGGCTAACGTAACTGTTTACTTCATAGCGAGAGGTGAGCCGAAGCCAAAAAAACATACCATGCCCCGACGGGCGAGGTTACAATACAGGACAGGAGCAGAGCGACCGCCTGGATTCGCTGCTCAGACAGGAATGAATTTCAACGTTTGCACTGCTTCTATTTATACCCAAAAAACGCCCCCAAGAGTAACACGCCACGAAATCACAGACACACACACACGTGTCCATAGTTCGCGAGTCATGGCTTCGCCCCTCGTGGCGTCCGAGAGAGGGGAGAGAGTGTCCTTGAAAGGTGCCGGGGTCGCGCTATCAACTCTGATCGCGCTGATAGGAAACGTCTAAGCCGGGAAGGTCAAGGCAGGTGCCTGAAGGGTGTGGCGCTGGCAGCTGCCGGAAGCACGTGCAAAGCGAGGTGATTGACCCGGCATGGCGAGACACGAAGTACGATTCACCGACACGTGGGCGCACATGGTCGATTCCCACGTGGTCGCTGATGCGGAAAAACACGTGTTGCTGGCCGATTCGTAACACACCCTTGTGTGGTTTACACCTGCCCTTGCTCTTGGCGCACCTCTGAAGATCACATGCACACTGGCGCAACTGCTGCGCCAATGTCTCCAGGCTGCACCAAGAGGGCCATCCTGTTCCGTGCTGCCCCAAAAAGCATGCTGCTAAGTTGAATAATTGCTCCATGTCTGCTCCAAAACAGTCGCAGGGTAATGGTGGCTTCTTCCAGGAAGCTTCTGCTATTTTTCCACTCATGTTTGCTGCCTCGCAGATTGCCAAGAACTTCTAGTGCGGCAGAAAAGAAGTTTTTTACATTGTGTCTGACATATTTCAAGAACATCATCGTCCAGTAGTTCAGTACACCCAAAGACTCTTTCACAATCCGAATTGACGAGACTCACATATTCTGGAACAGCGCTGCCAACGGCTTGATGTGCTCGTGAGTTACTGGTCTGACCACGAAAAAGAGTTGTTGTTGAACATTTGCAAGCATTCCACCCGGGATCAGCAAGAGCAGGCTTTCTCCTCAAGGAAACAGTACACGACCTTCCAAGAGACACACCCTGTTGTTTTTACAGCAGCAGGCCTTAGTTAATGAAGAGCCTAAAAAGACAGCTGAAAAAACACGTCAGCCCTGCCGATCTCAATATTGGGAGTGTTTGCTGTACAAGTGAACAATGCCTTTGGGCTTGCACTAGCTGCATTGGGCAGTGATGTAGAAGCGACACATGTGGATACTTATAGCTTTTTCACAAACTCTGCATCAAAAAGTGACCGTCTGAAAGCCACCCAGATTGCCACCTGAGAATGTTTCTTTTCGACACGTGAGCTCGCGTTGGCTGCCACTGTGCCCGGCTCTTGACTGGCTCCGTCAGCAGCTGCCAGCAGTGAAAGAAGTGGCGCCGTCCACTCGAAATTCTTGTGGTGGTGTGCTGTACAACTGCCTGAATCTATCTCTCACAGATGAGGCTTTTCTGTCCGAGGCATTTTTCTTGCGCAACTGTACTGATTTGTTCGGCAAGTTCTTGACCCTGTTCCAAAAAACAGAGCCACTGCTGCGCTTCCCCTTTTCCGAGATGGAAGTTTTGATCAAGAAGGTCCTTTGACATTTTTTGTGCCGAGAAGTCTAGCAGGAACTTCTTGAAATTGATCTGATATCCAGTGGATGGTAGAATTGATCTACCATCCCTGAAATCGGTGCGGATATTGAAGCTGCCCCCGCCAACTGGGCACCGCATGCGACGAAACAGTTCCGACTGGGAGCAAGGAGCCTCTGCCTGCTCTGCAAACTTCCACCTCGGAGATCTCTGCTGGGGGACCTTGGCTGTATCTTTTCAGTGTACAGTCTAATCCCGCTACAACCAAGTCCGCTTCAATGAAATTTCCGCTGCAAAGAAATATTTCCAATTCCCTGTCAGCTAGCCATAGAAGTCAATTCAACAAAGTCCTCGCCACAACGAACCATTTGTCTGGCTTGCTTTCGCTTCAACGAAATTTTCGCTCATTGTGGCTGGGCTTGAGCATTTGTTTCACAATAAAATAAGCATAACGCCAGCTATCTGCAACTTTTTATACATTTAAGGCACTTAGTTTTTCCGAAAACGTGCGCCGCGCACCCACATTGCCACCCAAAACAAAAACAAACTCATAGGTGGACGCCATTGTTTGCTGGTGATAACGATGTGGCTGGCCGTCTTTACATGAGGCGCAGGCCCAGCGGGCCCGGTTCGCCAAGCTGGAGCTACAGCCAATCCGTATCCAGTTGAAATCGCGCGAATGTGTTCTGCTCCCGCGCGGCGCCATCATGTATGCGTTGTGAGCAGCTGTCGTTGCAGTTTTACTTCTACAGTTCTTCAAAGTGAAATGCAGAAGTAATGTTTTCTTGTTTAGTCTTGAACCCGCGTCAGCCTATCTTAGACACGAGCATGAGCTGGCGACAAAATGCAAGCACTCGCGCTTGCCTGCCCAGGTCAGTTGCCGCCGTGGCACCTCTCCTGCCTGCCACAAGCGCGAGGGGGGCTTCCGACGGCCGAGCAGTGCTAGTAATAAGCTCGGTAGATATGCCTTGTTGTGCAGTAATATGTTTTGCGACTGCGCTCTTTACGTGCAGGCAAAAACAGATAACCATTTGTACGTTTCTTAACCAATAAGCATGGCGCAATTGCGCATCAATCCTTTTTCTAAACATTGCCTTGTGCTGTCAATGATGAGGGGGGCTATTTCCTTGCCCTTCCGTGGTGTGCTGGGGCAGATTTTGCCTCAATGAATTTCCGCTTCAACGAAATTTTTCGCACGCCCGGTCAATTTCGTTGTGGCGGGATTCGACTGTAGAAGGTTCTGCTGCATCCACGAGGAACCTGGCTAAGAGCCTCCCCAATGATTGCACCTCACCAGGTGTCCTCTTCAATGGATGAATTCAGCCCTGTTACGACAGAAAACATGGACGGGTTCTGGCTGATGGGGCCCCAAGGTACCAATAAAAGCACTGTTCACAGCCTCTCGCGTGGAAACGCTGGTGTAGAGAGAGGCTCCAGGGAAAATAGGCCCATGCTGCAGGACTCAACTAAGCTTCTCCGCTTCAGGGGCCCATAATCGTTCTCGGAAAGACTCGGCCGTGAAGGGCTGTGAAGGGCGCTCGGAAACGTCAGGTGCAGCAACTTGAAGACCAAGCATGGGAAGAACCACGCAAAAAGAAGTCAAAGCCGGGTGACTATGAGCAAGGCTGGCAAACACCAAGAATTACAGGTCGGAATCGATTCAGCGAAGGAGGTGTTGAGCAAAGCTCATGTCCTCTTCTCAAGAGGCACGAGCAAGAAATGCTCCGCTGATGTGCAAAGTGGCCAGAGTCTTCTGAAGTAGAGCTGGAGGAAGGAGCTTTTGGAACCTTTGTCAAACTTGCACTCTTTACAAGAAAATAAGTTATAATGCTGATAATGAGGCTTACGCTTTGCTTGTACAGTGCTTTTTTTCTGGAACTGGTGTTTTCATGCGTGAAATAATTTTTTGAAAAACCAGCTTCTTCTGGTGCTTTTATGGTCTGTGTGGTTCTCTTTTTTTCTGCAGTCTTATTGCATGTTCAGGAATTGCATGGCTCTGAGTAGTAGTCATTACGAGACAATTAAAGGGGCCCTGAAAGGCGTTTTGAGCACACTAAATGAAGTAGCGCAATCGTTAGATTGAGTCGTCAAGGTCATCTCGGCCAAGTGTTACTCTTTTACGCGCAGCGGAAAGCTCACACTTTTGTTGCAAAGTTTCTCGCTTTTTTCTCAGCCTTTCCTTCGTGTTTTTGGACGCCGCCATCTTCACATGTCTACATCATCGATTCCCAGATGTTCGTCATGAGCTAGACATCCTGCTATTGGGCGCCTTTTTCACGCATTTCCGGCAAAGAGATGAGTCATCTGCTCAGCGTCGGCTCGCCGGCTGATCTGCCAGCGGAGTGTCAGAGTGCTTGGACATTTTACGACAAACGAAACAAGTGTAAACAAACGCTTAACCGTTCGTATTGAATGCAACACGGCCATAACACGACATGGATATTCTCTTACCTGAGTACGTTCCGTAAAGAAAGCGTTCAAGCCCCGTGGCACTTCTTTCGTGCAATCGCAGAGAACGCCCTGAGCCGAATGCCCGGGTTTGACGGATACATTTTATTCCACTTCAAAACAATCCAGAGATGCGTTTCGAACGAACACAACGTCACAACATGCGTTGCAAGTCTGAACCACGATTGACAGACGATAGGTTGCCTCCTCCTGCCTGTCGTAAATTCGGCACTCACCTCGCGCGTGGTTTGCGGGGACGAACAGCAAGTCACTTAAAACTCTGGCGCGCAAGCCGAGATGGCTTTTAGCTACGCACACTGCACATACCCCATGCGAGGTTGAGTCGTACGTTGCTCGAGAAAGATAATCCAGACCATGGGAAGCACTATCCACCCGCAGAAGCACAACGTCGCATTTCATCGCGAAACAAAGGCGTCCACAACACACACACCATCGCCTCCTGTAATGCCAAACGCATCTCACACTTCCCAATGGGAGTAAGTGGTACGCCTGCAGTACCCACATGTCGCGAGGTGGGGCCCCGAGCTGAACCGGGATCACGCAACCGTAACTGACTTCTGGGGAGGTTTGTGCCTTGTTGCCAAGGCAACCGATGTTTGAGATTGTCAAAGAAATGGCGCTCGCTCCAGCGCTAGAAAGCTCAGAGCCGCGCCGGAGCATGTTTTGCCAACGTTGCCGCTCTCCACCACGCGTCGCCCCAAGCTTAACTGGTCACATGATTGAAGCGTTTTGTGCACGGGTTCTGTATCGGTTTAAAATGTCTTTTTCACATTCCGCCGGCAGGAATTACCACCACCACAAAATAAGACCCGGCACCAGCGGGGCCACATCTGATACGGCGCTTTTTGGATAAACAGTGCACGGTGCATGAAAGGGACCGAGCGCACGATCCACACCGAGCGGCTGCGAGTTCGCCGCCGATTAAAAGTCACGTGCTGCCCTGCAGCAACGCACACCGCGAAAGGGCAAGGCCGGGCCGCCGCACAAATGCGGCCAGATTTTTCGTTCGCTTTTCCAGCCTTGAGCGGAGTGTGGGATTCATGGTGTCAACAAAGCTTGCCCGTAGCAGACGGCAGTATGTGGAGCGCCATAGCGGAAGTACGTCACCGCTGAAGCGCGCAGCATCATGGGAGGGAAGGCTCTCGCGCCGTCAACAGCGAAAGGAGGAGGAAACGCGGCGTGACGATAATGCGCGGTTTTTGATTTACGATTTCTCAGCTTTAACAAAATTCTTCCAGGAGCAGATTGCTAATACATTGTCTTATTTGGTTACATGTACATCCATGCATCGGCGGAAGGTATTTCAGGACCCCTTTAAAGTGTTCCAAAGCAACCTGCTCCAGAAGCTGGAAAGTGGGCTCCAAATCCTCATTTTTGGTGCTCCAAGTAATGCTCCAAGTGGCCAGTCGTCTGTTCCACCACTGCGCGCAGTGAGCTGTTTCTGTTGGAATGTTGTGCAGATAAGCAACTGCCGCAACCTGTACGTTGTGCAACCTGTACGTTGTGCTGCTTTCCTTCTAGATGCCAAGCAACACAGATGTGCTCCCTCAAAGCACAAAACACGAAAATCCTGGGCCATCACCACTAATGTGAAACCTGGGGAGGGGCGAAACATGCAGTGTATAAAGGAGTGTTTGACATCCACCTAAATGCAGCCATACGGCTACAAAGGAATGGACCAGGACGAATTTTTCTTCAACTGCGAAGTTTCCGAGAAAGCTGTATAGCTTTCCTTTGTAGCCGTATGGCTGCATTTAGTTGCATGTCAAACATTCCTTTACAGAAACTTACTCCACCTTGGGGATTTGCCCTAAATCTGGTCGATTAATGCAGTGTATAAGTGCATTCTTGGCGCCTTGGCGTTTTTACCCACGCACATGAAACCAATGGGGGGTGGAGGTATGCAGCTTTGCTGGAAAAGTCTCGTGTCTTTGAAGCACGAAGCATTCTAGTGGGAGGCAATGGAAAACGAGTGTCCGAGTGGGTTCTTTTAGCACCCGTTTTTGCCCATGGAGATGAAACGTTCTAGTGCGAGGCATTGGAAAACGAGTGTCCCGGTGTTTTAGTACTGTGACTACATGAGACGACAGCGACAGGAGACGCCGACAGCCCGAGCCCCTAAAAGTAATTAAAGCCGTACTCGCAGTTTGTAAGACTGGGCAGCAGTGCCTAATGAAAAAAAAAAAAAAAAAAGACGAAATAATGTTTTCAGAGGCCTGCGTTTTGGGTAATACCGCTCATTGCACAATAACGCACAAAGGGCAATTGAAGTTGACAATTTTGGTCATAATAGTGTACTGTAAACCATTTGTCGAGGCAAGTTTAAAAGACATAAAGTAAGAAAGAATAAAACTGAACTTGCTGTGTCAAGAAGTCTACCTTACTCGCCACCATCACGCAATTAATTACAACAAAACTATAAAAAACCCAGAAGTACGAACTGAACACGACAAAAAATTCATAAAATGCACCAAACGTTAAACAAGCCTTGCATTTTCACAAAAAGGCATGATTAGTGATGTTAACACATTAGAGTGTAAATGTAGCTTGCTTGTGTAAGGAAAGTAAAAATGTAAACAAAGCTAGGAATGAGCTAATAAAATAAAAATAACCTCATTTGCCGTACTCACCTCGCGTTATTGATACAAAAATAAAATGAACTAGCAAAAGCAAACACGAAAAAAATCATAGGAAAGCATCAATCTGGCTACATTTAAAAGCCTCAAAATGAACAGAAGCGGCGTGGGAATTCTTACCGAGTAGACAAATATTCTCAAAATTCATTTGTATTGCTTCTGTATTTGCAGGCAAACCCTACGCGCATTTCTGTGAGGAATCAGCTGCAGGGCTGTCTGTGTGGCTGGAGCTACCGCACAGCAATGGTGGCGGTTTGCAGGAACGGCCACGAGCGTTTAGAAACACAGATGGCCCTCGAAGTTGCCCCGTGCGTGTCCAGTGCTGGGCACGGAGCAGCAGATAAAACGCTTGTTTGCATGTTAGCACGATGGCCGCTTTTGGAGGGGTTGGTCGTCGAAACTAGTGTACACGTCGCCCCATGCCAGCACCAGTAGGTAATCCGCTGTGCCCAAAAAGCATGTGCACACAAACCTGTGATGTGAAAGGCAGTTTTTCTGGCGTTCTTGCGTGCAAGGGCAGCCGCAAAAGTGCACAGCCAACACGGGCTCCGACAGATGCTGTTGACGGAGAAATGCTCGAACCAGGCTTTCAGGCGATCAGACGGCTGTGCTCCCATTTTATAGCATTCCCATGGAAACTAACATAATAATCTCTTCGGCAATATTCCAGCCGTGTTTTTGTAACTGTTAAGGCGTCCTTTTTTTCCCACAAGCTTTTCTTTTTGTCGGCAAAGGCGCCGTTCTGCGGTACCTCGGCCACTGGCAGCGGCTAGCCTCGCTGGCCCAGAACAAGCAAAATTCGCTGCTGTGGCTGCTAGGAGGTGCTGCCAGTGTGACTCAAGTACCAGCGCACTAGCCCTATAGTGCGGATACGAAGCGGTCTGCTCTGCAAATAAGTCATCGCAGCAATGTATACTCCTTTTTTTTCTGTACATGACATCCCCCTCTGATACATAACATATTGTCACGGGACACCTAGGCGGCCAATGCCCCATCATGGCTCATCACAGAAGACGACGAGGACGACGAAGAAGTGGCTGGGTCGCAGCGCGCGCTCTTATGGCCGCATTGCAAATTCTGTAAATAGATTGTTGCTCGTCCTTGAACCATCGTTCGAGTCATTGGCTCTGCCGCCACGTTACATTATATAGAATGAATCCTTATTCAGTCAGTGTCGGAATATTTTGCTGTCACCTCTTACTACTACTTGTTGCCAGAAATTGTAGCGGACGGGCTGATATTTGTCTTGTACAGAAAGTTGCCGTGAGCCAACATGTTTTCAGTCGCTAATACGCGACTGTAAGTTGCAGTGGGCTAATAAGTCGCACGTGTGCACTACATGCTTCTTTTCCATAGTTTGTTCAGGTCAAAAATTGCTGTGTGGATTATCTATGCTTGTTTTCTGCAACGCATTTACGTCTAGCATACACAGTCGGGTACAACGCCAGCACTAAGAGGTGGAGTGGTTTCCCTCAGGTGCAACTTTGTCTCCCGTTCTGCGCTGCAGCTGCAGTTCATGGGCCCCCCTTGATGCCGTTGTATTGTCAAGGCTGTCGCAGGTTCTTGGAGAAACAAAGTGTATTGGAGCAAGCTTGTGCTCCTCAGCGAACTTAAAGAAAATGCTGAGGAAGCAGCACGATCTGCCTAGATGAGCGTCGATGAAACGAATACTGCAATGCATCCCTTGCAAGCATTTATCTTTCAGCGTTAATGCTTTGGAAACCATCGAATCTGATCTGGAGCATCGGTGATCAAAGACATTTTGTTCAAGTGACGACAGGGTTCCTATCAAATAAGATAGCCTGCACGGCATACAAAAGAAACAGAGAGAAACGCGCACTTCTAACTTAGATAGGGCAGCCGAGCACGGCCAGACGCTGGCGACAACACGTAAAGAAAACAGAAGGCGTGGTTTGTGCCATTACCCCCCCTCTAAAAGGGCATCGACCCGGTGCTAAAATAAAATGGCCGTACAAACAACAAAAATTCAGTCATCTTGTGTAGTAAGGCTTGAAGCAGTTCGGCCTTGCTGCTTTCAGCAGCAGTTGAGGCCTGACGGTTGAAGACCGGCGCCAGGGGTAATCTTAGAAGACCGGGTGGTCCTCAGCTGCGGTCGCCGGTGCTCTGGAACCATGCATGAAGACGGGTGCCGTCCACCGCGGCTCCCACGGCTCGGCCCGTGTGGTGGTAGACCACAGATGACCTCGTAAGACGCGGGGGTCCTTGCAGAAGGCCTAAGCGTGCTCGTCAGCAGCTGTCCCTGGGGCCACCGCGCATAGTCGGCACAGGAGTAGTCGCGCGACGCCTTCCTGGCGTGAGCGATGCCCCGCTGGTCTCGTGGGTGCAAAAGTGGAGTCCAAACCCACACAAGGTACCCATCGGGGTAGTAGTCGGCGTCTCGGCATCGGAGGTTGTAGCGCACGGCATCCACCAGCTGCTGGTCCGCAGTACATACGCAAGCAAGTTGGCGGACCTTCTCCTCTGCATGTAGCCGTTGAGATCGTCATGGCAGCATGGCCTCGAGCATACAGACTCAAACGGTGTGTTCTGCGTCATTTCTCGGATAGCCGAGTTGTTGTACGCAAACATGGTATAAAGAAGGACTTCATCCCATGGCATATGTTCAGTGTCGACGCTCACGTACAGCATATCCGCGATCCTCTTGTTCAGCCGTTGGGTTAGTCCGTTCATCTGGGGGTGGTACGCCATGGTCTTAATGGTTTTAAGCTTAATGCTGTATGTGTTTACGAGAGCCCAGTAGTTATTGGCTGGCAGGCCATTCACACATCTGGCCTTGCATTCTTGTGAGCTGGTCAGCCAACTGGGTGTCTGGGAGTTTCGGTTCCCTGACAGCATCAGTGCCACGCCATTTGCCCAGCTTTTCATCCTGCTACACCATGCAGTCACTAGAAGGCCGCAAAAAGGCAACGAGGCTTTCCCGCAACGTCCTTTTCAGCAACAGTAATTTATTTATTTGATTATTTATTTATTTATTACAGATATCCAGAGTGCCAACATGGCGTTTTTGTAGGAAGGTTCGTAAGTGAATAAGTGTCGGAAAAAATGACATCGCAGTGTGTGACAGTAAAATGGCACAATGGGAGATGAATGGCTATTAGTGCATGCTAGATGGCAAAGGCAGTTTGAAAATTATTTGCAGTAACCATGCAACTGCATTGGAGAGAATTTCAGTCATCCATTGGTCTTCGGGAAATATAATTTTTATATACATTAACACGGCACTGATACGGTCTGATTTTCATGGGGTCGAGCAGTGACATAATGAGGCTTTTAAATAAATGTTTTTATAAGTTCCTGTCTTATCACTTAAAATGTTGTGTAGGAATTTTAACCTTGGTAATGCACTAATTCTACATGCTGCCAGTGTGTCCCATTCAAGGCCATCAGGGGCTTCTAACAGGGAAATCATAATTTGCTGTATCAAAGTGGGTTGCACATTTGTGGACGCACTCTACCTTGTCTATATATCTGTTTTAGTAAATGGATGCCGTGCTTGGCAAGTGCAATCAAGGACTGGCCTAATGTTAGTAATGTACAGCATTTTCTTCAACTCTGTAGGGGCATGCTTCATATTTATCTCGAAATAATGCAACAGGCGGCACGTTTTCACCGCAGCTGTGTCTACGTGCACAGACCAATTCAAAGTTGAATAAAAAATGACACCAAGATATCTGACCTTATCGCAGGTTTGCAAAGGATTTTCATTTAGGGTGTAAAGTTGCTAGCTTATGTAATGATTACTACTGAGTACTGACCAAAACGTCAACCACGAAAAATCCATGCTGTAAGCACCTATCATAGGCACTGAAAATGGTCATTTACGCGTATATGGATGTTAAATAGTACGATCGTTTAGGCATATTTACTTAGGCATGTTTACTTATCTCGGGTCAACAAATTTTCGAACCCAATGAACTGAGCAGATAGATTCAGCTCTTTGGGAAACGGATTTTATTTAAATAAAAATAGGCAGACAAACATTGCAATGTCAACAGGGTTACGTGAAATGCGGGGTGATTTGACAGTATGAGAAAGGCATTGAAAGCAATTTAAGTAACGCCATTCCAAGGTTCTGTTTTCTTTCAGTTGGCATTTGTATGCAGAAGAAAAAAGTTCAACGTCCACTGAAGTTGGCAGAGTGTACTCGCGCTTCGGAATGCTCAGTAATCTAATTCCATCTGGAATCTCGGAATGCCTATTGCTCAGAACCTTGACAACTGTTTTAGCGCAGTCAGTGTGGGATGTTTCTTCAAGACAGACTTAAGGTTCAAGACAGCCCTGGCAGCAACCAGTGGAACGGGGGCGCCGTCCTAAATGGGCTCAACATTCCCAGGCAGAGCCAAGTTTCGAGTTTGTGAATGTGTTCTGCTGAGAGAGTGGAATGCCCATGAAAATGTGCCAAGTGACGGTACTCTTGCCGGTTGCAACGCTGCACCAACAGAGCCTCAGCAGCGCCAGCGCAGCGCTCCTCGTAGTGGTCCGCTGCCCTTGGGGGCTGTGGCGGCAGAGGCAGGGCTCCCCGTGCCCCCCATTCCGTGCGGGGGGGCCAGTGGCTGCCTGATGAGCGGGCGTGGCCTTCTCCGCCCACAAAGCGTAGATTGCGAGCGACCCGTGCACGGCCTTTCAGCTCGCTGTGGCCTCGCTCCCATCGACATGACGATAATAGCTTGGGTTTGGGGACCTTGAGATGTGCAGCAGCTCTGAACAGTTGCATCTGTTTATAGCAGCCCTTCTCAGTTCACGAATTGGGCCATAGTGTCGCCACTTGGTTTTTTTTTAGTTGTTTCGTGAATACTGAAGAACTTGTTTTTTCTTCTGCATCCAGCCGTCCAACGTCAAAATGAACAAATACTCATTTGGTCGTGTCTGTTGTCTCACCCGCTGAAATCTATATACACGATATCATCCAAGTTCTGATTTTCTTTTCTCTTTTTTCTGTAACGTCTGCTTGTACATTGTTCATGGGGTAGAGCTGGTGAAGAGTGGACTCAGATGGCACATTTTGCTTGCCGTTCCTGTGCACAATATAGATTCAAAAAGCCCGAAATAGGACATTTACAGGCACTGACACACTAGTATAAGCACGAGCCTCCAAATGGGCACTTGTATTGTGGTACTCTAACGTATGGGATAAAGAAAACCCCGGCTAGGTCTGCTAAAGAAAGCACTACCAGCCGTACACTAGCCCCAGTGAAATCCAAAGGAAGACTCACGCACAGGTTCGAGTACTCGCACAGTGCTCGGACTCCGGCAGACAAAGTTTGGGCCTTAATGCCTGGCAAATACAGGGTCCGTGACAGACAGCACGACTGTTTCACTCAAGTCCAGGGGTGGGCTCCAATATCTGTCAGCTCTGGAAGAAGGGCTTCCCTTACGGCCGGTCAAGATGGACTCTCGGAGCAGAGGCCCCGGAGCCAACCTGGTGCTCAGTCGTGGTGGCCCTGAGAGGAGGCACTCGGCCGAGAAAGGAACACTGGAAAGGGGCTTCCTCTGGGAAAGAGGGTTCTGGGCCAATGGGGGCGCGTCCTTCGCAAGTCCCGGCTATCGGGGGCACGGAGCGCCACGCACAGCCTGCGAGGAAACTAGCACACTTGTGACCACGCCTAACCACAGGGGCAAAAGAGGCTTGGGGGCCAACGGGGCCCCGACATTGAGAACAAGAAGTAATTAGTTGGGTCATTTCCACTCCCTTATACCCTTGCCAGACAGCAGATCTTATGACATTTAGAGCAAATGTCATTTGCAAATGTCATTTGCTCTACATGTCATTAGTTTGGCACTGCACGAGAATACCGAGTGACATTTGAGGCAAATGGCATTTAGTAGCTAAATGAGGTTGGGGAGCTCATTCAGCGACCAAATGAGTAGCCTCGACAACAGCTGTGGCACATCACTAGACAAGAAAGTTCAGTAATAAACCAAAGAGAACTGTTTCTAAAACCTTTCAGTAAACTTATATTTTCCCCTTCATATTGTTCTTCGCATAAAGGCAAACAAGTACTGACAAAAACAAAGAAAAGAAACAATCTCGTCCCCAACCCTGATACAGGTTTCTTGCAGCCTTGTGATGCCTACTTATGTCACCTAAAATGGCGATTTTCTTCTTTTTAATTTAAAAAAAAGAATTGTTTGTTTTAACAAAAAAGCTGTTATGTATGAAAACATTTTAGACGCACTTGAACTATAATTTTGCAATTTTGCGCGCTTGCTAATCGTCACCGCTATCACTATCAAGTGACAGTTGCTTTGCTGTGTAGACGCCGCGCACGGCACAGCCAAATGCCATTCACTTTGAATGACATTAGATTTTCCATGTGACAGGGGTTTGTGCCCATAGGTTCAATACCCAGGAAGAAGTGGGCATTCCCGTCTGTAGCGGTGACTTGTTCCTTGAGACAGCCCAGTGCGGCGGTTGAGGAAGGTTCCAGATGGGGAAACGAGGGCCTCCCCCTGCGTCCTGTGCAGGGTGCGAGGGCATCATCGAGGACGCAGTCCTTCTGGGAGCCCCCGTGCCGGCACACAGGGAGGAGTGGAGGCCCCTGGCACGGGTGGTGGGGGGACGCATCGTCAATGGCTACTGCAGGTGAGCGGCCTTGGGCCATTGGAGCAGCCTGGCACTGCTAGTGCTTTGCTCTCGTTCCGCTTCCTGTCTGCCACCGGGTCGTAAGGTCACCCAAGGGGGACCTTTCTTTACATGTATTTGCCATTGGTATTTCTGGTCTGCTCAAGTCGGAACCCTTGTAATGCAGGGTACTACAAAAATATGTGGGTTCTGGTTTCGGCAGTACCACTGGCTGACCACAAGAAGGAAATAAAAAGCAAACAGCTGTCATTGTGTGCTGATCTGCGATACTATGACCATGTACCACATGGCGTACAAAGAAAAGAAAGAGGACAGTTTCCTTCTCCGATTTGCAGCCTTACAACTTTGTCATGTCACAACTGCGGGCAAAAGAGACGGGTGAGAGGCAGTGCCAGTTGACAGTCTCTGTAGTTCAATAAGGTAAGCTCTCACTCAAGTTGAGAGAGAGTTGCACCCTACGAGGTGGCTCAGCTGGTTTGATTCCCCCTACAGAGCACGACTGATTTTTTCTCAGCCAATTTCTCGAATTGTTTATTGACAATGTTACGTACCTTAATTCAGCTATGTAAAGATCTGTAGCAGCATCGCAGAAGGCCAAGAAGTACCGGACTGTCACCCACTGTGCAAAAGCCACGAGGCATGAGCGGTCAGGGCGCTGGGCATCAACAAGGATGTGTGTCCGCACACTTTTCAGCTTGTTTACACCTCCAGTGAAGCGCTCTGACAAGGTGCGCGTAGACATTTTGGGTCTCTGGCTACCACCAAACAAAGACCTACCAGTCTGCGTCAATCGTTGCACCCATTGGCCCGAGGCGTTTTCTCTCACCAACATCTGTAGTGGAACCATTGCCATTAAAAGTAGACGGGATGAGTGCTTGCCCCGTCTGTGTGTCTTCTTTGTCCCCGTCTGACCAACATAGCACTTACTGCACTGCAGCAGGATTCGGTAGAAAATTTGGGACGTGCCTTCTACGAACTTGTGCTTCTTTTTGCGTGGCGTTTGTGGGTTGTGGCTTGAATGCACTTTTCGAAGTGGACAACCGAGCCTATGTGGGGCCTCAAAAAGCGCACGACCTTTGTAATGTTATGTGACCCCACTGGCTGCGGGCCTTGTTGCCCGCCCCGATGATGTTGCGAAGCAGCAGCAGTGGCACCCTGCTGCTGGGGCTCGCCAGCGTGCCTGCAAAGCCTCGCTGGTGCCGGCATTGCTGCTTTTGTCCCTGGCAGGGGAGACTGGCTGCTCAAGTTTTTGCACCGCACTTCGTCGGCCACCCTCAAGATTGCTGGCCTGCAGGCGATCCGGTGGAATGACAGGCGCATGTTCAACGTCGACCTCAGCGATGTGGTAAGCGACATGGGCCTCTGGGTTTTTTCAGGGAAGCTCTTTCTGGGCACAGGGGCCTTGCGAGTATGTTTTTCTAATCAGAGTGAGTACCAGTAGCACAGCTGGAATTTACAGTGTCAGCTTCAATAGCTGGGGCAAGAACAAAATTGGGTCGAGCTGTAAACTTCGTAGAAAAAAATTAGCAGTGGCTTAGCTTGGCTATGCCAGGATATACGTAGCGTAGGCTAACGTTCAGCTGGTTCTTAGCTTTCGTCATTGTCTAGGATTACCTTGATTATCGTGCTTACTGCTGCTTCAATGACACGCACGGTATACGCATTTTCTGACAGATGTATACTTATTTTTGCTTGACGTCGAGTTGCTCCTCTATTGCCACAAAGGCGGCTCGGTGGTCAGGGTAGTAACACGCTGCCGTCTCTGCGGCCGCAACGCAGTACTTGGTATTGATCGTCTGTCTCTGATACACAAAATCAGTGGTGGTTCCCCATTGGGTCGTCTGTACAGTTGGAACGCTGGCTAAGTCCAGGTTAAACGTGCCCTTCAAAGGAACACCCAGAGAGTCTGGAGCACGATTGAAGTCACCAGCCACCACACACAGTTCACTTGCCGCATGACTGGGTACAGACGTAGCCGCTACGTCTGTCAATGACCACACCAGTTTCGTCAAGCTGAACGGCACCCTTGGGCACCACCACGTTTGGCAGTTCACTGGCAGCAATCCCATTCCTCACGTAGATACAGACTCCCGAGCTTCTGGTAGCGTCAACACGACTGGCATAAGCAGCCATGCTAAACTTGGGGTTTGCGACAGCTTGTGATTCCGTGGCAACACCAACCTCTGTAAAGAGGAGAACATCAGCGCTGGTCAAGAGACGGTCACCACAAACGTCCACCATGTGGCAAATCAAAAACCGGACGATTGTGTAGACCGTAGCAGGGTTTGTCATCAGCGCTCTACAGCGAGCACCTGCTGTGTCCAGGCCGTGCTTGTTTAGGTGCTCAAACTCTGATACCAAAGCCTTATCTGGATTGCTAAGATGGTGGTAGAATGTGTGGTCTGGCTCCACGTGGGTCAGATACAAGCCCTGGAGGGTAGTGACACGGCTAAGGTCAACGTAGACCAGCTTTTGAGGGTGAGCCTTGGCATAGTCGTATACCACAGTGTCGAAGGTACCACCCTGCGACTTGTGTATCGTAATGGCGCTTGCTGGAACGAGAAGGAACTGGGTTCTGCGCACCGCAAGGCTTTTCCCTTCATGGCAGACGACATGGTGATTCCAAGGCTTTTCCCTTCATGGCAAATGACATGGTGATGGGCTCGATCGCAACCCATTGTGCATACCGCCTCGCACCCGAACGGCAGCTCACTTTAGCCTTGGTTAGCGTTCCCACACCACTGGGACATTGCAGCCGAGGCGCACCGTCAACGTTAAGCTCAACCTCCATTAGCGTACCGACCATGCCGTTGACCAAGCCATCCTTTAGCAGCATATCCGGCCGTTTTGTACAGAACGTCACCACAGATGGAAGGTTGGCACTCTCTACACGACTGAGGTCTTCAATTCTCGCGAGGGTCTCACGTTCCTCTTGTCTGCTCCGATGGCCAGTGACCACGTGTATGGCAACACTGTCATGCTTGTATTCACAAGATTCAGCAACCATCCTATTATAGGCATCCGCGTCCTTGTTGCTAAAGAAGAGACGGACTGCCATGGGGCACTGTATAGCAGCCTGTTCACGAGTGACGAAACGATCGGTAAGCACACGAATCTCGTCGTTGTTCAACTCCTTTCCGTTGCCTGTCTTGATGAGGAGACCCGAGAAACGTGCGTCACTCTGTCTAACCACTTCGGTTAAAGGGAAGTATGAGAGATGGTGCCACGATAGCACGGATGTATTGTAAACGCTTCCGCCACTTCGCGGTCTCTTGTATACCTCACTCGCTCGCACCGGAAAGAGCTGCCTAAGGTCCCTGCAGAAGATTACGTCGAACCCTCCGAACGGCTCGGTCATCTTCGAAGCCCTGATTTCTCTCAGGTGCATGTCCACTTGTCTGAAAAGGTCCAACGACAGCATGCTCACCTCATCCACAATGATGCACTTCACGTCACGAAACAGCATCCGAAACGCATTCATATTACTCGATGAAAGTCCCCGGTCCTCTCTCTTGTTGGTCATAACGCCGTTCAACGCAACGGCTGCTTTACCGGTTGTTGTACAGGCCACGTATGCATTCATCGCACTATTTTCCTAGCCATCCCCATACGACAGTGACGGTTGTAAACGTCCATGATGAGGCGCAACGTGAAGGTCTGGAAGAAGATCTGGAGAGGTTCATCCATCTGGTCAGTCACGCGATGTATCACTTCCCATATCAACGATGCCTGCCGTTCGTTAAGCAGTCTCATGCGCGCGCAGAAATCGCCTAATGGCTTAACGTCGTCTCTACGGCGGACTCCAGGGCACGTGGCTGCAACCACCTTCTGTTGCATCTTCGTCGTTGCTTTGTCGGGGACCAAGTCGGAATTATCGTTCATGTTCACCAAGGTCGGCACCACAGACGGCCTCTCTTTAGGTTGTTAGACCTCTTCTGTTTGACTTGCTTCCGAATGGCCAACCACCTCACAAGCCGAAATCAACTCCGAAACGGTTGCACCAGCAGAGTACCTCTGCTTGATTTCGATGATGGCTTCTTTGTTATCGTCAAAGTTTTTCTCAAAAGCATTGCCATCCAGAATGTCGAGTTCCTTGCGAAACGGCACGTACAGGATGACACGTTCCCTCTTATAGTTTACCACATCGTCAGTGCTGTAGTTTCGGCACCTGAGCATGGCTGGCTTCTGACGCTTCTTCAAGCTACTCGGATTGTATTCGACCATAAATTCGGTGAACGTCACCCCCCCATTTCGGCTGGATGGTCTTCGTACCGCTCAAGCGGTGTCTTGTGCCAAACGTCACAACTTGTGGGCAACACTCCCTGTTCTTCCAACTCGGCCTTCGTCTTGCGGCTCCGATGGCGCTCTTTTGGCCAATGGGTGCTAACGTAAATGACGTCTTGGCTAGTGGTACACGTGACATGACAAACCGCAGCAGAAACCAGGTGGCCTCTTGGGCCGACATCTCTATTGCATTCAGCATCTTCACGCCTAGCTGTCGCATAGCGTTTTAAATCTTTGATTAAAGCTTTAATGGTTCTGCTCAAGTTGGAGACACCACGGTTAGCCTTGCTCACGTATTCCGCCACGTAAGACGCACAGGCATAAACATCAAGAATTACTTGGAGGTCCATGTTAGACTTCAGAACTGAGGCTATCCGAGGGTTGAAGGGGTTGACATTCGTCTGATCCATATCCCTTTTAAGCAACAGCGTAGGCCTGGCCAGTCCACTGCGAATCACCTCGTCATACTCGTCAAAGTCGCGTATGCCATTATGTTGAAGCATTTCAGCGAAGGACTGATAGGCAGTGGCGTCCAGAGCACTATGCAAGGCATCATGAGTCTTCTTCAGGAAGCGATACTGTGATACTGTTTCAAACCGGCTTCGTCGTCATCAGCAGGGGCCTGTAGCGGAGTAAGCACTTTAGTCCTCGGCATCGGCCCGAACGGAGCATGGAACCTGCACTTGTTACAACCACCTTTATAGCCCGTGTGTGTGTGCTGGTGTTCCTGGCACCTCGGCCGCTCCAAAGCATCGTGATCCACGGACAGGAGGTGCTCTGCCATCCTCACGGTGTTTGGCGGCATGAAGTCGTTTTCCCCCTCTTCATTTGGGGCTTGAGTCAGCCACAAGAGCAGATGAGCATGGGGGCTACCCCTATGCTGAAACTCTATGCGCTTGAAACTTTCCACCATGTGGTACGGCTGAAATGGGCGAATCGTGGAGTTTCGCAGCACTTTCGTAATCACCCTAACCATGTGTTCAAGGTAAATTGCACACGCGGCAGGATCATTATCCACCAACGTCGCCGCGTAGCTCTGGTTCATCTTGTCTTCGTCAACGCCCAACTCCTGGGGCCTAACCTGCAGTTTCGCGAGCAGTTTCAGCAAATTTGGCCAGTGCACTTCAGATGCGGAGAGTGTCAGAAACACCGTCGGCTTCCCAAGCTGCCTAATCATGGCGAACAGCTCGCTCTTCCTTTTGTGCCAGTACTGCACAGCGTTTGGGACACCTTCCATGAATCCCAAATCCTGTTCGATCAACTGTTTAACCTTGTCAGGATCTTCGACATCCTGTCTGGTCAGACCACGAGTTGTTGCATTGTTCTGATACATCATAGTCATCTGCGATGAAACACGGGGACGCAACACCTTCATAGCCATGTACAGTACGTGCATCGGCAAAGCACCCCGTCCATCTTTTCTACGAATCTCACTCGAGGCAATGGAGAACAGAGTAGGCTTAGCTTGTGGGGCTATACAACGAGCCTGGCCCAAGGATATCTGGGGGAAAGACAGCTCCTCAGTATGGGTATCATGCAAGATGCTGACAGGTCTCTTGCCCTCACCCGGTGCCATGGTTATGACCGTGTCTTCATCGTACACCAAACTATGCTGGTCCAATGTCAATGCTCTGGCCACATTCATCGGATCATCTAAATCGGCAAGATCCGGTCCACGTTAACGTCTTCATTTGGCGCGACGGCTTCCCGATAGAGCCTCTCCAAACTTCCTTCGTCAATGTCTATGCCGTAGTGTTTATACAGCGGCGAGTCTCTCAGTACCTCAACCCATGGTCCAAGCATATCTCGAGAAACCATGTTCGACAGATAGGTAGTTTTGGCAAACATTCTCCTCTTTATGTTCACCACTATGCACTTATCTTGCAAGCTGCGAGGCAACTGCTTTAGCATCTCGTCCGTGTCTACTGGCACGTTCACCACGGGTCCCTTAATGCCAAACTGACCGTTTCTCCAGTTCATTAGACGACGGATCTGAACGAAGGGAATTAAACGTTCGGCCACATTGTTCAGAACCGGTAGACCTACCCATTGGCAACGCTAAAGAGTGGAATCTTCTGCTTAGCGAAAAAGTTCTTGCACATTGTACAAACCCGCGCCACGGTTTCACCCCACTCAGGCGGTGCCGCTAAAGTAGTGCCAAACGTTTCACGCATGGCACTACTTACTGCCTTCAAATCTTTCATGTGCCACAGTCTTTCACACACGTCGCACAAATATCCAAACGGATTGTTTACGAAGTCCGTCTCGAAGGTCCGAGTTGCACTGGCGCTTTCGTTAAGTTTCACTGTATAGTCAGTCAATCGGCGGGCCTTGACGTCATCGACGGTGTCTTCTTGTTGCTGCTGTTGAGATGGTCGGGCACGTCGCTCAGCGTCCTGGCGACGCTGCTTTGTTAGGCGTTCCTCCCTTTGCTCCGGTGTCTCCGCAGCATGTTTAGCCTTCTGCTGTTCGTTCTTCCGACGCTTACGGCTAATTGCCAGGCAACTACTTCGGGATCAAACACCCTGCTTTATGTATACCCCCACTGATACCTCTGCGCATGCACCCAAAATGAGAGCTGCTATCAAGCGGCTCCAGCGCAGCGTCAGACTTGGCTACTGCTCAGCGGAGGCGCACAGCTCCAATCCAAGCCAAGCCAATTCAATCCAATCCCCTCGCGCTTGCGCAGAACGGCCCTTCACGGCCCACGTAAAAGTGCTCAACCTCGGCCAGTGTAGCTTACGCGACAAAAAGCTGAGCGATGGTGATTGTGGCTGTACCCTTTGCAGCGGGTCGCCACGTCTCACATGGCGGAGCCAAAAAAATTAGCAGTGGCTTAGTTCGGCTATGCCAGGGTATACGTAGCGTGAGCTAAGGTTCAGCTGGTTATTCTTAGGTTTCCTGGTTGTCTAGGATTAGCTGATTATGCTTACTGCTGCTAAAGTGATTTCCAATCCAATTCAATCTAATCCAGTCCAATCCAATCCGGTCCGGTCCAGTCCAGTCACTGCTCCTCGCGCATGCGCAGCACGGCTCTCCAGGAACCACGTGAAACGGCTATCAAGCGGCCCCTGCGCAGCGTCAGACTTACGTCAGCATCAGTCAGATCAAGCACTGAAAATGCTTGATCCTATCCACAATCTGGGCATCAGGTTGGCCACAGGGGCCTTCCGCACTAGTCCAGTACCGAGCCTCTATGCTGAATCATATTGTTTGTCTTTGGAGTACCAGCGAACTTTTATTGGCATTACCTATGCCCTGAAGGTTACGTCACAGCCGGAGCACCCGTGTCACTCCCTGATAAGAGATAACTCAAGAATGCTGCTCTTTTCAAATCGACCTTTCCACTGGTGATAAATTCCATCTCTACCAAACTATCCATCTCGTTTGATGACACCCTCAAAATGACCCCAAATGAATGCGTGGCACCCTGGGATACGAGCATCATATCATGCAACACCTCATTAACCTCCTCCTCCTGGTAGGTGGCTACGACTCTGAGCGAGCGAGGATAAGCCTTACACTGGCCGGCAAGACCATCACCCGACCAGCGGAGCGGTGGGTGAGGATCCTTGGGGTTCCCCTCAGTGAGGTTGGTGGACCAAAGGAATGGATCCGTCAGCTTAAGCCAGCGTGGCGCCGACACCTCCACCTGATCCGCCGCATAGGCAACCACTTTGGCGGTGCCGGCACACGCACCATCAGGACATTATTCCTGGCAACCCTCACCTCTAAGGCATGCTACGGAGCAGCTTGCTTCACATTGAACCAAACCCACTACGCACAACTGGAGGTCCTCCATCTCGAATGTCTCCGCGCAATAACTGGCCTGCCGCGTCACACGAGGACTGAAGAACTCTACAGGTACTCCGGCCTCCCTCCCCTCAAAGCCTTTATCGAGGCACACAATGAAGGCCATGAACTACGACGGCAAAACACAACTGCGGGTAGAGGACTCCTCACCCTCACAAAAGAACTACCCCCCGATGCACCCAAACTGCCACGCCTGCTGGAGCCTTGGCTCGATGTGCTCCTCAAGCTTCCCAAACCACTCTCCAAAAAGTGCCATCAGCAGGATCATGAAGCGGAGCGTAGGGCAGCAGCTGCCTGTACTGACAGAACCCGGAACTCTGTGTTCACGGCAGCCACCTGGGACCCCATCACGCACAGAGCCAGGCTAGCTGCGATCTCCCCAATCGGCACATGCAGACAGATCCACGTGCATGAGCACCGACCCAGCCCAGACCAGATTTCACTGTCCGCCATCCTGTGTGCAATGGACGGGGTTTGTGGGGAGGCCCGTCGAGGACTGAGGCAGACAGGGGAGATTGTGGTGATCTACACAGACAGTAGAGAGGCCATAAAAATCCTTGGCCGCACCCCCAGGACTGGCACGCTTGCTCACAGGATCAAAATGGCAAGCACAGTGCTGTACCAGCAATATGGAGTGGAGGTGAGGGTGGACTGGGTACCAGGTCACGCCGGTGGCATTGGCGATGGAGCCGCACAGGCGTTGGCGAGCGAGCTAATGGACGACCGCTCCGCCCTGGTGACCCAGACTATGCCCGCACCAGACGACCCCGACCCAAGAGCCAAAATTCTGGCAGCCAAGAGGGAGCGAAGGCGCGCCCTTTGGCAGCACATCCCCACCAACCACCACCCACTGCCCCGAGGACTGCCACGGGGGGCTCAGGTCCTCATCCACAAGACACGTGCGGGGGCCGCACTAACAGCAGACGTGCTCGCCAAATGGCGGACCCACCACCGATGCAGGCCCGGGGCTACCGACGACGACAGCGACGACGGCGACCACAAACAGGGCCCCATAGTGAGCTGCTCCACATGCACCATGGAAGTGTGCCCAACAGTGACCCACATGCTGTGGGAGTGCCCTGGCTACCAGGACCTCCGTGCCCAGTACCTGCCACCGCACATCAGCACTCTGCATCAATGGACCACCCCCAACAACAACAGCCGCGACACCCTGCTCTCCCTCTGGGCGTTCGCTCACGAGGCAGGCATCGATTGCCGCATGTGATTGCAAATGTATACCATGTACACGCACGTGTGCACGCACTTCTTTCTCTTCTTTCTTTGTTTCTGTCTTTTCTCTGACACCCTTCTTCCCCCCCTATTAGGCCAAAGAGCCATTCCACAATAAAGACTTTTCATTCATTCATTCATTTAGACAAGTAGAGAGGAAAGGTTCACTATTGGAAGTCAAACGCATACCTCCAAGGCAAGTACAAGGCTGCTCAGTTTTTCACTGATGCATCGAAAACCAAATCGGCTGTGGCCTGTGCAGCTGTTGGACAGCATCTTTTAATAGCCAAAACAATGCATAAAAACACAACCATATTTACAGCAGAAGCACACGCAGTATATCTGGCTATGCACCACATTATCACAAGCAAAACACATAAGTCTGTTATCTTCACAGACTCACTCACTCATTTATTTATTTATTTTTTAGTACCTCAAAGGCCCCCGGGGGGGTATTACATGAGGGGTGGGCAAACACATCAGCAGCATGGCAACAAATACAAAGAAGACGATTAGTCAAGATAAGCATTTTCAATGGCACTCTTGAATTTGGCGTTACTGGTAATAGCGGCAATGTTGGCGGAAAGGTTGTTCCATTCGTGCGCAGGGAAGATGAAAAATGAACGTTGAAAAGTTGTGGTCCGGGCGCGTGGGACATACACGGCGTTGGGGTGAGAATGGCGAGAGATACGATGCGCTGGAACTATGATCTGATTATTGCGGGGGAGAGAGTAAAAAAACCGGTGATAAAGGCAGAGACGAGATATTTGGCGGCGGCATTCCAATGATGGCAGGTGGAGCTGACGTTTCAATGCTGAGATGCTAGAACGGAAAGAGTATACTGATAGAACGAAGCGCGCGGCACGATTTTGAATGGATTCGATGGAGTGCAAAAGGTTAGCTTGATGCGGGTCAAAGACAGCACTGGCGTACTCTAATTTCAGCAAGACAAATGTTTTGTACGCTAATAATTTAATTGCAGTCGGTGCGGTGGACAGATTTCTACGCAAAAAGCCAAGGGCACGGTTAGCAGAATTAGTAATGTAGTTGGTGTGATGGGTCCAAGTTAGATCATGGGAGATGATAATACCTAGGTACTTGAATGAGTCAGTGGCAACAATTGCGGCGTTATTACAGACATATGTGGAATTTATATAATTGCGACGTCGGTTGAAGGAAACTAATGAGGACTTGCTAACGTTAATTTTCATTAGCCATTTCAGGCACCATTCCTGGATATTAAACAAGTCTTGTTGAAGCATAGCGGTATAGTCTGAGGTTAGTATGGGACGGTAAATTACGCAATCATCTGCGAAAAGACGGGTATTAGATGAGACAGTAAGCGGCAGGCCATTAAAGGGGCACTGACACAAAAATTTGAAGGTGAGATAACTTCGGAGACAGATTGGTGGGAACACATATACATCATCTGCAAAATATCAGCGGCGAATACAGCCTAGAACATATTTAAAATTAATTTTGAAGTGTGCGAAACGCAACCGAGCAGCCAGCAGAGGACCATGCGCAATTGTAAATAAACAACATCCAAACACGTCACGAGTTTGTGTTTGCCGCTTCCGCACTACCGGCATTTTTCGCCGGCTCGCCCGGCTCGCCGCTCCAATCGGAGGGCCGGAGGGCGGAGCTTCTGCTCTCGAGAACGAACGACCCGATCGTTGGCGGCGGAGGCGCCGTGATTTCGTAAGCTAATCGGGCAGCTGGCCGCGACCAAAGTTCTACAGCGATTCCAGGCACTTTGTTTCTATTACTGTTTATTACCATTGGATGCGAAAATGCGCCGGAGGAACGAAAAGCTCACTGAGCTAGCCGCACGGTCGCTGTGCAGGCGGCGGCCACGGCCGCGAAGTGGCCCACGCCGGCGCAGGTAGCTCGAGTGATAGCTTGTTACCGCTGCACGAAATTGTCCCCAAGTCCCGACCATGGTGGCTTACATGAGAAAGGAGTTAATGATGCGATGGCGGGTTGCATTAAAAATTGTCATCAGCACCGCTTACGAGAGCGGCACTCGAATATCCGCCGCAGTGCTGAGCCGAACACATCTGTAGGTGGACCTGTAGGCAGACCGGCCGGCTGCTCCCAGCGCGCGTCTTGCCACCCACCGTCTCGAGCGTCGCGCGTCGTTCTTTAGCCGCGGTAGCATTTGCACTCGCAGCGCCTGCGTCACATCCACGGTCGCTTTTTAATTAAGCGCCTCACGAGATCAGTATGTGGGGGCATTCGCAGAAACTGCCGTCGATGCGGATTCGACAGTGCTACTGCGGCTCTGCTCTGTGATATCCCTCCGACGGTCACGTGGTCAGCTTTGTTCACACAAAATTCACAAAAAATTCCCCGCATTTCCCCGAGGGGAAGAATGTGAAAGTGCGAATGCACGAGTTGAATTTGCGCGGTTCGGTAATGTTCGCGAAAGAGAGATCACACACACACACACAGCTACAAAGAAAGAAAGATGCATTTATTCACAGACACCTATTTGTGTTGTCGTTGTACTTGATTGCTAGAGCGGATCTCAGCTTTGAAATTTCGTGTCAGTACTCCTTTAAGCGGGTGCATTAGCCCTTCTCACGCCCGATTCTTGGCCAATCCCCCACGTGGGTATGTGCCATGTCAGCGGCCAGGCAGCGCGCGCCCATCTCCCCCCATTGCCAAGGAAGACGAGGAGATTCCTGGCCAATCCCCCACGTGGGTATGTGCCATGTCAGCGGCCAGGCAGCGCGCGCCCATCTCCCCCCGTTGCCAAGGAAGACGAGGAGCGCGCGCACCCGCAGCTGTTGCTATGCGGACGGCGGCGGACGCTTCAGGCTCGCTTAAGAAGTGCATTCGCACTTAAAATCCATCGTTTCGCGGCACTCGCTGAAACCGAAACTGCGACTGGCCGCATTGAAAATGCCTCTAATTAAACAACCGTCGCACGCTGAAGCAAATGAGGTTTCTACAGGTTATAAGTAGGTCACTAGCTACTTATCGCAACAAAAAAAACAAGATGCAAAATTTTTGTGTCAGTGCCCCTTTAATGTAAATTAGAAATAAAAAAGGCGCTGAGCACTGTTCCTTAGGGAACACCAAATGGTACAGGGGATAAGCAGGAAGAGTGCGAATTTACAGGAACAAACTGCTTGCGGTGGGTTAAAAAATTTTGTATCCAATTAAGAACATCCGGATGTAGGTTGAAACGGGAAAGTTTGAGTAGGAGCCGGGCGTGAGGTACTTTATCGAAGGCCTTCTCCAAGTCCAAGAATAGTGCATGAATGGGAACGTTTTTGTCCAGATAAGTATGCAAATTGTGAAGAAAAAGGGCAAGCTGGGTGTCACAAAATAAATTTTTACGAAAACCATACTGATTTGGATGGAAAGAGTTCACAGATGATAGAAAGGAAACTATATGGGAGTACAATACATGATCCATGATTTTAGAAGATACGCTGGTAATGGAAATGGGGCGATAGTTGTTAGGTGATGACCGGTCGCCTTTCTTCATCATGATCGCTGAGGCCTTGTAGGTGAATGGTAGAAGAAAATTGTTCCGGGTGTGTTGTTAGGATAAGATCGAGGATGTTCGAAGAATGGTTTGTGGAGCGGGTGGGTTGCATTACAATTTGCGATAGTCCAAAAGTTAAACACGTGTTTACAAATTCAGATGCTGCGTTATGGCCTAGAGTAGAAGCTAGATCAGACCAGGCAATGGACGGTAAATTAAAATCTCCCAAGAGCAAGATTGGAATGTTTTGGTACATTTTTGTGACTGCGTCTAGAGTGTCGTGGAAAAGCGGTACAAATGAGTCATCAGCGTTCGGAGGGCGATAGCAGATGCCAATCAAAACACGTGGGAAAGAAGCGTTGCACAAGAGCCAAATGATTTCGAGCGGAGAAGAAACATTTACGACACAACACTGGAGATCACGACTGGTGGCTATTAAACACCCCCACCACGTTGTGCATCAGTTCGGTCATAGCGGAATACAGTTGAACCCCTTTATAAGAGACACGTACCGGGGAGCAGTTTCTGTCTCTTATACGAGATGTCTCTTATAAGCAGGGAACCATGTTTTCACTTACTAATCAGACCAAAGTTCAACTTGGGCACCGTATGACTAAAATAAGCTCAAAGGAACGCTACAGCATGTTGCAAAAGATTCATTCTAATGTATGTTTGGCCCAAGAATTTATGAAACTTCGTTTGCTTCACGACTGTATTTACACTGTTTTTTACAACCGATTCCACAAGCTTTTTTTCCTTTCCTTGTTTGTGGAAGATGAATCGTAGATGTTGAGTTCACAAGCCTGATGAATAGCCAGAGCGTACAGATTCATTACGCTTGCAGGACTCAACATCTGCAGTGCTTGATTTGGAGCTATGCGAGTGGGAGAGCCCGCATGTGCGATCGTGCTCCATTCAATGGATGGCAGTAAGCTTCAACCACTTCTGTCAGTTGCATTTCCACTGGCAGGGCTTCTCATTGTCATTTTATAGCTGACTGAACCACTGTGTGTTTGCTGAAGTTATAATAAATAGCGACAGGTGTCTGTTGTCCCCCTGTGTTTCCACAATGGAAGCAACTGCAATTAGTGACTGGTGGCACTGCATCTGAAGCTAAAATGTCTGTTACAAGCGAGATTATTGATTAAACTTCAAGGATGACTTGTCCCTTATAACCAATCTTCTACATCCGATGTCTGTTATAAAAGAGGTCGATTTAATGGGAAAGATAGGGCAGCCAACCATGTGGGTGAATAGTGTCTCTTATACCCATTTGTCTCTTACATCAGTGTCTCTTATAACGAGGTTCAACTCTATATCAAAATTTGTCAAAGACGGAAGTATTTCAGAATCAAGAACGGATGAGTTTAGCCATGTTTCTGTTAGAAGGATGACGTTGCAAGAAGATGAGCTGGCGAGAGAACACAGAGGATCCCGCTTGGAAAAGATGCTACGTATATTTGTGAATATGAACGGCAGCTCCGAGTTCCAAATTTGGACAGGTTTATTGGGTTTTTCCGACGATTGCTATGAACTGTGCTCGACAACCCTTTGCGCGGCATGGTCATAAACGTAGTATGTTTTTTTATTGCATGTTAGTTTGCGGTACCGGAGCTTGAAGGGTTTGTTTTGTGCCTTGCCGAATTCAACGAGGTGTTTGCGAATATAAAATCGTGGTCACTGACCAAGTCAAAAAGGAAACAATTTGACGTTTCGGAGCCCATACGGGTTCCTTGTTCACAATAAAGCGGGCAAGAGGCCGTCGTCAATTTATATGCAAGATATGGCGCAATGACTTCGTGTAGATTGCAGGCATGTTGCCATCAGTCCGGTCGACAGTATGAGGTGTGGTTTGGATGATGAGTGACTCGAGGAAAAGACTGGAGGCCAAATTTCTTTCTTTTGCTATGATAGCGGTGTCGTCCCAACCGATGCGGTGATTGTGCTGGCAGGCGTGCTCTGCCAGCGCATTCGTCGTTCGATTTTCTTTTGCAACGTCACGTTGATGCTCCTTCAATCTTCGTGAAAACTTGCCTGTTTCGCCGATATAAACGCAATCGCAGTCAGCGCAAGGGATTTTGTATACGACTCCCGGGAACTTGTCACTCTCCATCTTGTCCTTTACGTTCACGAGCCTGCTGCGCAGCTTGCTTGAAGGCACGTGCGCTCCACGTAAATCGTATTTGGAAAATACGCGGCAAAGTGCCTCGCTGACTCCTTGAACGTAGGGAATGGCGGCGCGCATGGTGGCCGTCTTGCTGGCGGTTCCGTTCGGTCGTAGAATCTGATTTTCGATTCGTGCCACAAAATTCCTAGGGTATCCATTTGCCGACAGCTCGTGATGCGCAGTTGTCAATTCTTCCTTCAATTTCTGTTGATTGGAGCATAGGCGTTTGGCTCTGGTAATCAGTGCCGAGACGACAGACCTCTTGTGGGCAATGGGGTGGCATGAGCTGTACTGCAGGTAGCGCCCGGTGTGTGTCTTCTTGCGATAAACGGTGAAGGAGAGGCAGCCGTTCGAGCGACGAATGCAAACATCAAGAAACGGGAGGCGCTCCCCAGTCTCTCGTTCACACGTGAATTGTATGTGAGGGTCAACCGAATTTAGGGCTTCCAAGAACCTCGGCACGTCATCCTTAGGGAGGATGCAGAAACAGTCATCAACATATCGTAGAAAGACCTTTGGGGCGGGTGTGAAGTTGTCCAGGACCTTCTGCTCGACCGCTTCCATGACAATGTTGGCTGCGGTGACAGATATAGAGGCGCCCATAGCTGTTCCGTGGATTTGCTTGTATATTTTGTGCCCGTAGGAAAAATAAGTGTTACTGCGACAAAAGCGAAGTAGCTCACTCAGTTCAGGCACGTCGAAGGGAGTCCGGTCGGCGAGTTTGGCGTCCGAACGCAGGGCTTCCGTGCAGGTTTGCACTGCAAGGTCCGTTGGAACGCTAGTGAACAATGCGGTTACGTCGAAAGATACCATAACCTCGTCCTCGCGCAAAGCCAAGTCCCGTACCTTTTCTACAAAATCCGCTGAATTGGCAATATTCGTCGTCGTCCTGCCAGCTAAGGGGCTCAACACTTTGTGAAGATACCCGGATAGCCGATAGAGCGGAGACCTGGTGAAGTCCACGATCGGCCTCAAGGGAACGCCAGGCTTGTGCACCTTTGGAAGGCCGTAAATAGCGGGAGCGGATCCGTTTGTACACAACAGGCGGTAATACAAACTTTTGTGTTGCGGAGGAACTACCTAACTGAAACAGCCTTGAAAGCAGCTTTTGAAGCTGAGTCTGCAGACTGCCGGTCGGATCCTTTGCAAGGGGGGCATAGGTATCCGCATCGCTCAACAGGTGCAACATCTTGTCGTGGTAGTCGCTTCGGTTAAGAAGAACGGTGGCGTTACCCTTGTCAGCCAGTAGAATGGTAATGCTGTCGTTGTAGCGGAGGTTTTTGATGGCTTGTTTTCCGGAAGCCGTAAATCGCGTCCACGGTGTTCGCTTCTTCCAGCTCGAGAGAACGCCTATGGCCCGCGTGCGTGCCTCATCACGTACCCCCGGTGGAAGCTTGCCCGCGGCTTGCTCCACGGCGCAGATAACTTTCTTCGGGTCAGGCTGAGACGTCGTGTTATAGTTCATACCAAGGCACAGAATTGAAGATTCCGCAGGCGTTGGCTCATACGATGACAAGTTTAGGACTGCATTCTTGGGGTGCGTTTCCTTCTTTGGCCTTAAAGATTCCAGTTTCTTACTTTGAGAAACTTCGCATTGTTCTTTCCTTTTGCTTGCGACAAAGTTGGCGTGAAGCTGGATGTCCGGGAAGTCATCTTGAACCAGGTGTTCAAGCTGCCGCCGAGCAAAAAATGCTTCGGTTTCCAAGCTTCTTATGTTCTTCCGGCATTCCTGGACCCGTGCAGCGAGCAGCTTCTTCTCCGCCTGTCGAATGATCTGATGGCCCCATGGCGTTTTTACGGGCGTCTTCATTCGAAGCGACTTAGGCATCAGGTTCTCGTGTCTGCAAGCAATGTTGAAGCTCAGCTGCATCTTGAAGGCGGCTACTTTAGAAGTGAAGGAAACAAATCGCCGTATCTTGGTAACAACCTCTTGTCCGTGTTTGCTCCGATAGCTAGCATAGTCGAGTGTTCGACGAAACTTCGTCTGGTCAGGGGTCATATTTGCGAAGATAAAATCGTGGTCACTGACCAAGTCAAAAAGGAAACAATTTGACGTTTCGGAGCCCATACGGGTTCCTTGTTCACAATAAAGCGGGCAAGAGGCCGTCGTCAATTTATATGCAAGATATGGCGCAATGACTTCGTGTAGATTGCAGGCATGTTGCCATCAGTCCGGTTGACAGTATGAGGTGTGGTTTGGATGATGAGTGACTCGAGGAAAAGACGGGAGGCCAAATTTCTTTCTTTTGCTATGATAGCGGTGTCGTCCCAACCGATGCGGTGATTGTGCTGGCAGGCGTGCTCTGCCAGCGCATTCGGACTGATGGCAACATGCCTGCAATCTACACGAAGTCATTGCGCCATATCTTGCATATAAATTGACGACGGCCTCTTGCCCGTTTTATTGTGAACAAAGAACCCGTATGGGCTCCGAAACGTCAAATTGTTTCCTGTTCGGCTTGGTCAGTGACCACGATTTTATATTCGCAAATATGACCCCTGACCAGACGAAGCTTCGTCGAACACTCGACAACGAGGTGTTTGCGAGCTAGCCTCGTATTAGCTGACAAGTCCTCAGCTAAGTTGAAATCTGTGTCTTTAAGTTCGCTGCGTGAAGTAAGAATTCGCTGCTTGACTTTAAAATGGGCAAATTTAGCTATAATCGGCCGATTTTTATCTGGGTGAAACACTCCTAATCTATGTGCGCTAATCTATGCAGCGCGCTAATCTAATCCTAATCTATGCAGCGTTGTCACGGCCCTGTCCACAGGAAAGGGCACCGAGAATCCCACATTCGCTGCCCTTCTTAATTAAAGCTCTGTACAAAGCGCACCAGCTAAATTTAGAAATTATAGTGTGCTGGGTTCCTGGCCATTGCGGCATAGCTGGCAACGAGGAAGCCGACCAGGCTGCCACCAGAGCACCTGAAAGAACCAGTATTGACATCACGCAAGCACCTTACCTGGATATGAAACCAGCAGTAAAACACATACTCCTTCAGCTCTGGCAGAAAGAATGGGACGGAGAAGTAAACAACCAGCTTCACTTGGTACAACCTATAATTGGCCGATCAGCTGCCAGGGAAAAAAAAGCAGGGCCTTTGAGGTCTGGCGATGCAGACTACGAATAGGACACACACATGGCACGCATTCCTACCTCCTGACTGGTGACCAGCCGACAAACTGTGCCAGATGTGGCGAGGGTCTTTCAGTCCTCCATGTTTTGGTTGAGTGCTCGGCCATGGAACCAGAAAGGAGACGCTATTTCCCGGAAATGTATCGTAAGAATATGCCACGGCACATTGCCATGTTTTTATCAGACTGTCCTGTGTTCAGTTTCAGCAGAGTTTTAGAATACCTTGATGATATCGGTTTTTTAAAGCAGGTTTGTTTTAGAAAGTAGCATTCTCGTCCACCTCATTACCTTGTTCATCCGTAGGGTACTATTTACCATGGCCCTATAAGCTCATTCCATGCCTCATCACGCCCCTTACTCGTCTTTTGGATCCGGCCCTTTACACCGGAGTAATTTTATGCACTATTTGCACTCATTTCATCAGCACATTTTTACCTTATCATAGCAATGGTGCTGTTGGCCTTAGATGCCCTTGCGCCTAAAAACCCCACCAAAGAAGAGCAGTCCATCTATCGCCTTCTCCCATCTCAGAAGAGACCTCTTTCCACTTTTTCTCCCCAATCTTTGTGTTTGTGGCTTTGCTTTTGATGCCGTCGTCGGGGCGCGACCCAGTGTTATGAGGACGTTGTATGGGAGGAAGAGGGATTGCCGGCAGCTGAGGCAGGACACAGGCTCAGCAGGCAACTAAAAGAAAAATCGAAAGTGACGGCTGCCAGCGCTGACATTCCACTGAAGTTGCCTTTCTCATTACGTTCAAATAAATCAGTGAAAGAAGAAAAAAATTCATTCCTCATGCTTTTCATGTTTTTTTTTTTCCTTCCATGCGGTTTATGTCTCTCGCGAATGTGCAAACAGTAGAGAACTCGGTGTCCGCATATTTCTACCTGCGTTGAGAATGAATCGAAGGATCAAACAGCTTATGTTTGTGTGACAATTCGTCTGTAACCAAGGTCAAGGTGTTTTCATCAATGAAACAAAAAGAAACAAAGAACCATGAATTTCAATTCGGCAATAAAAAAGCATAACGCTTTGCTTGCAGTGTTTGCAAATTTACATATTTTTCAGGACGCAGTGTTTTCTCCATGTGCATTAGCTCATTTTCATGTTCTAATCCAATTGCTTGTCGTTTCAAGCACACGCATATCGAAATGTGCAGCGGTAATATCCGCAGCCAAATGCACCTTATTATGCATGCTCTAGCGGCAAGTGACAGTGACAGACGTTGCACTTATTGTACGGTAAAGCCCGCTTATATTGAACACAGATATATTGAATTATTGCGTATATCGAACCCTTGTATAATTCTGGTAAAAATTACATGCATTTAGCACTTTTTATATTGAACGCGATTTTGCTCACCATGGATATATCGAACTCTCCCGTGCAGGATTTTTCGCTCTACTTAGGCATGCAGCAGGCTTTCCCGCAATACATCGGCGCGGGTGTCGCTTGCGACTCCCGCGCGAGCTCGGGCGCGTCCAAACCGGCCATGGCAGAGTGGACCAGCTCCACGCATGCATGCCGTTGGAGCCGGAAGCGCCACATTGGGCGCTGCGGGCTGCAGTGTCACCGAACTTCAAGTCCACGCCACTCGCTACGCGCACTTGCTGGGTTCGCTGGGTTTGCCGTTATTCGCTTGTATCCATGCTTGTCTCTGCTTGTGGGCTAACGTACGGGATAGCAGAGGACCCTGGTTAGCTTCGCTAGAGAAAGCTACGCGCCGTACACTAGCCCTGCGGCATCCGAAGACTCGCGCACGGGTTCGGGTACTCCCATGCGGTAGACAGGCTCCGGCAATCCAAAGTGAGGCTTTATTGCCTGGCAGATACAGGACATATACCAGACAACACGACTATCGCTTGCGGGGAGACAGTGGCTCCTGTTGCTCGCTCAAGCCGCGGGACTCAGACCTCGATATCCATCATCACGGCCGCGGGAGCAGGGGAGGCATCCCGTGTGACCGATCAGGGCAGAATCTCTCAGCAGAGTCCGTGGAGCCAACTGGGTTCACCGTCATCGGGGCATTCGGCATAGGCACTGCGGAGCCAACCGATTCCGACCAAATGGCCCACTCGACTCCCGGCGGAGCGCTCGTTTGTCCCGCAGGTCAGCTCGGAGGGAAGAGGAGGTCTTCCCCTGGTCAGGGAGAGGGCGGCGCAAAGGAAGGTGACAAACTGGTCCTCCTTTCCTCGCGCACACGTTCACGGCGAGCCGGTTCGGCGCGTCGCGCGGGGTCATGAAGAGGACACGACCTACGTGACGCGCCAGCTGCCCAAAATGCCAGCTACCAGCTCGCAAAAACATGTGCAGGCGAGGCGTAGGAAAACAAGGGTCCCCACTTGCTCTGTCGAAGACGCCGAGGACTCCGTACCGCTTCCGAGCACGAGTGAAGCCATCACTGCCGTGGCCCCGCTACGGCGATACTGCAGTGCCATTGAGGGCAGTGGCCTTGTGCTTGTCGACTGTTTAGATACCGTGGAGCAAGCAGTCACCAGCAGCGCGTTGCGCTCCAAGAAGCAGGCTACACTCACGCAGTTCTTCCGCCCCAATGAATTATTGTTTCCTTTCCGAGAAAGTGTCGTATCAATAGTGAACTGCAGTGTGGAAACAGCTCAGCGTTAGCTCGTGACTCTGTCGACAAGATTGCTCTCAGATAAGTTTTTTTTACTTCACTTTCTATATCAAATTTTTGCTATATCGAACTATTTTACAATCCTCACGCTGTTCGATATAAGCGGGCTTTACTGTAGCATAAGCTACACTGGCCGACGTTGAGCAGTTTCGCATGGACCCTGAAGGGCCGTGCTGCGCAAGCGCGAGGAGCATTGCATTGGATTGGATGGGAACAGATCGAATGGGATTGGATCTCAAATCCAATCCAGTTGTGTAGAGAATCGGGTCTGCACATTCGCCGGTCTGCGCATTCCAGAGGAGGGACGTCATGGCCAGAGTTCTTCAGCATGTACAGTTGAGAAACTCCGCTTCAGAATCCGGGCGGCGCGTGCCCCCCTGCTCCGTTGCAGCTGAGGGGCCAGTGTACTGGCGCGACCCTAGGGGACAAGAACTGAACTTCGTTAAAGTATGACATAATCACAATTTTTTGTAAGACGAAGCTTGCTTTTAAATTAGAAGATATTAATTATGTGAAATGTACCTCTGTGTTGTAGTTTTCCGTTTTATGACTTACAGGAGCGGCCGCAGGCATTCCAGTACTTGCCGACAGACAGGCTAGTCAGCTTGTCCCGTGCTGGCCCCCAGCGCAGGGGGGCCAACTGAAGACCGGCTTTTGATACATGGTGCCCATGGGGAGTTTCGCAACTGGTGTAAATCCAGTAACTCTGGTCATAGCCACGGCAGACGCACTGGTGACAGTGCGTGCCCAGCTGGGCACCTCCGTTGCGCAGTAGCCAAGTCTGACGCTGCGCTGGAGCCGCTTGATAGCCATTCCGCGTGGCTCCTGGAAAGCTGTGCTGCGCATGGGCGAGAAGCAGTGACTGGACTGGACTGGACCAGACTGGATTGGATTGGATTGGATTGCTGAACCTTAGCTCACGCTATGTATATCCTGGCATAGCCGAGCTAAGCCGCTGCTAATTTTTTATGCCATTTCTCGTTTAAAGTTGCTGTGAGGAATTGACTTTTTTTTACTAGTAATGCCATCAAAGAGAATTATGAATATATGCCTTCTATCTGTTAATTTCTCATCACATTTTTCTAGAACGAAATTCTCAATTAGACCGTAGCAATTTCCACATCCACGCACAAGACACTAACAATGCTAATGTACAAAAATATTTTGTTGAACTGCATGAGAGGTGTGGCAGAGATAACTGGCTGAACATATCATAATTGGATTGGATAAAAATCTCTAGCATGTCACTGTTAAAATCGATATTTCGCTGCAAAGTTTCAGCTTGAACGTAAAAAACACACGTAGGATGCCCCTCCCCCCCTTTTAAAGACGGGGAGAAAAAAAACCATGGTAGCTTTGCGCCATGAGGGTTCTCAATTTCTGTGTTTCATTATCTTCTCGGTCCTTGATGTAGTTTGTGTCGAACGTGCTGTAAAGGACTCTCCTCCATAGCCTTTCGGCTCAGCTCACTGCATTCATCGCCTCCTGTGCCTTGTTGGCCCACTTTTGTTGGCGATCTCGGTGGCTAAGTACAGAAGCTCATTGTACGCCTACACCAACTGCAAGCGGCGGCACCGCAGCGTCTTTGTGGGACGCTGTAAGTCCACCAACGCATGTAGACTCTATCTCATTCGCAAGAGGTGCTGTCGAAAAGGCGCCAATAAATCTATAGGAAAGGATGCAACCCCTTGGCCAGAAAATCTGCTGAAGCCAATGCTTGCTGCAGTATGCTGCTAAACCGCCCCCCAAAACAAGACAAACAAGCAAAAAAGTAAGGTTAGTAGCTTGGAGCGTCTGTGCCACTCTGCAGCACTCTTCAAAGCGGCTGCACGTTTGGATGGTCCAAGTCGGGGAGGGGTGGGGGATTAGGAGGCCGTTGTGTGGGAACGTGAACAAAAGGAGAGTCGAAGAAGCTAGTTTTGTGGGCACTCTGCTTCTGCTCTCCCATTTATTTGGATCCGCCACTGCGTCGCCTGCCCTTCCTGCACAGAGTGGACATCAACCTTCTGTCTGATCGGCGTGCTCAGTATTCTTCTGTTCCATCAAGAATACTGCAAGAAGTGCGGGCGCATTTATGTGCGAGCGCGTCCGGGCGTGCGCGTGTGCACGCGCATCTGTGTGTGGGTTTGTGCAGTTGCAGGAACAGCTCTCATTTCTACACCCCGTGCATTTTGGGGCTGCTGTAATCATTTTATAAGCATCAAAATTTTCTCCCGAGAAATTTTCCTTCTCCTTCGGCGGTATTTTATTGGGCGTTGAAACCCAGTGTGCACAAAACACATGCGCTCGCAAGTATGCACGCATGTACACACTCCCATGCACATGCACACACTATGTTAGATTGCGCACATCTGCTCTCCTGTCCTACTCCAGCATCTTATGATCATGTGCACACCAAATGCAGAGTGCATGCCTTGATACCGAAGCAATACAGCGGATGGAATAGTCAGGGTGTCTAGCGACCGGGAAAACCGGGAAAACCGGGAAAAGTCGGAATTTTGAGCCACCGGGAAAAGTCGGGGAATTTTGGAACCAAGTAGTACCATTCAGGGAAAACCACTTTGGGGCCTGCCCACACAGTTTTAGAATAGGGGAAACCAGTGTTGGAGGCCCCCAAAAAGTTACCGAACACAACACATTCGCGCGCGACGAAAGCGTGAACCGCATGAAACGTTTTTTGGTTTTTCTGCAAGGGAAAACGCGGCACGTACGCCCGAGGTGCGCTGACGCCGCCGCGCAAACCACCCGCATGGTGCGTGCCGAGCGGTAGGCGGTGGCAACATGCAGCACCGGCCGCGGAGTCGTGCGGTAGCTCCAACGGCCGCTTCTAACCGCTCTTTAAAATGCTACTCAAGGCACAAACGCACTCGCTTGTGCAGGAAAGGAGCCACCGCAGGCACGAAATCGTCGACGCGGCTGTGAAAATACCGTGCACGAATCCCGTGCAGAAACTCGCCCTGCGGTTCACGCAGCTGGCTTAGGTTGCTGGGTGCATTTGCGGCAGAGGGACGGCTAGGTGGTGCCCAAATCGCACGCAAGACGGGCTTTTTTTTCAGCAAATTTTAAAAGGCAGCGCTTTTTGGGAGCTAATCTTGAAAGAACTTCCTTATGGCATCAGGAGCCAGAATTACATAATCAAAAAGGAACATGGTTTAGCGCGAACCCAGTGAACCGCATGGGGTGTTTTCTGCTCGCGAAAACGCGCCGCGCACGTCACAGGCGCGCTGACGCTGCCGCGGAACTAGAATTCCTTTATATATAGCTATATATATAGCTTATATATATAGGTATATAGAGGAACTCTACGCGGAACTGCCCGCACGCTGCGCGGGGTGCTGCCGGCGGCGGCAACATGGCGGCGGCTTTGACCGCGAAGTGGTGACGGGAGTTCGAGCGACCGCTTCTAAGCGTTCTCTAAAATGCCGCACAAGGCACGCACGAAGTTGCTTGTGAGGTAAAGGAGCTTATAATGTGGGAGAAAACGGTACAATAAAACATCATCCGCGCCGCTACTGAAAGGGCCCATGCAACGGGGTGGTAAGCCTTAACATCTCTGGCGGAGCCAGCCGGCTGCCTCGAGAGCTTCGAAACTGCTGCCATGAGGCGCGCGGCTCCCCATTGAAGCAAGTCGTCAGGCTCCTCCCACTGCCGCGCGCAACGTGCGTCATTTTCTGAGCGAGGCAGAAGCTGCCGCGCGCGCGAATCATCGACGCGGGCGTCAAAAAATCGCACGCGCAACGCACCATGCGGTTCACGTTGCTAGCCAGGACAATCCAGAAAAAAAGCAAAAAGTGCTCGCTGAAGCGCAACTTGAAGCTTCTATCCCGCAAGATGAAATAAACTCTCTGAAGCCGTAACTGAAGGCAAGCAAACCTCAAACTGAAGTTAATCAAAGTGCATTTTGAGAATTAGGGCACTTGCAACAAATGAGTTTTTCCGTATGATCGAATGTGTTTTCTGTACGCTTTTTATATGCTGCACAAACCGTTTCCACAAAATGGCGCGTGTTGTATTGGTCAGGGAATTTCAACTAAAATGGTCATGGAAAACCTTGAAAAGTCAGGGAAATTGAATTGGGAAATTTGCTAGACACCCTGAATAGTGCACTGCAGGCCGGTGTTGCATAAAGCACGCAGAAGAAGCACGTGTATTTTCACGTAGACCCCGGTCTTTGGCTGCATCTGTTAATTTGTAGCAAATACGTCTGATATTGGTATAAAGTTCCGAAATAACGCCCACCGGAATTGCAAAGATATCAAGTGAAAAATATGAGATGGGCGATCTTTTGGGTCAGGTGTGAAAAACTAGAAAAAGTGGCTGCCTGGCCAACCGAAACTGTGGAGATATCAAGAAAAAATACCAGATGGGCGAACGTTTGGCTCGAGTGCGCGCATCAGCACATGAATAGATGATTTGCGTTTATTTTGTTCACTCATCGGAGCTGAAGCTATCGATTTTGGCGGGGTGGGCGATCTTTGGGTTATTCTAGTAAACTGAGTTTTTCACCCCTACACGGGGGTGGGCGTTCGCTCGGAACTTTACGGTATAGCAATCACCATATATCTCACAGGTTCGCAAAATAATAAAAAAACTCCTAATTTTTACTTTGTCGTACAGCACCCATACATTTCTTATTCTTTATTATTCTTTATTCTTTATGCAAACAAAATGAAAACGTTGCATTTCAGCGAAGAGTTCATTCTGTTCACCCAAGTGCGTGCATGATTTTATGTCAGACTTGCTAATGTGGTTAGCAAGGCGACATATGTCAAGGCAAGCTTAAAATAAAAATGCAACAAAATTGACGAAGGATGAGTATCGTACCAGGCAAAACAATATCGGCCTAGACTGTTTGAGAGAGAATGCGACAATGTTTTTTTTTTTTTTTCTTGGGGTTGGAAAAGGGGGTTGGGGGCATCAAAAAAAATTTGGTTCCAATCTACGCTGTGAAAGTGGTTGTACTGCGAAGCTAGCTTGCAACAACACCCACAACAATTACCCATGTGGAATCACTTGAATTCACACACGGGGCACTACAAAGAGTTAAACCAGAGACTCTGCCAGCTATTACCTGGGATTTGCGGGGGCGGCATCGCGAATGCAGCTGAGTCGGCCACGGCTGGGCTACGGCGGCAGACACCACCACTTTGGCTTGGCGGACGCCGTCGCTTAAGCTCGACGAACTGTGGACGTTGCCGCTCTAGCCCGGCCATGCATTGGCAGAAAGGAACTGGAGAGGAGCGTCTTTGGAAGGGTGAGGAGAAGGGCGGCGGCGTCACCACTCTCGCTGCCATCTTGTTTCATGTGTCACCTCCAAAAAGCACCCTCCCCCTCCCCAGGCGCTGAATACTACAAAGTTACACTCTGTATCCCCGTCTCCCCTTCGGGCCCAGGTTCGACCCCTGGCGGTGCCAGTGGTGGTTTCTTTGGGTGGCCAGTTGGCTGGTTAGAGGTGTACTGCTTCACAGGAAAAGGGGAATTCTGTGCACTGTAAGGCTCATGGCTGTTTTCCACTTGCTTGTTCATCCACAAACCCTCGATAGCTGGACAGCGGCATGTTAGCTTATACTTATAAAAAGAAACATTTAAACACATGACCCCATCAACTAAAGCCTTTCTTGCAATTGTTGGTCCTTCTTGTCCGTTTAGTGGGCATGAGTATGAGCGGTGACTGTGAGCAGATTTTTTTTTTTTTTTTTTCGGGTGTGATAATATAACTATCATAAGCTCCAGTTTCGAGTCAGTACTCGTCCTTGCATTCTTTTTTAGCTTGTGTGTATGCATAAACTTGGGGTTGCATTGAAAAAGAGGAATGCTAGTACAGTAAAGCCTCGGTGATACGAATCTCCACACTTTCCTGACTGTGGAAAAATCACTTGTTGTTGGGGTAGACCATGAAATATTTTTTCTTGTCATGGAAAATGATTGACGCTAAAGTGTAAGGTATGAAATGATAGAGGAAGGATAGGTTATTCCCGTAGTAATAATTTCAAACAGTTTTTTTTTTAATTAACAAAATGAAAGTAACAAAGAAAAAAAATGATGAAAACATCAACGCTACCAGAGTCCTTCAATGACTCTCTGGTCATGAAACTCACGGCCAAGTTTCGTACTGCCGTGAATCTTGCATTGGGTTTGTTTATTTATGTTTTGCTTTTGCCGCCTGGCTGCGCCGGTCTCTGTTATCGGTGTTGTCTGTGGGCCAAGGGAGGCGCGTGTTCCGTTCTTTCTTTCTGTGTTATCTCTTCTGATAGGGAGAGCGTTCCGAACTAACGTGAACAGCCTAGAATAATCTTCGTTGATCTACAGTGCTCTGGATACACTTCGACTATTCGAGAAACCCTCGCGCCGAGTGATAAATTCGCAATTTTCGTAATTCATAATGCACCAACTAGCCCAACAGCACATTTTACTGAAGTATTAGCACAGTTTGCAGTTCTGGTATTTTTCAATTTTTTGTGGTTGGTACTGGGAACCCTGAGGTGCAGCACAGTTTGCAGTTCTGGTATTTTTCAATTTTTTGTGGTTGGTACTGGGAACCCTGAGGTGCAGTTTTAGGGGAAACTAAGGAGGGACGGTGGGGCCCGCGAGATGTTGCTCATCACAGCTGAGTTCAATGAGCTCGAGTCGGGAAGCGAACTGATCAAAGTGCAAGCTCTGTGACAGCTCCAGAACTTCTGGATGCTAGCGACGAAATCGGTGGCTCGTCTTCCGGAGCGTCACGCCAAGGTCAACTCTGGGCAGCCTTTGCGGAGAGAACTCGACTCGTTGTGCAGCTGGCACCAAGGGTGTCCCGCCTGAATAAAGTCGACACCCTGAAGATAAGAACTGTCACCTTCAGAGCAGGCTGGATCTGTTTACATCAACGCGCACCCGCAATAAAACGGACGGAGGAGGAAGTGAAACTTACCCGTGGATACTTGTTGATGTTCTGCGGCGGTTTGACACACTTTCACCGTCTGTACTAAAGTCTGACGAATTGAAGTCATCTTCTGTGTCTGTGCTGCTAGCATCATCCACAGGTTCCTGCTCAGATTCATCGGAATCCATTGAAATTCGTCTGTGTGATGCATCAGTGAACGGCGTCGACGCCATAACCGAAACCACGTGAGCTCATCTCCTTCCCCCCTGCGGTAAAGAAAAAAAACTCGAAAGCAAAGCTTATAAAATACGTCCTCCTTTATTCTTTGGATGGCGTTAGCTGTTCAGGCGCGCTCGTAGAGTGCCAAAATTTGAATTTGTATTCATCGATAATATACTATCGGGGTGAATAGGCGCGGTCATGAAAGTGTTAAGGGGTCGCGTAAATTATTCGTGTTACCCGAAATTCATATCACCAAAAAGCAACCAAAATCAGCTTGGCAAAGAGTAGTATTTTATTTGTGCTGGAAGAAGTCCCAGAGGTCCTTCTGGGTTCTTTTTCTTGCCAGGTCGGCCAGTGGCGAATTCTGGCAGTTGAATACCTGCGTGGATCTGCTCTCCCAAACGCGCTCGGATGCCACGGCATGCCTCAAAATGCCCAGGGTGTGGCCATCGCCATCGTCGTTGCTGCTAGAAATTTTGGGTTGCGATGACTCAAACGAAGGTCGATGTTGCAGTGTCACGGCATCAGTGTCACTGCTCATCGACTTTTCCCAAAATTTGTGACTTCTCTTTGAATGGAAGAGCCTTTCGCTTTCTTAACATGCCAACCTTCCGTTGTGCACGTATCTGTTCAGCTGATGCACTCGCAATTCAAAGGTGGCTTACTCTGGCTGGGATGCTGGAGAACGATAAGCATGTGCAATGCAACTTCAGTAAGAGTGAGCTAGGTGAGGAAAGATCGGATGACTGGACCGACGAACCAACCAGAGTGCCAGGCAATTCCATTCGTCATAAACGACAGGGGGAGGTGCGTGCTCTGCGCAGTGCGTGGCCTTCTGCCGGCCTTCCCCGTACTCCAGACTTGGAAACCTCCCATGGCTCTCTCCCTCTTTCTGCTTTTTTTGTTGCCCGCACAAACGGTGCGTTCGGCAGCAGTGAAAAAGAGAGTCAGTCTCGGTGCACCCGGGAGGGGAGCTTTTTCGTGCAGTCCCCCTCGCCCCTTTCCGGCCAGCGATTCGCTAGTTTGCATCGCCCGTACCAGCACGTGGGAGCGTTTGGAGCACCTGAAACGTGGCTCACTGTGTACAGGGCACTTTGGCTGGGGATTGTACGAATTCATATCATCCTGAAATTCGTACTAGCCATTATTGTATCACAGGGGATCAATTCTCTAAAACGAGAGGTCGTCGCTTTGAAACGATGCGGTAGCGCCATGCAAATGCATGTGTTCTTGGGTTGGGGCCGTCGCTTCGGGGGATGGGAAAAGGGGGAGAGGTTTCTTGCACTCCTGGCTACTCCTGGCACCTCCTCTCCCCCTTTTCCTATCCCCCAAAGCGACGGCCCCAACCCAAGAACACATCGTTTCAAAGCGACGGCCTCTCGTTTTAGAGAATTGATCCCCAGGAGAGCACGAGTACAACGTGGCATGCAGTGTTTCATCTCACTCCCGCTGCACATGAACTCACTTCTCGCAGCCTCGCTCAGCATGTATAGGTAAAATGAAAGGGTGAAACGGCCAAGCCCACAAACATTGCCTCCCTTTCACAATGCCGCAGCGAATTCCTCATCTCCCCAAGCCATAACAGCCCGCGCTATCTCTCTTCCTTGAGAAAGTCCCTCTGAGTGGGAGCCTGGTCTCGTGACGCGCCTTGGCTGATGGTTTCAAAGAGTCTGAGGAGAGCTGTGGCCTAGTGGACTGATTTGCACTCTCTGGTGTGAACCTGTTCGTCTGTACCGCGCTCGGCAATGCTGTGAAATGCAAAAAAAACTGCTTGAAAACTTTGCCTCAGGATGGCACCACACGCTACTTTTTCACTACTGTTGCAATAAAATCGTTGCTGCAGTAATAAAGAAGAGGTAATTGTACGTTTACTTGGTATTGTCTCAAAGATATCAAATCGACGTTAAAGTTTATGTAATGCACTTTCAGGATTTTCGTGTATGTAGGTAAATGGCGTGTTTGCATGGTTTCGGAGGGGCGATAAAAATCAGACAATTTATGTATCAGTTTACACATGTTATATTTATCACAGCACAAAAATTGTATGTAATTATCTAGAGAAGGGCACCCGCCACGGTGGTTCAGTGGCTAAGGCGTTGTGCTGCTAAGCACGAGGTCGCGGGTTCGATTCCCGGCCGCGGCGGCCGCTTGTCTGATGGAAGCGAAAAGCAAAAACTCCCGTGTGTACCAGATTTCGGCGCACGTTAAAGATCCCAGGTGGTCAAAATTAATCCGGAGCCCTCCACTACAGTGCGCCTCATCGCCTGCGTTGCGTCGGCGCATTAAACCCTACAATCAGCAGTCAATCATCTCGAGAAGGTCTTCAAGTTTGATCTGTGAAAATATTGAAGGTGCCTCTTCAGCAGGCATGCGCCACTGCTGCACACAAGGGCCTGTGTGTATGTGCAAACTGCAATATTTGGACTAAAATTACTCAACAACTGCCTAATCAAATGCAGCGAAATTGCGGTTCTATACAAATGCATACGCTGGCAATGCGCATACAAAAATGCATTGTTCTGCATTAAGCTGTGTAAAGTTTACTGCGAGTGAAGTTTCACTATTTTAGCTATTTTCCAACGGCTGTATAACAAAATATATTTGCTGAAATGTAAATTCCTGGTGTCATTGTCTGCATAGACATGTGCTCTAAGTGCGTACCAAGCCGCATGTAATTACATCCAATAGTGTTCTGTAATCATGGTTTCAAATGCCGACGCAAGCAAAGCAAAAATACAATTTTTCTCTCTTGCAATTCGGCTTCTTTTTCTAAAGCCAAATCAGCTGAAATACACTGGTTAGCAATATTGCAAACTAGAAGACTTCAGCTTTTTATTGATACATTAGCCACGTCTGTGGCATAAACTGAAGTGTAACAGCGGCTACACAACCAGCGCCCAAAATTGGCAGTGAAAGTCGAGGGAGTGCAACCACCACCTTAATCTCATGTCGCCTGTTGACTGTGCTGGCATTAGCTTAAAGCCACTGGTTCACTGTAGCTACCATGTTGGTGCTCTTCGAGCACGGCAAGAGGCCGTGACCTTATCTGCCACTCTTTTCACTAGAAGCACTGAGAAAGTTGAGAGTGAGGCACCAGAAATGGCGGTGGTGTCGTCACACGCATGCCATGCATGCAAGGCATTATCTAAGACTGCTTTTCTTACCCGCACACAGGCTGGCTTTTTTTTGTGTGTGTGTGTGTGTGTGTGTGTGTGTGTGTGTGTGTGTGTGTGTGTGTGTTTGTGTTTTGCTGTAATTAGTACATGTCGCAAGCCCCTAGCAGACATTTTTGGAGCAAACTGTAGTGCTCACTTTTTTTTTTTCTCTTAACACAAACAAATTCAACATTCGAACTTTCAGTTGTTATGTGTGGCGTTGCTAGTTTTCATAGGCCCCGAAGCAGTTACAGGAGGTGTTCTAAGTCTCGCTAATGCATCATAATGTCTGAGTAACAGAATCATGTTCCGAGAGATTCGTAGCAAGAAATATTCCGGGAAGCTTGCACTCGCACCGCAAGACTTGAATGGCGAAGCTGTTGTAGGTGAGCATTGGCGGACACAAAGTTAAGTTTCCGTATCATTGTGGTGCTAGTAATGGTCGTCATATGCATCGAAGAGGCTGTTGTCTTCTTTGCGGCAAGTGGTGGATGCAAAGTCGTCCTCAGCATTGTAGACTTCCACCAGCTCTTTGTCACCGGCTCGAGGCAGCGGTGCCGGGATCTGCAAGTCATCTCAGGAAGGATTGTCACACCCGTGGCTTGATCTCCAATTGTCCATAATGGCTTCTAGGGAATGCGGCGGCTGTGGTGGCCTCTCCCAAGCAGGGTGTCCTTTCATTCGTAGTATCAGCGCTGGAGTTTGCTTTTTTGTTTAAATGTGCGGTAGCGCTTGACGAAAACGCTGGGGTTCTTTTTTATTATTATTATTATTTTTGCTAAAGCTATTGCGCTTGCCGGGGATGCTCGGCGGTCACTACGAGGCATGCGCTCATGAGCACTCGGCATTTTCTTGGTATTTTTTCCTGCAATGGCCAACTTACGGCCAGTAACAACAGCTCTGTTGTTAAAACAAGCCCAGATGAACATGACAATTAACTAACTCTATTAAACACAACTACTGGAGGCTGAGAAAGTGCGTAATGCTCTTTTGTGCTTTCGTGCCTTCCATGTCAGCCACCTTAAATGCTTAAACCCGTGCCACAGTTTCATCACGCTGCCGGCGCTTGCGGTGCGCTGCAGGGCATGGAGAGTGTGATGGTTCTCTGACATCGACGGCAGTTGGTCACACACATCGGCATCTTTACCGTCACTTTCAGCTGTGATTTCATTGGCTTCCAATTCTTCAATAGACCTTGGGCCACAGGTGGCAACATTGTCGTCCGTGGTGACAAGATGTTAAGCAGAAGCTTTAGATTACCGCAGCCCTCCTCAATATCCCGCTTATCATCATGGGATTCCTGCTTTTCTCCCATCGGAAGCAGACGGGCATGGCAAAAAAAAGGTGTAGCAGCCGTGCGGTTGCTGTATTTGGGCTGCACACTGCTGAGGGCAAGATACTTGCCCGGCACTGTGCCTAGATGCGGGGCAGCAATGAGGGAGTGCCAACTCGCAGGTCTCTGGCCACACGGATTACGTGAAGAAGATGGACATCATCCTGAAGGCTGTCGGCATCCAGACGTGTGACGACGTGCTGGAGGCAGACCCCGGCATGCGCAAGTCGAGGTCCTACGCTCCGGAGAGGGCCGACAACTGGCAGCCACTGCATCGCTCCAGGTCCGACTCCGTGCTCTGCAGCAAAAAGAAAGCTGCGCAGGTCAGTGGTTGCGTGCTTGCGTTGAGTGGGCTGCTGCTCCGCATGGCTAGGGAGCAGTCGCCCTGCTGCTCTTGCTGTGCAGATGACGGAGCCCACACGAAACGGGATGTATGCTTCACTGTGGCCGGTCCATGTTCTGGCTTCAACATGCAGTGGGTTGTCAAATTGTTGGCACAAAACAGCGCAAAGAAACTGAACGAAAGACGAGAAAGAGACAAACACGGGCGCTGTATTGCGCGGCAGCAGTTGGGGTTAGCATCCATTACTTCAGCTTGTCAGACCCCACGCTGTCTCCATGGAGCCCAAATTTTGTGCAACTGATACAGGGAACACAGATACGTTCCGTCTCGGGACTTGTAGCAGGGCATCCTTGAAATGGAGGCAGGGGAAAAGAAATGGTACGTAGAAAGTCATTAACATAACTCATTAAGTCATTAGCTCAACCAACATACAGAATTTTTTTTTGCCTGAGTAAAACAAACCCTATTAATCTAAACCTGAAAAAAAACACATAAAACATACAACTGTTTTATCGCCTAGGTAAGAAAAAGCCATGCATGTGATTTACACAATGAGAACGATGTGTATAAAACGATAGAGATGCTTATCTCGTCATCATTACAAATTTATGACAGCAATGAAAAATGAAATAAAACATGTAAATGTACTTTGCTAAGTACATCAGTCAATACTAAAGGAATTCACAATGTGTCAGATGAAGTCAAAAACATAAAAACGTCTAAATGATGCCACACTACCACTGCATACCGTAGCAAGAATATCATTTCGCACAAAGAATTCAACTCACAAGAAAGAGCACTAATAAATATCATGCATGCACACAAATGTGATGAGGAGTACCCGGGGTTTGAATACTGCAAAAGGTATTGACCACTTTGCCTGACGGCGAAAACTGTATGGAGCCGCCAAAGCTGCTTTCAGATTACACAGAGACAGAAGTGCCAGGTTATTATTTTTAACGCTGTTTTTATACACCACAATAAGCCTGTAGTTGTATAACTGCGGGAATGGCAGTATCTTGTAATTTAAGAAAAGATTGTGTGAGGATGCATCCCAGGGAGCGTTTGCAATATGGCAAAGTGCTTTTTTTTTTTATGCATAAGGATTTTGTTTATGTTGAATTTATAAGTTGTGCTCCAGACCAGAGAGCGGTAGTTTACCTGAGTTGAAAAAAGGGAGTTGCAGATGAGTAGATTTAGGTTTTAGATTTTTTCACCGTAGTGTAACTTCACCTCCAAAAGCTGCTTCTTTTAGTCTCCCCTTCGTGGGCTAGGGGACTTTCCATGTGACAACAATTGAAAGGTGCTACTTTGGGACTGGTATTCGTCGATCTCGTTCGACCATTGCCCGGCCAACGGGCGAGGTGTGTGGGCATTGGTAGTACAGCTTTTGCTGACCGGCGGGCCAGGGCTGCGAGCAGCAGCATACGCCATAGCTTGCGGTGGGCGGGAAGCTTCCAGCAATGTAGAAATCTTCAGTGCTTGTTGCACTCCATTACAGATCACGTCACTTGACACTTTTGTGGCCGCGCCTATTCCCATCGATAGTATGTTATCGGTGAATACAAATTCAAATTTTGGCGCTCTCTGAGTGCTTCTGGACAGCTAATGCCATTGAAAGGGTAAAAGCGGAAATATTGCATCAGTTTCGCTTGTGCATTTCTTTTATTCATCACGGGGATAATTTTTAAAGGTCCTTCGCAGTCGGGCGCACGTGGTTTCGCTTGCGGCGTTGATGCCGCTTGCCAATGCTCCGTGGGAACGGCGAATTTTGACGGATTCCGATGAATCTGAGCTGTAATCTCTGGATGATGGTTGCAGTGCAGACACGTCAGATGACTTTGACTCGTCAGACTTCAGTACGGACGGCGAAAATGCGTGAAACTGCCCCGTAACGTCAGCAGGTATGCACCGGCAAGTTTCGCTTTCTCCGCGGGTCATTCTGTCGCGCCGCGCGTTGATGTAAACATATCCGGACTGTTCTAAAGATCATAGCTCTTATATGAAGGGTGTCGGCTTCGTTCGGGCGGAGCCACTTGGTGCCAGCTGGGCTGAGTGGGGCTAACCTTTGTTTCACTGCGTCGAGAGACTGCTTCGCGCGGTGGCATGATAGGCACTATACGCAATAGCTCATGTACGGTATCGCTCCGTCCAAGCGACGGACCCGGATGTCAGCGGGCGCGCGCGTTTTGAAAGGAGATTGCTATGAATGCGGGATGTCGTCTGCCTTTTCTCACGTAGTTTGCTTGTCGTCGCTGCAGTAGTTTATAAGCATATTGAACCCAAAAAATCACGGAAACGGCTCATGCCATGTTCAAAATACTCCCAGTGACGCACTACTTGCGCCACGCGGAGTAACCTCCGGCCGCGTTGTTGAGGCACAGCGGCACCTTCCGTTGCCGTTCTTAAGTTGTAACCGAGTATAGTGAGTGTATGTATGTAAATAACTTTTGTTCTTACAGAAATCATATTTTCAGTTTTATTATGTAAGGGCCTTGTATTCAAAGTGTATATTTCAATATTTTTGTTTACCCTGTGCAAAGTAGCATTCATGTTTTCATTTCTTTTTTTCTTTTTGTTACTTTTTTGTTTTGATAATTTTTTGCTAATATTCATAACAAATGTGTTGTTCGAAATTAATACTGTTGGAAAGCCCTATCCCTCCTCTGCCATTTCATACCTTACACTTTAGCGTCAGTCATTTTCCGCGGCAGGAAAAAATATTTCTTGGACTACCCAAAAACAGCCGATTTTTTGCGCGGTCACAAGCGTGCTAACGAGGGGATTCGGGGTTGCGGCGTCATTTGAAAAAGTTTCAGCAGCTCCTCCCTGACTACTATGCGGATGGTCTCGCATAGTGTATCAGACCTAATAGTGCCATCACCGATCATCTCTGAAACCAGTGGATTCAGTGCAAATATCAGGCGTTTTCTACATCGCGGGTGCCTTAGCTGCGAAATCGGCTACTGTCTCTGTGGGCTTCTGGGCGAGGCAAGCAAGAGCTCTTGTTTTACCCCCCACATCAAAAACCGCAGTTCCTTTTCTTCCGTAATTTCTGGGTTCACACAGCGAAACAATGTCCATCTCCTCAACAACCTCTTTGTTGGGGTGTTGCATCCACATTTCCAGCAAAAGCGCGGCTTGTTCCTTCCATATGACATTAGTGAAGTTTTTAAGAAACTCGTTCTTGAATAGGGTCCAGTTGGTCAGGAAGCTCTCACGTTTCTCAAACCAAGTTCAGGCTGCGTCGTTTAAATAAAAGAAATAGTGTCAGAGGGCTTTGTCGTTGTCCCACCTGTTGAAGATCCTGACACCTTCTAGTTTCTCCGACCACTCTTCTGGGTTTTCACCAGGTGGTCCCCGGAATGATGGTGGTTCCCAGGGGGGCTGCAGAACCACTGGGGATGGACTTGCAGGGTTGGTCACTCTCCACTTTCATTGGGCTGTGTTGAAGGAGACCGTATTTGGGGAGAAAGCCTTGCAGCCAGCGGCTGGCACGAGTCGGACTTGCTTGGCGGCTTGCAGGGGCTTAGGGTTTGTGTATGCAGTACCGACACCATGTGTCACATAGACAAGGAAGATGCAAGTTTCTTCAAGGAACAAAAGTTTATCAGAGCGAACTTGTGGTCCGCTAAGAACTCAAAGAATGCACAAGCAGCAAAGGAGTACTCAACAAAATGACATGCACGAGGAGTGTCCGCAAATCGAATTCCGCGGTGTTTGTCATGCGGGCAGTTATCTGAGTAATTAAATCTAGATCCAGAACACTGGCAATCAGAGACAAACATTCTAGTTCAGTGACGACGGGGTGAGACACTCTCCATGTGCAATAAGATGGCCTGTGCGGCATTCAAAAGAACGAGAAGGAAACACTCATTTTGCTTCAAAAAAAATCCCGCCATCTCCACAAACTGAATGATGATGAGTGGGGCGAAGCTCCAGTGCTTATCGGTAAAACCGTGAAACATTCGCCCACACATCGTATAAAGACTCGACACGTTGTTATAGGGGTGATTGTAGATACACTTATAAACACGATGTTTATTATTTACATATCGATGCAATTATATACACTTACATACACACAAGATGTAATCATTTACATATCGATAAAATTATATACAAGGATTACATCTCTCTAACTAGCGCGCGCGCCCGAGTATGCAGCGGAGCAGTCGGGACGGAGGAGTACAGGTGCGCCGTTGAGCGGGCGACCTATGAACTGTTGCACAGCTGCGCCTCTAGCGGTCGCCTCGAGAACTAGTGGACACGGCGGGCCGAGGGACTTGCCCCGAGCAAGAGGAGCTTCGCCCCTAAAACGAAACGGCAGCCGGGCAGTACGGCCAGATGCTGACAACAAAACAGAAAGCATGGTTTGCACCAATATATCAAGGGCTCTGGTGGCACATATTGAGTAATCAGTAAAAATTCCCAATTCAGCCCCACATTCAGATCTAACATTTCACCATTGTAAGCACGCTTCTCTGTTTGCTTCGAGCCATTATGTCGTACAAATGCTCACAGATTATGGATAGCCACGAAAGGAGTTGTGCGGGATATTTCACCTTTGTATTGCTGAGTGCACATTCTGGTGAGCTTAGGAAACACGCCATACATTGCATCATTTATTGTTTTGTTAGCATGATATGTGCACCTTGCTTTTGCCGTAATGCAGTTTTTTCACACCGATCCCTTTATGTATTGCTTGAGAAGCACGATAAGTGCGTTATCGTAACAGTTTTTTTATCCAGAATGCCGACTGCACTCTCGGAGCTTTTTAATATGCATAGTTAGTTACGCCATCGTCCCTGCAAGTCCGAGCTCACTGCTCAAATGTCTCGCTCAGACATTTGGGCAGATAATAGATTAGGGGCCAGTGAAAGTGGTAAGGGAAAAGGTGTTGGAGGTGTAAAGCGAGTTGCTTGGCTGCATTTTTCTCATTGAAAATATGAACTGCTTTCATTGTATAGGGTTAATAAAATTGACCCGCTCTTCACCCGCAATGTGCAAGGAAGTGGCAGCAAAAGCTACGTCACGTTTGTCATATATGTAGTAGTGGATTAGAGTCAAACCCGGTGATGACGAAATCCCACGACTACGAAATTCCCGCGCCAATGAAATATTTTCGGGTCCCTTGCAAGCGTCCATAGATATCCATGTATTTCATATCTCTCGGCAATGAAATCTTTTTGGACAGTGATCCTGCCTTAATGAAACTTGCTGCAAGCCCAGTCGGCATGTTATTTACCAGTTTGAGGCTAACAGTGTCCAACAATTGCTTGAATGCATTTTTTGCAGGCTTGAACTGCATAACCTTCTGCCACAGCATGCTTGCATTGCCCCTTGATTTGAAGCAGCAGGCACGGCCTGCTGTGTGGAGTAAAAGCGGCGGGGCGTGCCTGGCGGCCTTCGCCACTGAGATTCGAGAGCACGAGATCCGAGGCGCCGGCAGCTGTGACGTAGCGGCTAGAAAGGAAAGTGTGGTTAGCGGTGAAGCCGCCGATAGGAATTTGCGAGGGGGCGTGCGCGGATCGTCTGCAATGCGATTGCTGCTTTTATCAGAGAGAAGCACCGCTTGTTTCCTGTGCCGTAGCAAGTTTAAAGGTGCATTAGTGCCGCAAAAGTAGAGCCACAGTTTTGGGCCAGGCCGCTGTATGGGGTACAAGTCGTGCAAAAAGAACTGTCGTTGTTTGGCGTTCCGAAGGACACGTGTCTGTATTGGCACAGGGGCGACGAGCAATACAGTTGAACTTCGATATAACGAACCTCGATTTAACGAAATTCGTGATATAACAAATTTTTTCAAGATTTATATCAAAATTTTGCTAAATGCATGTATTTTTATCTCGATTTTACGAAGTAATTTCGTGCTGCGCTTCAGATTTAACGAAGTCACGGCAAGAAAGTAAGCACGAAATTCCGGTCGAGGCACGTTTTATATTGCCTCTTAGAGCCTAAATTGGAAGCATTCAGTACTCGCGTATATGCGGTTGACAACAATTACAAGTGATGAAAGAAGCTGCTCAAACTGCTAGCGGTCATGGACAGTTTAATAGTGCGTCCACCATTTTGACGTCTCCATGGGGATGATGATGATGATAATTGAAGGCCTCCCCTTTAAATTGGGGTGACGTCGTGCACCATCTAGCCTATCTTAGTAGTTTGAATTTAAATTTAGTCCCTCAACTCGGATTTCTTTTTAATTCTGTCCTGCCGCTACCCTTGGCTGGGATAGCATTTTATCGACTTCCCTGCTTTTTTTCCACCATTACTCCAGCCGCTGCTTAGTAATACCTATTGCTGACCAGTTAATGCTTCCATCAACTGCGAAGCCCAGTGCCTCAGGAAGTAGGACTTTACACTCAATTCTATCCGGCTGAATCTTTTGGCATTCTATTACTATGTGGTCGATTGTTTCTTTATTCCTGTCACATCCACTATGTGGTCGATTGTTTCTTTATCCCTGCCACATCCCACACGCCTCATCCTGTGACGAATACTATTTGCTCACGTAAGTTCGAGTTCTCAAGCAGCCAGCCCGCGCCTCAAAGAGCAACGCACTGCCTTTATTGTAGTCATAAAAGTTCTCTTTCCAGATCTCTTGTTTGCTTGCTTTGTAGATTCCCAGTGATCCCATCTTTTCCATCCTCTCTTTCCACATGAGTGTCTCTGCTTCCTTCACTTGCTTTTTAACTGCCCCCCATTGTTTATTTGCCGCGGTCAAGTTATATTTAGTCGCCAGCTTTCACGTCCTCTTTCGCCATTGGGTGTCCACACTTTTAAGGTACAGGTACCTGTGCACTCTGGCTGCCCAGTTCTTCTCATCTAAATGTCTAAGCCGCTCCTCAAAACGTGTTTTACTTTGCGCTTCCGTTGCCTCAAATGAAGCCCAACCCATATCGCCTTGTACCACCTCATTTGTAGTCTCACTGTGAGCTCCCAGTGCTAATCTTCCGACTTCCTTTTGGTTAACCTCCAGTCCCGACAGGATATCTGACTTTAAGCATAATACGGCATTAGAGAACGTGAGCGCCGGCACCATTACCCCTTTCCAGATGCCTCGCACTACCTCGTACTTATTGTATCCCCAAGTGTTTCATTACTGCTGTATTTCGTCTCCCTTTTAGTTTGAGGTGTTCTTCATGGGCATTCAGGTAGCCTTTTCCTTCATTAATCCAGATCCCCAAGTATTTGTACTTATTTACTAATGGTATGGCTTCCTGTTGAATCCTTATTGGTGCTGTATGAGCTTCCTCGTTAAACACCATGACTCCAGATTTTTGTGGGTTAAAATGTAGGCCTAGGTACGGTGCCTCATCACCACAAATGTCGGCCAGTTTTTGAAGGTCTTTTGCATTATCTGCCAGCAACACTATCGTCCGCATACATCAATCACGGAATCCGTTGCTCCACCAACTCTCCATTGCTTCGGTACGACAAGTCAAAGCCTAATCCACTCTCCTCCAATCGTCTTTCCATTCCTCTAATGTAAAGTGTGAACAGCAATGGCGAAAGGGGGCACCCCTGTTTTAAACCTCTTCGAATGTACACGAGCTCTGTGCCTGTACGCCCTTCCCATGTAATATGCGCCTTGTTATCCTCATATATTGCCCTTAGCAGCCCTACAAATTCTGACCCAATCCCCTCTTCTTCCAGTATATGCCACAATAATCCCCTATCTACGTTGTCATAGGCTCCCTTTATGTCCAGAAACAGTAGCCATGTTGGTCTGCCCTGTGCTGCCAAAATTTCGATGGTCTGGGTTAATACAAAAATATTGTCTTCTAAGCGCCGACTTGGCCGAAATTCATTGTGCAGTTCCCCTAAAATGCCGTTACTTTCCTCCCAGTTCAACAACATGGCTTTGATGGCTTGTATAGCTAATCTATAGAGCACTGACGTGACTGTAATCGGCCTGTATGAGCTCGCTTGCCTCTATAGATCAAACTCATTCTGCTTTCGCGCCTTTGCGTGGGAATCCTCTCGGATTTTATAGCACGCTCGATGGCTGTATACAAGTGCACCTTTCCCGCTGGTCCCAAATGGTTGATAATCTCTATTGGGATTCCACCCGGTCTTGTTGCCGTACTTTTGGGAACACTGTGTTCTGCCTTTTTCCAGTCCAAAAATTCGATATTAAATTTTTTATCTGTCGCTCTTCTGTTGGCCACCTGTGTCCGGTTAGCCTATATCTCGTATGTTTGGCCGAAGGTATTTTTATGCGCTGTCCCCCAGGAGAACGTTACCGTCCCCGTCCTGTATCTGAGTCTGCACCTCTTTAGTCGTCGTTCCCAATGTGTTTATATGATTCCAGAATTTTTGGGGGGCACTCTTATCTTTCTTACATATACCTGATACCCATTTCCCACTCGCAGTTTTAATCTTTGGTTGTACTAGTTTTTGCACCTCAAATTTCTTTTCTCTGTACCGGCTCCATTGTAACTGCACCTCTTCATCCTTATATCCCATTTGTTTTGCCTTTCTGTGCAATCTAGAAGCCCGTTGTCGCTCTTCAATAGCCAGTTTAATTTCCTTGTCCCACCAGCTTCGTGGTTTCCTTGTATCCCTCCAGCGGTTTTTTTTTCCTTACTTTGTTTATTTCCTTTTGTATACAACTCACAACCTCGTCATATTCCCACACCTTTGTGGGCTGGGCCTCTAATTCTCTTTCGATGCTATTGACAATGTCTGCTATCTGTTTTTCGCTTAATTTCGGGAGCCCAACCTCCGGTGTTTCCTGCCTATCCCCTCACTGTCACATTTCAGGATTATACGCCTGTGGTCGCTGCCCAGGCTGTTTTCTCCTTCTTCATCTAGCGTCATTTGGTTCAACCGCTCGTACGTGTGCTCTGAGACCAGGCCGTAGTCTATGCAAGACTGTCTATTGCCGCTTTGCCACGTTATCTGCCCATCGCATTTATGTTCCCGGTTAACGATTACCAGTTGCTGTTCTTCACACATATCTAGAACTAGTGCGCCGTTATAGTTCGTACATCCATCTAGATCCTCAATGTGGGCATTTAAGTCTCCTACTAATATCACCTCGCCGGATTCCTTAAATTTCTTTATGTCCTTCCTGAGGCAGTCCACCCACTCTTTATTTTGTTCTCTGGCATCATTCCCTGTCCACAGATAGGCCACTCCCAACCGTGTCTTTTTTCCACCCACCATTCCACAAACTCACAAGTGCTCCTTACAGCCTTGGTTCTCCCTTTGCCAATTCCCTCCTCGCCTAATCAACATGCCCACGCCCCCACCTTTCCTCTCTCCCGCTGCCCTGTTGCACCCCACCCATACGTAGTCATCCATCACTGGTGGCTCCTCCATATCCCTCAGGTGGGTTTGAGTCAGGGCATACACGTCAATTACTTCTTTCTCGAGTAGGGTTTGTATCTCAATCCATTTTTCCTGCTTGCGGCCACCTTGCATGTTTATATAACTAATTTTAGTTCCACGGTTTATTTTCCTTTTCTTTGCTTTACTTTTCTGCTGCCGTGCATCAGTGCCCCCTTCTTCCTGCCTTTCGCTACCTCCTCCACTCAGTCCGACTTCTTCTTGAACGTTCGGGGCCCCCCTAAAAAAGCCACTGCGCGGGCTGCCAGTCGCCGCCCTACAGGCTCAGCTAGACCATCACTGAAGTGCATGCCGTCGAACACAAACACCCCGTTGCCCCGTCAAACACAAAATGCCCTCAAACGCCCATCGTTGCCTATGCTAGCGCCCTCTATGCTTAGGCTGCCGAAGCCTACTTCAAGCTTTTTAGATGCGAAGCATCTCTTGCTCGGGGGGATGTCCCGTGTCCGTGCCCCGTCCGCAGCGCCTCTGATGATGGCTGTGGCAGGATGCCCCTAGGGATTGGCCAACCAAAGAATTCATCACGAGATAGCTTCGTGTTCAACCACCGTCGTCATCTTCCCGTAGGGGAACCGCTGAAGAAGAAGGAGAAGACAAAGCTGCGAAGAGGAGGGCGTGTACGTCGCTCTCGCCCCGTCCGCAGCGCCTCTGATGATGATTGCAAAAGGATGCCCCTAGGGATTGGCCAACCAAAGAATCCATCACGAGATAGCTTCGCGTTCAACCACTGTCGTCATCTTCCCGTAGGGGAACCGCTGAAGAAGAAGGAGGAGAAGAAGACAAAGCTGCGAAGAGGAGGGCGTGTACGTTGCTCTCAGCCAGTGCACCAACGTCAACAACCTTTACCTCACCAACGCTGACGGAGACTACCGATTCTACCACAGAGACGACAACATCAACAAGAACATGATGCACAGTTTCAGCACCTCGAGAACCACCGCCTACTCACCGTAACACAACAGTACTTGCGTGACTTTGCCACCGGTGTGGACCCGGACGCGGAATTCCCTCTGGCGCTACTAAACACCAGATCACTCAACATAACGGCAACAGAATGGAACCACACACAACCCCCATGATGCTTCGCATCCTCATCAGGGTTCCCCACGGGAAGATGGTGTAATTTTTTTCTTTGCGTCCTTGCTCACGGTGCTGCTTCTCTAGGTTGTGCTCGCTGATAACCATATTAATATTTTGTTTGTGCATCATTAGGTGAGTCTTGTAAGCAGCATGAGCACTCCAAGGGAAACAAAAGTGTTCCGAACAAGAGCTGAGGAAGTGTCGGTGAAACTGACGGCCACCGAAGTGATGGATGCCATCGACGTTCTGCGGAGGCACGCAGGCTCACGTGAATGTTTAAGAGCAAGCCTTGTTAGTGCTGTCAGCATACGAGCGTCACGTAAAGCCCACCCTGGTCAAGAAACGCCAAGCACTGCTTACACTTCTTCACCACGGCTTGAACATCGAGTGCTGTTGGCAATAAATTGCTCTCTTTGAACGGGGTCATCTTCCTTTCACCCGTGTTCATTAGACAGCTGCGATGTGGAGAAATTGGTTTCTTTAGGTCTCATTAGGCATAAAAGTAATTGCTTAATCGAATTTGGCACAAAGATATTTAATGTAAGCTTTCCACTTTAGCGGGAGCACGTAAGCGCTGCTCCGCACAGTGAAGTGGTCCGCGTGTACTCCCCTCAACACACAATCATGGCTTTATCCCGAGTGTCGTAGTTGCATCACGCGCCCATACTGCAGAGCCTTTGTACATGAAAAAAGTCTTTCGAATGTTTCATACCACCCTTCTGCTGTTGGCTCGCCGCACCCCTCAACACTGCGCTTAAGCCTACCACTGAATGGACAAAAAGAGGCGTAACTTCGAACCAGCACCTCACCGGGATGAAATTCACGGGGCATGGACGTAGGTTCAATTGACTAACAGCGGCGTTTAGCAGTGACCAAAATGAAAAAAATAACTGCTATCATATTTAATGAGGCGTTGCGGAGAAAAGAGCGGTTTTACGATGACGCATGAACTATCTTCGGCTATCCGAATTCCATTGAGTGTTGAAACTCTTAATTTACACAATTTCCGCTGCCAGTTTTAGTACAAATTTCGCTTTAAGTGAAGAGGTAACTACATAGCAGTTGTTTCTGGGCAATGGGCAAGGTTTTGAAACCTCAATAACTGGTTAAATGAACTGTAAAATCGAAACCACGATTTTACGAAATTTGCGATTTAACAAAATTTGCGCCCCCATATACGACTTCGTTATATCGAGGTTTAACTGTACCACGTACTGAGAAGCGGCTCAAGGAAAGCACCGCTGTGTGCGAGCTACACTTCGGCGAAAGGTAAATCTCGCGGCACATTGAGCGTACCGTGAACGGAGAAGTTGTCTCCATCTACAGGGGCAGGCCTCGGTTGCCCCCGGAAGCTGTCCTGATCTTCCGGAGTACCAGCCGAAACAACTTCCCCAAGCAGGAAGTGTCAAGCGAGAAGCGCACCCGCGGCCCCATTCAGCAATAAAAACGCTAAGGATGGTGACTCCCCTGTGAGTGCAGAGTTTGAAGAACCCCCATCCTCCTTTTCTGTCAAGAATTGGACCCTACCTTCGGCAATATGGGGGAAACCACACGCTGAGTGTTTCGCCCTTCACAGTACTGCGCACGATAAGGCCAAAGCCCGTACACATACCCTTCCAGACATTGGAAGCATTTACGAAGCATCTGACATACGGAAGAAGTCTGCCACTCTCCCCCTCTATGACTATCAAATTCATTTTGGTCCTCTAGCTGCACTTTTACATGAAGGCATTGAAAAAGGAGAAGGCATGCCTCTTCGTAAAAGGAAGAAGCACTTAAAGCTCAATTGCCTCACGTAACAGCAGAATAGAAGGTCGAAAACGCTTTTCCGAAGACAATTCGAGAAAAAATGCTTGAATTTGTTCACACACACACACACACACACACACCCAAAAATAACTAGCAGCGAAAGGCAAGTCTCATTGAGCAAAGAAAGTTGATGGCTTCGAGCCTTTGTAGTTTTGAATGAATCGAGAAATTCACCATAAGTGAGCAGGTTTTGTTTGTAATGAGCACGTCGAAAATAAAATGCGTGTTTACCAGTTGCCAGTCCACAATTCTCTGATTTGTGTTTCATAAGTGCCAGAGCCAGCCGGCTATATTCAGCTGTCAAAGCGCGCCCAGTCTGTTGTAAACTTCGATTGTAGTAGTTCTTAAAAAAATAAGTCATTCATTGCATCTCAATTTGCGCGAGCACGTAGAATAGCTATCAAAGAGGCTGTCTCGATGTGGTGCTACGTGCGAATACATTCGTACTCCATATTACGCTGCCGTCGCAGCGAATGTGTAAGCGTGTGACAGCACCACCTGGAATTTCCTCTAAGAGCGTCACGCGGGGAATGGGCACGGCCATCACACTTTCCTATTCTAGCCACTGTAGTAGCGGCTTGCAGGGCATCATGCTACTCGCCCTTCAGGGATGACCCGCACGTGTAGCAGAGTGAAGAGAAAGCGCTCTTGCCATGCGCCTCGCGCCATGCACCTGACGTCATGTGCGTGTCGCTGGGCAAGCATTCCATCCAACATGGTGTCAGAAGCGGGATATGCTGGCTGCTGCTCTCCGCCTGAAAGACACGCCAGCACACCCAACCACTCCTCCCCCTGAAGCCGCAGCTAACCTGCTGGTTCAGCCGCTTCTGCCTCGTCTACGGACCTTATCTCGGCTAGCGACCAGCCTGCGACCTTCTTGGGCAACTCATCCTCGATGGCCAACAAAAACGGCGGCACTGTTTCATTACAGTTCGTGGCACCTGACCCATTCACCTTCTCCTCACCGTCAGAGTGGCCCCAATGGAAAAGACGCTTTCTCCGCTACTGGGCTTCTTCAGGTCTAAGCGATCAACCCGAAGAATGCCAGGTGGACGCACTGGTCTGCCTTATGGGGCCCCAGGCAGAAGACATCTTTAACACATTCAAGTTGACCCCTGACGAGCAGAAAAACTTCAATGCTGCGCTAAAGGGCTTTGAGGACTACTTCATACCTCGCCGAAACATCATCTACGAGCAGGCCAAATTCAACGCCCGAGTCCAGATGGAGGGCGAGTCCGTGGAAGATTTTGCCACAGCCCTGCACGCACTAGCAAAGACTTTATGGGGAGCTTTGCAAAGAGTTAATCCATGACAGACTAGTCGTGGGCCTCCAGAACCACAAACTGTTGCAAACTCGGCAGCTTGACCCCGCTTGATGCGTTATGCATACCAGGGCGTTCACGTTCCCGGCAAAGAACTGACTGCAGTAGATGCCCTATCAAGATCTCCCGTAATCCACGAGACAAATAAGCTCGAGATAGACATCGTAGGACACGTCAGTCAGCTGTTATCGACACTCCCAGTTTCACCAACCTCCTTAGGAGAATTAAAACAGGAGCAACAGCGCGATGAACTTTGCCACCAGCTTTGTGCATTCACGCAGAGGGGCTGGCCGAGCCATCGCGACCTCCAGCCAAACCTAAAGGAATTCTGGCCACATAAAGACAGCACCACCGAAGTCGACAACGCCCTGATGCATGGCTTTAGGTTAGCCGTGCCAAAAAGCCACAAGAGTCAGCTCTCTGAGTACTGCATGAAGGCCATTTCAGCATCGACAAGTGCCGTGCTAGAGCAATAACTGCTGTCTGGTGGCCTACAATTGACACTGACATCGAGAATCTCGTAAAGTCCTGCCGGATCTGCCTCCAGCACAAGCCTAAGCGGAAGATGCCGCTGCAGCTGACAGAATTTCCCAAACAGCCTTGGCAGCGAGTCGGCATAGACCTCTCCTTCATTGGAGGAGCATGGTGGCTAATCGTTACCGACTACTACTCAAGGTACCCCGAGTTGGCCAAACTCACGAGCCTGACTGGGAAGCCAGTAGTAAATCACTGCAAGTCAATTTTCAAGGCATGGTATCCCTGAAGTAGTCGTCACTGACAACATCCCACAATTTTCAAAGGGACCTTACTCGCCGTTTGCAGCCTTCACCAAGAGATACGGCTCTAGACATGTCACATCGAGTCCCCGGTACCCTCAAAGCAACGGGCTCGCGGAGGCAGCCGTGAAAGTTATCAAGGGCTCCCTCGAGAAGATGGGCAATGCCTACAAAACTCTGTTGGCGTACAGGACGAGCCTGCTCAAGAACGGCTGCTTTCCCGCGGAACTCCTCATGGGTAGAAGACTCCGCACTACTTTGCCAGTTTCTGCGGACAGCTTAGTCCGCTGCCTCCCGGACAGAGACAAGCTGAGGACATACGAGGCTGACAGCAGGAAGAAGCAACAGCGTCACTTCGACCTCTGGCATGGGGTACGGGACCTTCCGGAGGTCCCGTCCACGATACTGTCTACGATACTGACGTCTGTATCGTGGACCTCGGAACATTCGGCATGGTCCAAGGGCATGCTGAGGAGCCGAGGCCCTAGTGGGTTGGCACGGATTATGGATCTCTTCGCCGCAACAGAACTCATCTGGTCGCAATGTCTCAGCCGGCCAACGAGTCGCAGCAACAAGAAACAGTCCTGCAGAACCCATTGTGCACAAGCAGTGACCATCCTCACAGCAAGAGTGGCCAGTGCATAGCAATTCTGCTGTCGCGGTTTGAACCGTGACCTTCCTAGAAAGGGGAGGAATCTGCTGCACCCGTACGTGTAGCAGAGTGAAGAAGCGAATGGAGCCACGCGCCTCGCACCATGCACCTGGGCAAGCATTCCACCCAGCAGCACGTTTGGCAGCAGCTTGGCAGCCGTGGCCGCTGAGAAGCGCATTCCTTGCCCCTCCTGAGCAGCACTCGAGGGAGACCGCCCGAGTTTCCGGCAGCATCTATACAAGCTGCAGCCGTTCTTTCTCACGGCGCTCAAGTGAGATTCGCTACAAGCTGCCAATGAGTTGGCATCACTATTTACGCAGCAACATGCTTACGTTGCGTGCATGCTTGCAACTATGTCCTGACTGCTAAATAGAGAGATTTTTCATTCTCTATAGCTGTTGTGACTTCTTGAACAGCATGTTTTATTTATTCTGGATACCGTTTGCTCATGAATACATGTGCTACTGATTGTGCTACATTTCGAGAAAATATGGAAAATGCCGTCAAATCATTGAATAGGCTAAGATGATTAAAACCTACATCAATAAACCGCCACAAAGTGTTGTTGACATTTTTAGTTTTCGCATTATCACGTTTTGTTGTTGCCTTCGCATCAACAGAACGTTCCATGCCATGTGCAAGCTTTGCAAGTGGTTCCACAAAGAAAAAAAAAACAGCGTTCACATGCACAGAAATTTTCTCGACACAGGCTTATGTACAAGCTTTGCAAGGCATTGCTAACTTGGTTCACAATAAACAATGCAGTTTTATCACCGTCTTCAGCTGCCTCTACTACTTTTGGGAAGACTTGAACAGGTCCATTGGCTTTCTGTCTTCGGAAAGCTCTGTGCAATCATCATACTTGCTTTGCAGTTTCTGCAAAGCAACTTTCTGACGAGCAACTTTTGCTGTTAGCTGGTGCTATGTTTTTTTATATTTTGTTTCAATTGTGACGAGGACAAAATCCACCGTTGTTTGGCACCCTGTTCAGTGAACCCAGCACTTTCGCAGGACGCCGAGGCTTCGGCAACAAACGCTTGCTCTACGTCGCAGTTGGACTGCACGTGGGATTTGCTTGCGACAAGGCTGTCTTCCAGGCCTCCACATTCTCGGCCTGTCTCACCGGCCCCACGATGGTCAGAGTGACTTATTCGTGGTCGTCTCCTTTCTGTCTGCCCATTTTCGTGTTGAATGAACTGCGCATAGTTGGGAGGCAAAGCTCAAGCTTGCCGAGCTAGCGCAGCGCTAATTTTATTGGGAAGCAGCGGCCATGACTTTTCTCGGGCGTAAGAGGGGCTGTGTACGAGCTGGGTTGCGCGGCTCGTGCAGCCGGCAGCCGCTGTGTTCGCACTCGGGGGTGGGGGGACGGATGCTGCGGGCGGTGCAGGACAAATGAGAGGTATCGGCAAGTGCTAGAACGTGCAGATGGAGCAGCACATGCGGTTTTCACGACAGCTCCTGCCTGCAGCACTTGCTTCTCGTCGGTGCTGCTCCAAGCTGCCACAGTGTGGGCATATTGGTGACTGCGGTCGGCCGGTGTTGGTCCGGCTACTCCTCGATACTGGGAGCCAACGAACCTTCGTGAGCAGTGACCTGTGTCGTCAGCTGGCCCTGCCTGCTTCCGGAGTGGAGGACTTGGCCATGTTTATGTTTGTCCGTGAACGTATCAGTGTCGGGAGGTGGCGATCACGTTACGAAGCCGCTTTAAATTGAGTCCAGTTACCCTCGATGCTGCTGAAGGGCCAGAGGTCTGCACGGTAAAAGGTCCCCTAATGGAAACCGACGTGGTAAAGCCGCTTCGCGACTGCAATTTATTCGCTCCCGATGAACCCGAAGAATGGCAGACACAAACACCAACAACATATAAGCGGGCTGGTGGGTTCCGACAACTACTTGAGACTCGTGAGTGGACACATCGAGTGCTTCAACGACGGCCTTTGTGCCATTGAGACCGTGTTCGGCTGGGTTCTCCAGGGTCCGTACTCAAGTACCGACAATCCCCTGGTGAGGAGCAGCAGCACGAGTGCCTGGCTTTTGGGTTGCATTGATGGACCAGGCAGCGCGGCATGAGATAGGTGGCGAGGCAGTGGAAGTGGTAAGCGGGTATATCTACCTAGGCCAAGTTGTGGTTCTGGATCCCATCCATGAGGCAGAGATAATTAGAAGGACAAGAATTGGGTGGAGTGCATACGGCAGACATTCTTAGATAACGAATGGCAGCCTACCATTGTCCCTGAAGAAAGTGTATGACAGCTGCATCTTACCGGCACTCACCTACAGGGCAGAAAGTTGGAGGCTCGCTAAGAGGGTTCAACTTAGACTGAGAACGACTCAGCGAGCAGTTGAATGGATGATGATAGGTGTAACATTAAGGGACAAGGAGAGAGCGGAGTGGGTCAGGGAACAAATGCGTGTTAAGGACATCTTAGTAGAAATTAAGAAATTAAGAAGAAATGGACTTGGGCAGGGCATGTAGTGCGAAGGCAAGATAACCGTTGGTCATTAAGGGTAACAGAGTGGATCCCTAGAGAAGGCAAGCGTTGCAGGGGGCGGCAGAAAGTTACTAGATGGGCAGATGAGATCAAGAAGTTTGCAGGAATAAATTGGTCACAGTTAACACAGGACTGGGACAATTAAGATTAATGGGAGAGGCCTTTGCCCTGCAGTGGGCATAGATAGGCTGCTGGTGGTGGTGGTGGTGGACCAGACAAAGTTGCCAAATTATCAATCCCTCAGAAATGTGGAGGTTTGATGCCATAGGGATAAAGGACACGCCTCAGAAGATTAAAGCTGAAGCCCACGATGTGTTAGTGTAATTTCGGAGTGGGCTCTACAAAGAAGACGGTCGATACATTGTGCCACTTATAATCGAAACGCCAGGCCTTGTGTCCAGTACGAACCGGGCTGTCGTGAAGAACAGACTTCGACGGCAGCTACAACGCTTTGAACATCAGCCCAATCTTCTGTAAGAGTACGACACAGTCATCGGCGAGTACTTCAAGTGAGGTCATGCTGAGCGAGTGGTGCAATGGGATGTCCCCGGGGAAACAGTTCACTTCCTTGTCATCACGCAGTCGTCGCACAAGAAAGGCGAGCCATCCCTTAACGAGGTGCTGGACAAAGGAGCTAAGCTTGGGCCTGAGCTGCTGCAGTTGCTTTCGCAGTTCAGGTGTCGTGACTGCATATATCGGAAAGGCCTTCCTACAGATATCGATTCGTCGAGAGGATCGTGACGCTCTGCACTTTCTGTGGATCGATCGGCTGCCGAGCAGCGAGCATCCCAATCCAAACATAGTTGAATGGCGAATGACAAGGGTGCTTTTTGGGGCCTCATCTAGCCCGTTTCTTTTGGCAGCTTACCTTGCAGCAGCATCGCGAAATGTGGAAGGACCAGTATCCAGAAATATCAGCTTGCCTACAGCAATTCTTTTACGTCAACGACCTTGTTATTGGCGCATCTTCGAAAAAGGAAACACTAGAACTTTACAAGGCAGCTATCACTATTATGAGCGGTGCCAGCATGGAGGTTCAGGAGTGGTGCTTGAACTCCAGTGTACTGAATACCCATTTTGTCGCGGAGAAAGCAAGCCAACTTTGAAGATTCTTGGGCTGCACAGGAATCACATGGCAGACGACATAATACTGACAACTCAAACCGTGTCTTCCTACGTTTCGAAAGAGCCGTACACCAAGCGAACTACGCTACAAGCCTTTGCACGGCTTTTCAATCTTGTAGGCTTGATAGGCCCTTTTCATGTACAAGCTAAGAAGAATTGTAAGAAGAAATGAAAGTTGAGGGTGTTCCAAACGATAGCGCGGCGTCTGGTCTTCTCGAGTTAATTAGCACGTGCCTTTTTAAAGCCAACTGCACTCAAAATTTCTACCTTTTGACAACGTTATTTCCCTATAGTCTGTCTAAAAGGACTGCAACATACAAAATATGACAGCTGAAATGCACATATCTGCAGCACAAATGACCAACAAAAATCAGAGATTTTGAAACTAAAACTGAGAAAAGCACGGCCGTTACGGCCAGGCTGAAGCGACGTTGCAGGCGGCCCACCCGGTGAGCGAGCGGCTGCACACAGCTGGCCGGCAAGAGCAAACTTTCGTGCAGTGCTTCGTCCGTGCCGTAGCCCTGGGAGAAACTCGCTGAGCAGAGCTCAACCAGTTCTCCTGGCTGGCCGTAGGGAAAAAAGGGCATGTCACTTCCGCTTCATAGCTGTTTGTGTGATCTGCCGGCAGGTGCAACGTCTCCTATGATGGAGCTATTTTAAACGTCTCTAACTAATAACAATGCATTTCACAGGGCTACCAGTCATATCTGTGTTAGTTTGGGGGTACGTAATGTTTGTTCGAAGTTAATTTGGCCGAGGTGAAATTTGAGTGCAGTTGGCCTTTAATGCATCCTTCGTATGAGGCAGCTGATTATTTCAAGGGTCAGAAGTATTACATTAAAGGAACTCACTGATGTCTATGTCACATTTCTTGCAAGCCTCAATGTTTCTGCATTCCATAGAATCCGGATGTTCAAAGTGCAAGCACGTGAAGGAAGTAGCAAGCAGGAGGAAGATGCACTGTGACAAATTGAACAGCTGTCCCCTTGCTGACGAAAAGACAGTTGAGTGCGTCGCATAGCAGACTACGCATCTCTAGCAGACGACCAGACAGTCACCGGCAAAAATTCACTAAGTGGCTACTGTACGTATAGGACACTTTCTCATGTGTATGGTTTCATAAGACAAAAGAAAATTTTACCCAGACCTTACCGTAGCGCAAAAACTGCAGCACGTGCGCAGCGGAAAAAGCATGCTCCAAAGCGGCGGAAGCTCCCTCATACGCCCGGAGAGGGGGACTGCAGCACCCTCCCGTGGCCTTTCGGCGTGGCACGCATGCGGGCACCGCCATGCGTTTGCCCAAGCATCTGCGTTGCTAGGGCAGTGCAGCACTGGTTACGTCGAGCTGCACGAGATGGCAGTGCTTGGCCGTTCTGGCACCCGAAAAAGCACAGCACAGGACTACAGCAAGCTGTTCAATATAACAAGCTATGCCCCACTGAACGCAAAGTAATACCTTGACGCCAAATGCTGTTACGTGCAGCACTACTATACGACTACTTGTCGCCAGACGCAGCTGAAATCATCGCACGACTAGGTAGAAGTGTAAAAACTTTGGAGCCTACGTATGCACGCAACTGCGTGGCAGCGTCATGATGGACCAGGTAGTGTGCGTGTGCCAGTAAAAGCCAATTTCCACTCAAGGTCTGTTACCTGTTGAAGAAATATTGCGGCCGAAAATTTTGCCGCACGGAAGTCGAACTTTGAAAGCGTAGCAACACGAAATTTCAAAGCTGAGATAACTATGTAAAATGCTTCCTTTTTATCAGGTGGCATCTCCCAGCAAGTTTCAACAGTAGCCGTTCAGTGTGACATATTTTAAATCAATTTTAATCTTTGCCCACACAAGAAAGCCCAGAGCGGGTCGTCGTGACATCATCTGCTCCTCGCCCCAAACTGCCGACGTTGGGGCTCCTGTGACGTAGCCGACGCACTGGCTGTGGTTTGCGCATGCTGCTGTGCCGTGTGTACACGTCATGGTTTTAGGACTGACGTCGTGCTGCCTAGGCGTGGGGACGGTGAAGACCTCGGCCGGTCTGGGCACGCATATGCACTCGCTGAAACGTGCGTCCAGCCCGGCAGCGGTGCGACGAGAATGGTGACGTCATGGGCGACTTCCTGTCATGGTGGCCGCTCGGCGTTCGTTTGGTCGAAACTGAAACTGACATGAATAAACGACACCGTAAATGATTGTTTATGCTGCGATCAACCGTCTGATGTGCCATTCTGTGGACCCATAGCAGCGAAAAAAATGTAACATGAATATTTCATGTTAGTTTAAGTAATTTGTTCAAAGGTCAACAGTTGCGATTCACCAGTTCTTATGCCACCTCGGCAGTGCGAGCATGGCACGGCTCTGGAGACGGCCTCGCATACACCAGCAGCTACGCTGCCATTGTATCTAAATTGGCGTATGCGTGAAACATTTCTTTCAAATATTAAAGTGGCATTTGGTTTCAATTTTTTAACAGCAAGCTTCTCCAATATCCGTTGCTCAAATTGGTCCTTCGTGAAATAATCCTATTGGGAAGGAAAAAAAATTTCACCACCGAGTTTCAGAGGCTCCACAAACACTCTGCAAGTATAGGCAATAAAGCATTGCAGTAGAGTGTCAGCAGCCATTCAATCGGGGCTGGGTCAAATTTGTATTTGCGCATCCACTCAGTGCCACATCCCCGCTCAACTCGCAGACAATACATGCATTTAAAAAGCGCCTTGCTGTACAAAAATAGGTCTGCTGAAAATATGTTTGCCGAGTGTGTTGGGGTTCACATTGCCTTGACCAGATGCACTGTGCTGTGGGCGCGCGCACTGCACATGCACAACTTCACGTGTAAAGCAAACGTTAAGACGTAGTGAATGGTCCTCTGTGCACTATGTATACACGGAAGAAAGGGCATACAGCCGTTGTGGTGTGATTATGCATTTTAAGTGCCCCTCAAACATGCGTGAATTTAACAAAGCAATAACAGAATTGCGAATCAAACGTACGTCAACAGCACGGTTACTAAATTAGCTAGCCTTAATTTTTTTTACCTAGCCACAATTTTTTTTCTTTCTCTACAGCCTTGGTGTGCACCACACTGACCAAGCACATATCATGCAGTAAATTGTTCCGATGTCATAACAACGGGTTATCGTAATAGCCCTGGGTGCGTACACACAACATGATTCCACGCTCACTGTGAACACACACGTGCTACACGGTCAGACGCAAGCTGCCGTCGACCAAAACCCTTGTGACTCGGAAACCCTACGACAGCCAACTGGACATGCTACGCCACTGATAATTAAGCTGGGGAGGAGGCGCATGCCTCAGGTGCGAAGCAAAGCTTACGACACTTATGATGTGATCAACTTTCCGCGCACGTAATGCCTACTCAGAACAAAGGGTGGACGACCATTGCGGAGTGAATACACATTTCTTAGTAAGCGACCGCTCAAGCGTGCACAGTATTTGACAAAGCGAGAACAAAAATTCCGAAACTTGGCTTGCAAAGGAGTGATGACAGCGCCGGCTTGAAGTGTGCCCACCCAATTCTGTGCAACCAAACTTTTCTCCTTGTGCGTCTTATTTCCCGGACAGAATTATGAAGTCTTTCGCCATCGCTGATCCTATTCAAGCTGCTGAAGGTATAGCACATTGGCATTGTGGAGCAACATAAAGCAACATCGGCGCAACATTTGTTCAAAATGAGCAGCTAAGTCTTAGGTTGCTGGCACCTCCGATAAAGCAGGCTCTGAGGCTGCAGGGACAAGCATGGCGCCATTTAAAGGAGCCATGAAGACAAAATACAAGTTTGGTATATTAGAAAGGCTGCTTTGTTCTGATAAAAATGATGCCAATTTCATCGCAAACTTCCAAAAAATAACGGGGATATTAAAGAAAACGTGTGGAGCTGTGGCGACTCGCTAGCCAGTTTCCAGCAACTTTTCTACGACGTCACAGAATCTTGTTTGGGCGATTGACGGCGGCCGAGCTAATGAATCGCCAGGACACATGACTGGACGATTGTGGTGGGGCCGCTAGTTCCGTTTGATCGAATCACTCGAATGCTAGCGTGCACCCAACCCACTGAAAATTATGTTTTTAGTGCTGGCCCATATGACGTCACTGCGCTGATAACACGTCACTGTGGCGCGAAATTTGGAAGTTGTTAAGTATTTCTTGCGTTTCTCTCGGTTAAAAAACGTCTTTCATGGCCGGGATGGGAAATGCGATTTTGACACCTGAAGCTTAGGTTTGAGCCCGTGCCGTCCAGCTTCCGCTGTAGCGTCGACCCCTCCTCTCGGCAGGCTGCTCCCTTGCGGGAGGACGGGCACCTGTCGGCCCAGGACCGGCCGCTGTGCTGCTCCCTGGAGAGTGTGCTGAGCCGGAGCAGCTCAGCCTTTGGCGGCAGCAGCGGCGTGGCCGAGCACCGGCGCTGGTCGCCCCGCGAGTTCCTGCAGTCGACGCGCAACCTGCTCCAGCCACGCACCACACCCCTAGGCTCGGCTGCCGCCGCAAACGATGACGACGTCACCAGCGGCGTGGCCTCCACCACCGACAGCTGGGAGTGGTCCTCCGGCTGGGACGACGAGGAGCACAACAAGCTCTAGGCCCCGCCGGGCCTCACCCACGAGGATGGAACAACCTCTTGGCGCAGCTCTCGCACCAGTTGTGGTCGGGGTCTCACTTTCAGGACGGGGCCACCTGGTGGGCTGTTATAGCTATGGTGTGACGGGAAAAAGTGGCAAGGGTTCTAGTCCCTGCATGTTGCATGAGCGGGAGATGTTTCACTCGGGTGATAATTACTGCGCATTGCATCAGTGTTTAGGACGAGTTCTGGGGCACAGCCACAGCCAGGACGGCAAGGCTGATTGCCCTTCTTGCGTGTGCTAGTCACCCCTACTAGAACGGTGCAATACCCTACCTCCATTTCTTCCCTCTTGCTTTGATGGGGAACATGTTGAGATTGTTGGAAATTTCTCCTTTGCAGAAGGTTGCAAAGTGCATTGTTCTGTCGGTGGGGCGGCACTGTCCCCACTTGCAGAGTGAGTCTCTAAGTTCAACCTTCAGCCCAAATTCAGGCTACCTAAAATCATTGCTTGAATCTGGTTTTGTAACTCCGTGGTTTCACGTAAATTGTTAGCAACTGCTTTGCTGACTGAATGTTTTGCTTGCGTTATACCAAGAATTTTCTTCAATGTGCATTTTCTAATACAATAGGTCAATTGTTTGTAAAAAATCAAATGCCACGATTACAGGGTTATGCCTCCCGGAATTTGGCAATAGTTGTTGAGCAACTTTGGAAATCATGCTGGGAATTTCAGAATTTGGAATTCAGGCGTGATTTTTGCAAATTGTTTGCGTGACACTTTCTCCCACCCTCTACACTGGGATTGGCACCATGAAAGGAATTTCCCTAAGGGAAAGCGATAATATTCAAAGCACTGGGAAAGTGTAAGAATTCACTCTACATCTTATGTGCTCTTTGTTTATGTTGGAATGGGAGCAAAATGCTGTGATAAGTCAGCAGAGAAAACGGTGCCTTTTTTTTTGTGTGGCATTGCTTTCATTCTTGTGGGTAAAGATTTTCTCGCTTGTTATTTTAGCCTTTTGTGTGAATTTACACTTTCAACCGCTTGGGTGTACATCATTTTATTGTGTCAGGGCTCTTCCATTGTGGAACGCATAAATGCAAAACAGTGTTTATGTTGTGCGAAGGTTTTGTGCAGCGGTTATGTTGTCACATTGAATATTTCAGCTTTCTTGAAAAATGGCGGGCCACAGTACATTGGAGTTTCTCGCTGAGGGAGGGCTCTCGGAGTTGATCGTCAGAGGTGGCCGTGTCACAATGAAACGTTTGAGAGTCACAAGATTTTCTGCAAAGGGTACCTATGAGCTCACTTTCTTTTTTCCCATTGCGGTTCTATTGTGTGGCAAGGTGGACATCTGCTTTGCTTTCCCCTGTGGATGCAGTAGTCGTATCGATGCTGTGAGCAGTGTAAGGGTGCGTATTCCGGGTCGTCGCTGTGGGCCAAACAAGCCAAACTTGGCTCTTCTGGCCATCTGACCACTGCACGAGGCGGGCTCACTGCTCATTGCCACAAAACATTTCAGCATGGCCCCAATTCTGGCCTTTGGGGGAAGGGTTGTTTTTTTTTTCTTTCTACTTTGTGCTCGACGTTACTAAGCTGCATCCAGTGTTGTTTGGCACTGCCGGGTGTTAGTGGTATTTGATTCATCGTTGGCAGCCACGCCGGCAGCGTTGTTCTGCGTGTGCATGCGCCCCAGAGAAGTGCCGGGCGGTTCGCGACAACAGTTGATCTGCAGCAGCCCTCCACTGTGGCATGCCCCTTTGCCAAGGGGCCATGTTTTATTCGGCATGCTTTATTCGCCATGTTTTATTCGGCATTCGGGGCCATGTTTTATTCGGCATAAAAAAATCTGCAGAAATGACACTGAGGTCGATTAAAAACACTAGGTGCTCTTTCTGGTTCGGTTAAAATTTCTGGTTATCCTTGCAGCTTTTATTGTAGACTGTGGCTTATTTATGAACACGGTTATGGACGGTTTCGGCTGAATAATTCCACAAAAAGAAAGACCTTTGCAGGGCCAGCAGGGCCCGTGCACATCATCTGCACTGTTTCTCTTCCACACATCCGTTCGGCGCAAAAGGTGCCGCAGTCGTGTGACTGGAAATAACGTGACAACTTTCACCAGTAAATCATCAGACTTCCTGCAACCCAGGAAAAAGACTCTATTTTAGGGCTTTTGGGACAAAGAGAGAGAGAATAAACATTTATTATAACCAACACCAAGGAGTCCAGGGCTCCTTAAGATTTGCCCACTGTGACGAGAAAACCTAGGCTACCCCTGCCCAAATAGTGGAATCAATTATTGGCTTAGTAATATTAAGATGGTAATAAATGAAAATATAAAAAGCCCTAATTCAAAGGCAAACTTTCGAAACATAGTGTTAAAAGATTCAGTCACTGCCATCAATAGCACACACAACCTACACATCCACAACCTACAATCCACACAAATTAAAGTATACCTGTCGCTCCAAATAAGTAAGCACTCAAATCTGTTAGCTGAAAAGTTTGTGCATTGACATGTCTGTGCAGCAAAACGTTCATGCAACGAATTGCCTTAGACTTGAGAAAAGCCGGTTGTGGTTGTCACGTGACTTCAAACGGGATGCACAAGTGCAAGGGTGCCTTATTTTTTTCTTTTTTTCTTTTTCTGTGGTCAAGTTAAAGCCCAACCATGTGGGCATGCACTTGAGCATCGGCATAAGCACACACAAAAGTCGCGCACTCTCATGCACCACACTGGTGAGGGCAAGTAACTCTGTGGTAGTGGCCGTCATTGCGCAGCCTCTGTGCGTTTCAGGCCTGCACCAATGCATGTGCTGCACGCCAGAGCACATGCACCGAGTGGTTACGCCAGTGCATGAGTATGCATCAAGGAATATGTGTCCCTGAGGCCGGGGATACACGCACTACATCCGATTCCCCCTTTTGTTTTTGTGCTTGTTTGCGCCCCTGAAACGATGCCCCTGCTGCCTCGGTCAATTAGCAGGCCACCTAAAAGCCCACACTGTAACCAGTGTTGTGCTTCAGGCAACCGCATATTAAGGGGTAGACTTGTGCATTGAGTTCTATGGAAAAAAAACTTCTGGTCGCAAAAACCTGCATAACATCTGGTCATAAACGGTCGACACCGTGTCTCGGGTTTCTACAGCTCGCTTATAAAATGGAACATGCAAACCAACAATGGCAAACCAGAAAAAAAAAATAAAAGGGAAATATTCATCTTCACAAAAATACGCAATGTAGATAAGTGGGTGTTCCTTCTCTCTCTATGCTCCCAAATGTGGAAGGGAATTCTCTGTGGTACTCTTAAATTAAAATGCTACTCGGTAGCATCTGGTTTCCATCATTTTTCCTGCTGATAGGTATGGTCCGAAATTTAGCTGGACCACTTCCTCACTTTTGCTGATTGGTCATTAGTGTGGACAAATCAATTAGTGTGCTAGTTTTTCTTTCGTTCATCCTTCTAAGTGCCTTACATAAGCGATAGCAATATGGATCATAGGTGTTGATGAAACCAGTTTTTTTTCTAATAAGTTGCAGGATGATCTGGTAGAACATTTGAAATTATTGTAATTACTTTTTTTTTAGGCTGAATAACCCATTAACATTTGCAGACTTAGTCGCCCCTCACACGAGAAACAGTAGTTGGCACGTGAGAGGAATAAGTTTTAAATTAAATGTCTAGTTTTAATAGAGAGCAGCTCCCGTTTTCTTTGTGGCTAGCTCTAGGACATGCAGAATGCTTTCTGCTATGTTTTATGTGCACAAAATCCTAGTTGTGGTCTATGTGTATGATGACCTGTGTCAAAAAAAGCTTTTCACTGTTCTAACAAGGTGACCATTAAGGAAAAGATTAATGGCTCTTCCAAATGAGCACCCTCTGCTCAAAAAATTATCGCCTTTGTTTTCTCTCAGTTAATAACTACATAATATATTGCATAAAGCCTGCAAAGATGGCACTGAGTCCTTAGTTTCCCATATATTTTGCAGTACATTATTTTGTTTATTGCCTTATAGCTGTAAAATAGCACTAAATTTAATTTCAAGCACAATTATCTAAAGTTTTGATACCTACAGTAGGCCTGCTTTGAACAATGAAGATATACTGAATGTGGCTGTTTCTGCAAAACCATTGCATTGTTCAAAATTTTGTGTGGGCATTTTCATCCATTAATTCTTAAACAGCTTTTTTGAATTCTGAGCTTAAAGGAATGTCTGCAAGGTGAGCTTCAAACCTCTTGAAATGTTGGCGCATTAAGTTTGCTCCGTGCTTATAAAAAGAGAGAGACTAGGATAAAGGCAGGGGTCATTCTTACCCGCGCTTCTGTTCCAACAGGTACTACATTCATTAGCGCCTGTTGGCACAGCGACATTTCAGTACACTCCTGTTACGGCACATGGTGGGAAGGTTGGCTGTCCTGTGTAGAAGGCTTATGAGCACTGATGTGCGCTGTTTTCTGCTTCAGAAAGCAGCAGCACTCTACTTTTCTATGGGACCAGCATAGATCCTTTAAAATCTTTGCAGTGCTGACATTTCTGCCCATGCTATCGGCACGTTAATTAAGGCGAACACTTTGGAGAAAGGACGACTGTGTCACTTCTGTTTCCATGTTTGCTCTGTTGCAGCGAGCCTTTGTAACAGTGGTCCACTTAGGATCCTTCTAGTCACTGTGTGACTACAGGAGAAAACCGTCCCTGCTGTTTGGCCATGGTACCGGAATTTTATGGGGAGCTGTGTGCGGAGTATAGCTTGTACTGTAGTGCTGTTTTCGTGCTGTTGTGTTTCATAGTTGTATTCTCTCAGGCAGCTCTAACTTGTGTGAAAAGCACAACGGCTCCTCCTAGTGGCAGCATTGCAGTGCCATCTCCGGACGTTTGGGACCGTTGAGGTGAAAGCCATAAAGGAGTGCTTGACGTACTTGCGTCGGAGGAGAACTGAATTGTTAAGTCACGATCGTTACAATGGAGCTTTTCTTGTACCAGGTTAAGCATGTGTAATTATTGCAGGTCACCTATGGCTTCCACATGTTGTTCACACCGCTGGTGGGTGTCTTTTGGGGTAGGACGTGTTATGTAACTGCTTTTTATTCTGGCGTAAACCTGCCATCTTGACCACTAGTAGTCTTATTTCATTCTGTCAAGGAATACTACTAGGTGCTTGGCATTTCCATTGTTGTTGTTGTTGGTGTTGTTGTTGATAAACTTTATTGACATTTTTCATGAAAGTCTTAAGAAAAAAATAATGTATAAGTGTGCATTTCCCCCCTGAGAACTTGCTTGGCCGCCTGTTCTAAAAGTCCTGTAGCATTCTTGGATTTCTAGTAGACGTGGGCCCTATGAGAACTCAAGGAATGTAATTCAGCCAATTTCTGTAATGACCGGAGACAAAAAAATGTCCGTACAAGTAAGAGTTTTTAAATTGGACTTCTTTTTTTAGCCGCCTTGTCGAGCTGAACTTGAGCCACACATCGAACGGGTCGCTTTGCAGCCTTCCTGTACATTCTGCGGTTGTGTACACAAGCATTTGTTATTGTGTTAGGGCCCTTGTGTGCAAGCAGGTTTCTACCAAGGCAGCTTGCAAACTTGTGGGCACCTTTATGCGTGGCATATCATCTCCCAGCATATCCTTTTTGGGGGTTGCTATTCACACCCAGGGCTAAGTGTGATCGGCTCGAGTGTGATCGCCGCATCATTTTGAGGGGGCAGTCATCAGCTGTGTGCGCAGTTCGGCCAGTCTAGCTTCCCTGTGGCCTGTCCCGTGTAGAAGCATTGCCTCCGTTTCCGGTGGACTTTTTATAACAGGCAGGCCTTATATCCGACAATCATTTTTATGCTGTATGTTGAGGGTGTTGCATTTACGTCGTCGGTGGTGGTTGAAGTGTTTTGCAGTCAATGGGCAAGGTAACGTTGCTATGTACATGGGTACTACCTGTATGCCGTTGGCGTAGGTTGTGGCCCGAGAGATGGCTTGTGCTCTACTTTTGCCACAGTGGGTTCGTGACCAGGCTACTAGTAGTTTCCAGTAGCTAGAAACCAGGAAACAATCAGCGGTTAGAACATTTCCCCATGTTGTGCCCTTATGCTGTCACATGAGCCCTTCACTTTTGTGAAAAACTTTGATGGTTCTATAGATAATAGTACCTGTTTAGAATTATCTGAGAGTGCAGTGAGACAGAGAAATTCTGCCATGTACAGTAGAAGGCTAGAGCTCTTTTTGGGTTTAGGGAGTTGTCTACTCAAATGTGTGCAGCTTTGTGACAAAAGGTGGCGGGTACCGTCAAAGTAGACGGTTTGCAGCGGGCTGTGTGGCCAGGACTGTTACGTAGGTGGCCTGGGAACCAGTCGGGTCGTCCCTGCTTGGTAACATTGCATGGTCAGTGGAGCACTTGACCCCGGGTTGTCTCGGCCAAATGATCATAGGCGAGCTTCAGCAGAGCCCCAAAACGTAATCATGCGGTGTGCACATCCACTGCAAAATATCTTTCAATCAGGCCCTATGAGTGGTTCTGCAGATTTTACTTAGCTTCTGGTTGTCTGCCATATACTAAACAGCTAAGGGATTTGAACAGTGCAGTAATATAAGTTTAGTACTGTGAAAGGTGTGAAGCACTGTGCCTGGCCAAACCAAGCTTGTATCAAGCTTAGCATTGCTTTAACTTTCTTAATTTGGGGGACCGAAACAGAATTTCCTTGCCTGCTTCTTGCAAGCGTAGCGAGCACAATTCTTGACTGCAGGTTCTCTAGTATAAATGTTTCCAGGTTTGTTTTATTGCCGAGTGGAGAGCGCGAGGAAAAAAAATGCTAGTGCGACTTTTTCATGATGACAAAAAATTTTAGGAGCAGTGAGAGGAGATGTAGCAGATGATCCGGGAATGTAACCCCTCAATGTTTGCATGCTCGAGCAGTTTTGGCAGGAACAGGCATCTCTGCTGTGCTCTGCTGCATCGCTGTATGCTGTGAGACGATGCGAGCAAAACGTCAGGGCTCTCAGGCGTGTTGAGGAAAATGGGCTTGAGGCGGCCGTTGTAGTAACACACTTTCTATACAAAGTACTGTAGCGGTGTTTGCATAAAGTACAGCATGCTGATCCCTGCGTGGTCCTGTAGAGCAGTCTTCAATCAAAGTAGATGCTAACTCAGTGGACTGTCACCGTGGGTAGTCAGCTGTACCTGTTCTGTCAGTAGTAGATAGGGTCAGTATAGCATTTCTATGTGCCCATGCACAAATGGGTGCCCAGTTTTGGGTCTGGTTGCATGCCAAATTGTCGTTATGAAATGTGGAGAGGTGATGCAAGTGCAAACAGCAGTACAAATTTTGGGTGAGTTTGTGTTTCGTTGCCCTGTTGGGTGCAAAGGACATTTTGTTTCTTTTGTCACTTGCTGAGCGTGGCCATCATGCGTTATCCGCAGGCAGTTGTGAGCTCACCGTCAGGGTTCTTTCACGCCACGTGGCCCTTGCGTCGACAACCCCGTGCTGTGTTTAATGTGCACACCACGTTACCTGTGCTGTTCATGTCGGAACTGCTTGAAACAAAGGACACTTTTAGGCATTCAAAATTTCATCTCTGTGCCCTTCAAGCAGGCAAGTTACCAGACTCTGCATTGGCATCAGATCAACGGCATAAAGTGGAAGTCTTCCGGCAGCACACACATGGTGCTGACTAAAGGGGCCATAAAAGTGCACCCTTCCCAAGCTCCCTCCTTTACTGCTGTTCTGCGGGATCACTTGTTCAGTCCACATGACTGGCAGGGGGCGTTGGAATCCACGAGGGACTTCCTCTTAGCCACTTCTTTGCGGTCGAATAGGCCTATGTTCTGCTTTTTGCCCCATTGACCGAAACATTGCGTGCACACTACAGCAGCTGGATTACAAAACTGCTCTTGGAAGGAGTGCGGGAGAGTGCAACCGTTAGTTCGGGCCAGTATGCGTGCAAACATCACAATCTGTTGCTTGTCATGCTGTTTGTCCGTGACAAAAAACTACGGGAGCAACTCTTTCGTGCAGTGCAGCTGAACTTAAATTTGCGTGTGGATTAGTGCGAAACATTTCACGGTGCAACCCAGTGGCAGCCGTTGGCACCGGAGTGAGTTGTGGCGAGTTCCCTCTGGCTGCACCGCTTGTCCTCCCCCTGTGCTCGCTGTTTCCGCGCATATCGGAAAGCAGTATGGAGGGGGCTTCTGCAGGGCAGGTGGGATCCTTTGGGCCATTTTCTCCAGCCTTTATGCAACCAAACGTTTACTTATGGCCTGCTGTTGCGGGGCCATTTTAACGGGGGCATTTGTTTCTGGGGCTAATGTTTTTGCAGAACCAGACTCCCCGGGGCACAGCGCAAAGCTGCGAATTCATTGGGACTGACAAGCATAAGCGTGCCTTTGCACCACACTTTTCTCAACCTTAGTCTTTAATAAAGCACACATTGTCCATACAAGTGGGATGTCATAAAGACAAATTGTTTTGCACTGTATGCAGGGCGGGGGTGGGGGTGCGTGCTTGTGGCGGTTATTTCACAAATGCTGCTGTTAATTTACAGAAAGCACTAAAGGGGGCAAAAAGTCGAAATACAGGTTCTGTTCACCCAAAATATTGCACTGGCTTAATAAAAATAATGCCAATTTTGATGCAAACTAGATTAAAGAGAAAGCAGAGGCAACCCGCCAGCCACTCTCCCTGGCAAGGTACTGGCAAGAAGTCTTTGCCATTGTAGTGCAGCTGGTTCTAGTGCTACCCACCGCGGTGGCTGAGTGGCTAAGGCGTTGTGCTGCTGAGCACGAGGATGCGGGTTCGATTCCCGTCAGCAGCGGCTGCTTTTCTCATCGAGGCGAAAAGCAAAAACACCCGTGTGTACGAGATTTCGGCGCACGTTAAAGATCCGCAGGTGGTCAAAATTAATCTGAAGCCCTCCAATACAGCACGCCTCATTGCCTGCGTTGCGTTGGCGCGTTAAACCCTGCAATCAACCGGCTGTAGTGCTGTTTGGTCGTAACAATGGAATGCTGATTTGCAGTGAAGAGACTGATCACTGTTTTTAGTCCTCGCCCTATTGCGTCACTGTTGACGTCGTGTAGCATGTCGTTTTGAAGTTTTCAATATTTCTTCTCTTTTTTTTTTTCAGTTTAATTTTTGAGAATGTCTTTTGTAGATTGAATTGACTTGAGGGAGCTGCCTTTGCTAGCAAACTTCGTCTTCATGACTCCTTTAAATGCCGCACTAATTACCCTAATGGACTTTCAGCTTGACAATGTGATTTGGAATTACTAAAATGTTCTTTGTAAGAGCGCGAGCGTATTTTGTGTCCCAGGCAAAGGTGGCTCATGTAGCTTGTGCACCGAATGCATTTCTTTATTGCATGTGCTGGCCCATGTGTGGCATTTTCATGCTGTCGCGCAAAGAGAATGCACTGGACTTGCCCGGTTAGTTGTCTGCATTGAAAAGTGTGCTGCCGATAACTTATGAAATGGACTGATATAAACACAATAAAACGACATCCACAGGAGTATGTAATTTTTTTTTAATCTTTCTGTAAATTGTCCTTTTTTTCTGGAACTTTGATCTATTTGGTAACGGTTTTGCAAGTGCATTTTTGTCTTGAAAGTAGCTCCAAGAGTGAAATAGTGTATCAAGTTTTTCCTTGTACAGGCGTGCAGTTTGAGATCACCGGACTGGCCATTGCAAAACAGTTTGAAATCTTCGTTACCGTACTGAAACTTTTTACACCTGTCGTGGTTTTGTGTATACATGTATGTGTAGTACATGTTTCTGTGCAAAGGTATTGGCAGTACTGGGCCACACCTCTCGCTGATCTCAGTGCAGAATGGCTACAGAAAGGTAAAACACTTATGCATTGATGTCGCTGGGGACTCGTGACGTGTTTCTTTTTTTTTTTTCAAATTTTTTCACGAGCATGTTTTCTTCAGACATCTGTTACATATTATTTGTTGTGTTTACAATATTGGTGAAATAAACAGGAGTGAAGTATGAACAGCATGTCTCTTTCCCCCAGTTGTCCAGGTCAAATCTCGTTTTATGCAGTCAAAGCTTTTTTTTATTTGGTCAGAATTTGAAACTATATGCCTCGAGCTTCGCGATGGCTGCGCCGCCTGCCGCCACTTCTCCGCGGCGTCTACGGGATGGACGCTGGGTGGCTGATACAAACGTTTGCTGGTACACGCTGGCTGCGTGTTACTTGCGCCGCGCTAGTGAAGTGATGTTGTGCCAGGTGACCAGATCGCCTCGACTGGCACAGACCACAGTGAGCAGCAAGTGAGAACAAATCGTTTATTGACATCCGCAAGTTTACAGAGGCCAGGACATCATTTCATTTCGATCGCTGCAATTGTACGTCGCTTTCGTGACAACCTTTTTTTTTTTTTTTTTTGCCATAACTCGTTCACAATTGCACTAAGATTTCGAACGAAGGGCACATTGCTTCCAATATTCTGCTGCCCGTATCTTTTTTTCTTTTTGGACGTCACAACGCTTGGAAATTCTCTCGGACTAAAGCGATAGTTATTGGGAACGCTATCGCTTACTGCAAGCATATCGTCATTTGAACGTAGCAGTGGAACTAAAATCCGTGAGCGAGTGTTTGAGGCACGGCGTTTTTTTTTTTTTCTCTATCTGTTTTGGGGGGTGTGACAGGCCCCAAGCATGCGCGCTATGAGTTGAAAGAAAAAAACCCGCCCGCATCTTCCCACGGGGGGAACTCGAGTAAATGCGTCGCAGAGTGCACGGGGGTATTGCGTGAATGTTGCGTAATTGGGTATGGTTTGGGAATGCTTAATTGTTATTTCGTCTTTATTATTCTTATTTATTGAATGAAGGAGAAGCGAAGGCAAGGAGTGTAAAGTTGAAGTCTGTCTTTATTGCTTGGTGCTGTCAAGTCAAGCGAAAGCCAAGCAAAGACGCCCTTGACTGAATTCCGAACGCGCGCTCCGCCGCTTATATACACACCGCCCGCGTTCGAGGGAGAGGAGTACGGGGGAGAGACGCGCATGCGCACACTTCCGTACACAAGCGCGCGAACTTTCCACGCACCCACCACGCCGTTATCACGTGTACACGCCCTGCCGCCGTTAAGCCCCAACCACATGGAGCGATTTTGCGAGCGACTTGGGGCGCGACGCGACTAGCGACGAACTACTTTTCGCCGCGGACCAAGTCGCTCATCGAATCGCTCGGTTCTGGTAGGCACTATAGTTCTGGGCCGCCAGAAACAGTCGCTCGCCTCCCGGAAGTGGCCTCAGCGACTAGCCAATAGGAGAGCCCCTACGTAAGCACGCAACCTCCGGTTTTGGAAGAGAACGGGGGGAAGACTTTGCAAATCCACGCAGCGGAGCAGCGGATTTACCGCAGCGGTGCAGCGGAAAAGAAAGCTTCGCGTGGCAAAGCTTGTGTACACGCTGAAGCAGGAGCAAGAAGGCTCCCGCACACACTGGGTGAGACCCGTGTGGGAAAAACGACGTCAAGAAAGCGAATTCTTCACGGCGTTCATGTTGGAGCCGAGAGACGAGGCGCAGAAGGAAAAGCGTGCGCTATCGCTAACCCAAACTAGTTTTAAAGATGCAATGAAGTGCAAAAAGCAATGTAGAAAGGCGTAATACTTTTTAGTCATGCTTTTTATGACAAATGAACAAAAAAATGTTTGCAAACAACCAGCGTACCAAGCGCGTGTGTGCGGCAACATTGAAATCGCCATCCTCAGTCGCTCGAGCAGTCGCTGTCATGTAGTTGCCTCGGCGAGCGACTTCGGTTCGGCGACTGCGGATCCTAGTCGCGTCGCTCGTCGCGTCGCTGGAAAAATTGCTCCATGAGGTTAGCGCTTTACTGTTGAGCGCGACGCAGCGCACGGGTAGCTACGACGCATGCGCGCGCAGACGCGCTCCCCCCGCGCCGCCGCAGCTGTTGTTGAGAGCGACGGACCGCACGGGGTACACGCGCTCCTCCCGCACCGCCGCACCTGTTGTTGAGAGCGAGGAGGGTACGGGGGAGAGACGCGCACCTGCGCCTCGACGCGACTCGCATGCGCAGTGAGCGTGTGGACGCGTGGCCTCCGCGATCGGCTACCGGCGGCGCGCCGTTGCTCCGGCCGTTCCAATCGCCCGGAGAGAGCGTAATTCTATGGTAATTCCGAAAAGGCCGTTTCGCTGTTTTCCGCCGCACCGCGGCGCGCGTAGCCTAAGGTCGTTTCAACTTCAACTTCAAGGTCGTTTCAACCTCAACTTCAAGGCCATAGAGGTGACGAAGAGGCGACTGGAGTGGTGGTGGAGGAAAAGTAGGGAAGGGATGGGTACGAAGGCGGAGTAATCATGCGGACGAGAATTTAGAACAGCGAGGGGAGAAAAAAGGGGGGTGGGGGCGATGAGTTTAAAACAGAAAAGAGGGAGAGATGGGAGGGAGGAAGCAAATCTATAGGTTAGCTGGGAGTAGGGCAAGTAAACGTAATAAAACAGGCAAGTCGGTTGCTGACAACCGACGCCCCGATTCACAGGGAAAGCCACTAATCATCATCATCATCATCGTTTTCCCTGGCGCAGGCCTGTGGGTGCAGAGGACGAAAACTCGGCCTTCGCAGCCTGTGTACGTGCGACGTTTATTAAAAAAGTTACCGCACACCAATGCAGGTGAAAGGTAGAAGTAGTTACTGGTGCCATTAGGGTAGTTACCGGTGCTTTGAATTTTTGACGTAGACTATGCCCGGGGTGATGCATAAGTGAATTCATTGCACAGAATTCTTTTTTGTAGTCACGCATGGTTCCAAAACACAACACGTTTGCCGGTTTTATTTCTGAAAATCTCGTTCATGTTGTTTGGAACGCACGGAACGCATCGTGCGTTCCAAGCAAGAACCAAATTATGGGAATTCAACGGACCGAAATCCAACCATTAGTAAACACGAAAATACCCCCTACCCCCTATCGTTTCCTTTTTTCTCCTTTAAACGTGCGGTCTTTGACAAATGAAGTAGATGACATCGCAACACTACTTGAAACGTTTGGCGTAACTTTTACCGCGATACTATTAACAGAGACGTCGTATACCTTCAGCATATCTGAAGTGTATACTGTCCAAATGGCTGTCGGTATTTTTTCCGCGATAGGCCCCGGACAGCCAAGTTTGCCGCGCGAGCGCAGCGCCAGCTGCTACAGACACGCGCAACTCCGGGTCGGTCCCGCCGCGCCGACCGCCTTCAGCGCCAGTGGACGCAACTTCGCCAAAAACGTGTGTTATAACGCTATTGGCGCGTATATGCACTACATAGTGCAACAAAGTCATGCAAAATGTGATATAGTCGGGGGAAGCCTTTAAATAAAACGGGGCGCTGATAAAATGCTGTCGCCTCGCTGCCGAGCCGTAGGCTAACACAACTGGGAAGCATGTGTTCAAGGCTTTGTATTCTCCCGCGGATTATTCTTCTGCGTTTTTTTTTTTTTCGCAGATACCAAGCATGGTTACTGAATCTTGAAAGGCCCACATTAAGCGAGCGGATTGCATGGTGCCGTGGTGTACGATCAGCTTGTTAGTAGGCTGGTTAGGAGGCGGTCAATACACATAAGTGCGCTTTAAATTTGGTAACAAAGAGGGTCCCCGAGCACAGTTATAGCATTGTAGTTTTATCACCCAGTGGTTCTACTCTGCTTCATCTAATATTCCATGTGCTTATACCGCCGTACCAAATACATATAACCACATATGGGGCGCTGACACTTATAGGCGTTAACGTTTCCAAATGTTTCGCGAGCTTTTAGATAGCATAAAATCACCGCCTCTTCTTGCAAAAGAAACAATGAAATTGTTGTCTAAGCCACTGAAAAGGAAAGAAAAATAGAGCTAAGACGTGCCGCAATAGAAGTTGGAACAATATATACACAGGAAAAAAATTTCGCGTTCGGGGAGGAGCAGGAGGAGGACAAACTTAATCACATCCGTTGTGATTGCGGTCACTCTGGACCAGTGAGGAGTGTACTCAGGGAACTAAATTTTTCTTCCGTAACTTTTGTTGCAAATGAGTTGACGGTAATAAAGGCGCTACTATTCCTTCCTAACGGAGGTCCCCTGCCAAACCCGTTGGCGTGGAGAGAAAAAAAATACACTAATATGAATATTCCGCAATTTATTCCGATACGCCTATTAGATGTTCTGCTTACACCTCCCCCCATCCCACCCTTGCCCAAAGTAATTTCTGGTGAAGCCTTCTCGTGAAGAGTTTCTTTTTTCGGGGCGTGTTTACATGTATGCAACTAGCGTACTGGGCTACAACTGGAAGCCCAAAAGTTTCTCGGCGAAGCGGGCACTTATTAACGTCCGCACTTTCACTATACCCCAACAGACGTGAATTTTATACTGTTACATGTATGGAGCATCACATTCGAATCAAAGACCTATATATGTAACTACCATATGTGGTCCAGTTAGTAGTTCGCAGTCGCATGCAAGTGCACTCACATGGAGGGATTCAATACCTCGCGCGGAAACATCGCGCAACGTCTTATTTGCAGACTAAGCCTCCTCTTTTGTGGATTAAACAGTATAAATTACGTTTTCTTTTGAAGCGAAACATGCTGATCTTGAGAAAGGTTTGCCCCGCAGGTAGGCTGAAGCGTTTCTCTTTCGGGCATCACTCCTATGCGGCCTCTATATGCCTGCCTATACGCGAGTTCAACCGAATAAATCCTTCTTCATTCACATGCACTATGTGGCAGGATTACTTTACAATCTCTTGCTTCGTTTTAAGCCCAAAAGGGGCGTCTAATATGCTTCATCCGCGCTGCAAAAAGGAGAGCGCCCCGAGCCAGCAGCGTACCGGCTTGCGGGGACCGACCCAGTGTTGCGCATATCTTCCGAAGGGGGCGCTGGGTGTCGCGGGCTCCGTGTCGGCCTCTGGGCGCTGTCCGGCGCCTATACGCCTCGAGCTCGGCCTGTAGGGGCGCCACTGAAATCCCCCTAGCGGCCCGTTTCGAAAGCAGCCGCGGGAGTCGCCGGCCCGCTTTCTACTGCCATCGTTGCTTTCGGGGCCCGTTCACGACGGAGATTTACCGCTTGTAGGCGTTGGAAATACATATTTATGTGGAGCAGTCACTCTGTTCGCAAATGTGATGTGTTTACGAGAGTGTAAATGTGTGTGACGCGATCATAGTCTGGTACATTCGGTCTGTACAAGCGCCAGGTATGCGTCACAGGTCGGGGTCGCGAAACAGGGATATGCATATGGGTATGATTGTGATTCCACTGCCCTGCAATTCACTAACAGTGTCTCCTTAAGCATAATTTGCCCCGATGGTCATGCCTTGGCTATACATTACGATGTAAATCAGTTTTGTGCGCTTAGTGGAGCGCTCATACCTGACAGCACGCCAGTTATGCTTGCCAACATCATACCTCGGATATTGATCACTACTCTGGACGTAAATTTCACGAACATTCCATGAATTAAGTACGATGGATAATCCAAAATTATACCCGAGATCAGCGCACGACAAAACAAAAAATAATGGTGGGGTGTCTTGTCGTGAGCTGAGCGCCCGAAAACATTCATATATGTTACATTATATCTTCCGCGAGCAGGTCGGAGAAGGGCTTCTACGGTAATGCCCATTCGCGACTAAACGTTTCTTCGAAGCATAGTCATATGACGCAGGGAGCCTACAGAATCTAGCAAGAAGGCCTTATCAGATATCCCACTCTTCTAACGACACCTTTTATCAGTTTTGTACTTGTATACCTCAAAAAATGCTTTCGCCGAGGGATCAGCTGTTAGTTGAAGTCTAAAAACTTGAGTGACGTGAACGAGTAGCTTCTGTGTGTGATTACTAAAACGTTCTTACCTTGATTTTGGTCCGCAATCGTACACAACAATACGTAAGCGTCCTCCTCCTCCTCCCCATCTCTCGCGAAATAGCAGTGCATTTCGCACACTAGTTGGTCTCGTAAGTACTACCCGGCTTAAGTTTATACGAACGTCTTTAGCGTTTCAGAAGCTGCACTGAGTTTTTTTTTTACATTTCTGTACGAGCTATTTTGTTTCTTTCGGACTTGCAGACCATTAATCTTTCAGTGGTTTAATTCACTTTTCTTGGTTCTTGCTATAAGGCATGAGTGCTCATCTTTCACGACGCAGAGCCTTGGAATATACTTAACATTTTCGCATGGCCTATATTCTTATAAAAGGCACAAGTTGTTATCAGGTATTGGGTAATCGCATCCCCGAAATAAATTTTTCTACGACGCATATATTCGTAATGAGGCCGCATTCGTTGTCCGCGCTACGAAACAAAACACACCTCTCATTGTGCCAGTATCAGGTTTAAACGAGGCGACAATAAAATTCACTTGTGCCGGACGTATTCGGAGGTGACAGCGGCTGCCGTCGCCGACGCCCGTAACAGCGGCCGAGAAGGACGCAGAGCCGCGTTCCCGGATAGCTATTGTTGGTGTTTGAGCACCCTACCAAGACGCAGCGGCATTTGAAGTGACCTAAACGTACTGTTTACTTACAGACGTCACCAAAACAAGTTTTTTTAGCACTTGGAAGGGCAAAAAGAAGCGAAAGAGAACCAAAACACTGCATGAGCCCCTATGGGCCGCGCAGCGCTAATCCCGTCAACTCCGCGGAGAAGCGGCGGCAGGCGGCGCAGCGATCGCAAAGCTCGAGGCGTATAGGCAGGGTAAACGTGCTGCATGGTGCCGTTTATTGGCATGCATGCTTGCATATACAAACGTACAGAGAGACTTCCAGTCTACCATAAATGGACGCGTGGTCTAAGTAATGTAATAAAAATCTTTACCCGAGTTACGATTGGTATAGTTCTCCACTTGATGTGTTTATTCACTAATATCCCGAACAACTTACTTACAGCAGATGTTGTGCATACAGATATTAGTGATCAGCTTAACTGCTCACCGAAAAAAAATAATCCCCTTAATATGTCATGACAACAAATTAGCAAATCTAGAAATTCAGAAACAGTCTTTCGAAAAAATAAATATGTAGCGATCGACTTTTTCACTCGCGGCAAATAATTTGGTAGCGTGATTGCAGTAGGTACTTGAAACCCCTAAGCATAGTAAATAAAACGCAAAAATATGATTGATTCGTACCCGTGGAAGCCGAACAGATATTTGACTATCGTAGTGAAGTCCAACCGGAAATTGCTATACGGTGATGATGATGATGATGATTAGTGGCTTTCCCTTTGAATCGGGCGTCGGTTGTCAGCAACCGACTTGCCTGTTTTATTACGTTTACTTGCCCTACTCTTAGCTAACCTATAGGTTTGCTTCCTCCCTCCCATCTCTCCCTCTTTTCTGTTTTAAACTCATCACCCCCACCCCCCTTATTTTCTTATTTTCTCCCCTCGCTGTTCTAAATTCTCGTCCGCATGATTTCTCCGCCTGCGTACCCATCCCTTCCCTACTTTTCCTCCACCACCACTCCAGTCGCCTCTTCGTCACCTCTGTGCCCTTAAAGTTGATGTTCCCCCTCGCCCCAAATCCCAAAGCCTCCGCCAGCGTTGTTTCACCCTCACCCCGCGGTGGCCGTATCTCTGTGCAGCTCCTGACAATATGGTCTATAGTTTCCCGATCACTGCCGCAGCATGCCCACGTTTCATCCTGCTGCCTGTAGCTACCCGTGTATGCCCGGGTTCTCAGGCACCCTGCCCGTGCCTCGAAGAGCAACGCCCTGCCTCTCGTATTGCCATAGAATCCCTCCTTCTTAATTTCCCGTTTCTCTGCCCTATAAGTCTCCAGGGTTTTTTTCGCTTCCATTCTCTGTGCCCACTTCGCACTACCACTACCCATATAGCCCTAGCAAAAATTCTGATACAAATTCTAATACACGTATATGCTTATTGCCACTAATAGACCTATCAGTCTGTATTAGTCTATTAGGTCTATCAGTTTGTATCAGCCTATTAGTCCTATCAGTCTGTATTAGTCTATTAGGTCTATTAGTCTGTATTAGTCTATTAGGTCTATCAGTGTGTATTAGTCTGGTAGGTCTATCAGACTGTATTAGTCTGATAGGTCGACCAGAGTGTACTAGTTCTATCAGAACCAGTGCAAGTTCGAACAAAGCAATGAAACATGGCAACACATTTTATTATCAGGGTACACAGGCAAATTCCTCTGGCTGACAGAAATCTGGCTGAATAATTTATGTTACATAAGTTCGTAACCTGATTAAGAACGAATGAATAAATTGCAATGCGAATCCACAAAATAGCTGCAGCATGCAATCAGAAAAGCTCGTCAAACCTGTACGGTCCAGCCGTAGGTACAGTGGTGATCTCGCTAAGGGTGAACACGGGAGCGCGTGGCCGCCGGTACTATCAGCGCAGCCTACCGTGCCCAGCGCGAACCATCAGGCATGCGCTGTGCGGGCCGTGCGATATTTTGCTTTCAGCGCGCGCATCGCGTCATCAGAGCGTCTGCTCGTCGTCTGCTATGTTCCGTCTCGTCTGGTAATGGTACCTTGGTTTGATCTGCGATTCCTGGATTCTTGCATGAAAACGCCCAAATATAAAAATGTAAAGGATTATATTTTTCTCCCGTATATGGAATGAAGGTCGTAGCGCCTGCGCCACCTTTGAGCGACCACCTTCAAAGCTTTGAATTGCGTGTTTTACGTGCATTTAAAAGACTTTCGTAAGCACTTGCAAAAATAAAGTGCTGTTAAAATCTGCGTGATATTTTGATTGAGTCTGTTTGAAACAAGTGGGCGAGTTATGCTGCTGTGCCAAAACCATTGTATTGGAGCTAAAGAACGAATTACCGCTCACACGGAAACATTTTTTATGTGGATTCTAGATTCCACTCATTCAAACAGTGGCTGAGAGCTCCACCGCTACACGCGCGATAAACATAGCAGACGACGCGCAGACGCTCCGATGACGCTGTGCGCGCGCTGAAAGCATAGTCTCGCTCGGCACGCACAGCGCATGAGTGATGGTTCGCGCTGGGCACGGTAGGCTGATCTGATAGTACCGGCGGCCACGCGCTCCCGTGTTCACCCTTAGCGAGATCACCACTGTACATATCGAGCGCATTAATGGCCGATTGAACACCATTCCCATTTCGATGCAACTTCAAAACGGCATTCACCCTTCCGCAACACGCGATTAGAATGGAGTCTCTTCTCCGTGAGGCATTCCGTTGAGAATGAACAAAGGAGTCCGAAGCGGCGAGGTGACGGGTCAAAGATGGGTCGGGCGGCGGCCCGGATCACATTTGTCAATGTTCGGCGGGCGCTAGACACAGCGCCAACACTTCTGGATGACGTGATGCACACGCTTTCTTCGATGTCAGGCGTTCGTTAAACAGCATAGCAGACAGAGCAAAGATGTCCGGAGCCGCGAGGTGACGGGTCCATGATGGATCGCGCTGCGGCCTGGTTCATACTTGCAAAGTTATACGGGCGTTAGACACATCTACAACACTTCTAGATGACGCGATGCACACGCGTCTGATGTGAAATAACGCTAGAAGCCGCTTCCTTCTAACCGTCTTCTTCCCGAACGTACACACACGCCAGCCTCACTTTGATACCGTCGCCATCTTGGCTACCCAACGAAGACCATTGGATGGCTTGGCTTGACTTCGTTGCAGTTTTTTCGGCTTCGTTAGATTTCTTGCTGCTCTTCTTGCAGCCCCGCAGGTACGGTCAGGTTAAAGTCCCATCATCTGCTTTAAACGCCGATCAAGGGCCTTTAGGTCAGGTTAGCGTCACTAAATAAAGGCGTAGCTTATTTAGTGACGCTAGGTCAGGTAAGGTGGCTTATCGCTGGCGCAGCACTCCCAGCTCCCATCAGTGCTCTTAAAGGGGCACTGACACAAAAATTTTGCATCTTGTTTTTTTTGTTGCGATAAGTAGCTAGTGACCTACTTATAACCTGTAGAAACCTCTTTTGCTTCAGCGTGCGACGGTTGTTTAATTAGAGGCATTTTCAATGCGGCCAGTCGCAGTTTCGGTTTCAACGAGTGCCGCGAAACGATGGATTTTGTGGATTTTGTGTGAACAAAGCTGACCACGTGACCGTCGGAGGGATATCACAGTTACAGAGCACAGCCGCCGTAGCACGCACTGTCGAATCCGCATCGACGGCAGTTTCTGCGAATGCCCCCCCGTACTGATCTCGTGAGGCGCCTAATTAAAAAGCGACCGTGGATGTGACGCAGGCGCTGCGAGTGCAAATGCTACCGCGGCTAACGAACGGCGCGCGACGCTCGAGACGGTGGGTGGCAAGACGCGCGCTGGGAGCAGCCGGCCGGTCTGCCTACAGGTCCGCCTACAGATGTGTTCGGCTTAGCACTGCGGCGGATATTCGAGTGCCGCTCTCGTAAGCGGTGCAGATGACAATTTTTAATGCAACCCGCCATGGCATCATTAACTCCTTTCTCATGTAAGCCACCATGGTCGGGACTTGGGGACAATTTCGTGCAGCGGTAACAAGCTATCACTCGAGCTACCTGCGCCGGCGTGGGCCACTTCGCGGCCGTGGCCACCGCCTGCACAGCGACCGTGCGGCTTGCTCAGTGGGCTTTTCGTGCCTCCGGCGCGTTTCCGCGTCCAATGGTAATAAACAGTAATAGAAACAGAGTGCCTGGAATCGCTGTAGAACTTTGGTCGCGGCCAGCTGCCCGATGAGCTGACGAAATCACGGCGCCTCCGCCGCCAACGATCGGGTCGTTCGTTCTCGAGAGCAGAAGCTCCGCCCTCCGGCCCTCCGATTGGAGCGGCGAGCCGGCAGTGCGGAAGCCGCAAACACAAACTCGTGACGTGTTTGGATGGTGTTTATTTACACTTGCGCGGGTGGATCTGCTGGCCGCTCGGTTGCGTTTCGCACACTTCAAAATTGATTTTAAATATGTTCTAGGCTGTATTCACCGCTGATATTTTGCAGATGATGTATATGTGTTCCCACCAATCTATCTCCGAAGTTATCTCGCCTTCAAAATTTTGTGTCAGTGCCCCTTTAATGTAGCGCATTTTTAGGAGCGAAAATGAAAAAAAAAAGTTGACCTATTTTGCATAAGAATTTGGTTGGAGATTTACGGAGATTTGTTAGTGAACAAAACGCTTCATAATAATATACCAAATAAACATTATTGCTCAAGGGCGATCATTTCAACCTTTTTTGGCTTGTGATTTTCCAGAAAAAATAAAAATTCAGGAAATCGCATTTTGCGGGTCCATTTGTATTAGTTTTTATTAAAACCAATACGTCTCTATTAGTTCGTATTAGACTCAGGTCTATCAGATCTATTAGTATTTGCAAACTAATACAAACTAATAGGTGTATTTGTATTAAACTAATACAACTTGTATATGAAACTTATAAAACCGATACAAGTTTGTATAAGACTAATACATGTCTTATACACCTAATACAAAAATGTATAAGACTAATACAAGTTTCTATCAGAATTTTTGCTAGGGCGCCATCTATGGGTGCTGTCAGAAAGGGACGCTCTCTCCGGCCATCAACAGATCGAGGTCGTGACGACACAGCCAAAGGTCACGTGATAAAGACATTTTCGTCACTTCCTGAGCCGTGGGCTTTTTTGTTGTTTTTACTTTTGTCGCGTAGCATCAAAAAGCTATGCACTGCGGCAAAGTGTTTTTTATCACTATTGCGCAAGTACGCCCAACTGCAGCGGTAGGTTCATTTTGGCGTTTGTTTGATGATAGAGTTTCTGTCAACCTAGCCGTCACTTCCTTTAGTTTCAATTCTAGCCACTGTACAGTGGTGTTAACTTAGCGAGAAAGTCGCTAAATTTAGCGTGTTTTCAGTCGTGCTAGCGACAATTCTATCTCTTTGGAGTCTTAGCGACTTTTTTGGAGACTTTGAGAAATTGAATTACAGTGTGCTAAACAGGCATAAATTATTGTGAAACAGGGTAGTGCTCGGAACAAGCTTCGAAAAGTGACGCCAAAACAGGATCAAGCCTTTGTGGCGCTGCGATGATGATGATGATGCAGTGGTGCCTTTCCCTTTGAAACGGGTGGCCGTTACAATGACGGCCTGGCAAAAAAAAAGAAACAAGAAAAACAAAATTCACAACAACACAGAGGTCCAGGAAGAGTCCAGAAAGAGTGGCTGGCTCTGCGCCCTCAACGCCTCCCCCATATTGTCACAGACACTTTTTCCCCGATCTCTCACTGTGCTTTGCAGTGCTGCATGCTGCCCTCCACTGTTCAAGGCGTGGCTGTAAATTGCAAGGTTGGTGGCTGTAAATTGCACAAACAAGATTCTGTGATGTCATAGAGAAATAGCTGGAAAGTGTGTATGGAACTTCCACTGCTCTACACATTTTCTGTACTATCTTATTTGTTTGAAGTTTACAATAAAATTGATGTCATTTGTTTTTTGGGCAAAGAAGTCTTTTTAATGAACGAACCTTGTATTTTTTCTTCGTAGCCTCTGTAACAGCCAGCCTACTGTGCCCCTAAACAGTGGTCGCTAAACAAATGCCCACTTGCCAGCCAGCTTCAGGGGCTTGTAACGATTTACTAGGATTTTTTATGGACAACATAAATTCCAAGGAATCCACGGTGGTACACTCCAGGGCAGTGCAAGTCCCAAAAGAAGTTTGACAGCAGGACTGGACACTAACACAACCAACAGGCTTTATAGGTGGAAACCAGAAGCCCACCTACACAATGCCATGCCAGGGGGCACGCCCACCCACAATGCCAGGGGGCACGCTACCGCAGCGAGCATGGCCTCAAAATTTTCGCTCCTCGTGCAGGCCCTCCTGTCATGGTCTGCAACTCCAGCCCTTGGCATCCTCAACCCTGACGCATGCCCGGTCAGGGTTGTAATCATCATGTAAAAAAGTAATCATCATCATCATTGCTTAGCGACTTTTCGTTATAATTGGCGACTTTTAGGAAGCGTCCTGGCGACTTTGCCCCCCAAAAAGTTAACAGCACTGGCAGTAAAGCACTGGGACAGGAACATGCTTTGAGTCTTCCAGCATATTCATGGTCACTATTCAATATTTCTATCCGGTGATTGCAAAGACACAGCCTGAATGCTTCTAACCACTTTGCCGACCACAGTTTCCCCTCGCCATACCAGACTCTGCGAAATTACGGCCTTCAGGTCCTGCTGCTTTCTTAAAGGAGCCATGAAGAGAAAACACAAGTTTGGTTCATTCAAAAGATTGTCTCGTTAGAATCATACTGACACCACTTTTAACGTAAACTTCGCTCAAATAAGCTACATAATTAGGAAAAACGGGAATGGTCATGCGACCCAGCAGCTCATTTCCCGCAACAGAACCTATGATGTCACATGAGCTAAGCTCTGCGATTGGCGGAGGCTGGCAGAAGCAGACGCAAATTAGGTAGAGCTTACAAACTAGACGAACGAGCGATTTGCGCTTAAATTTAGGGCACATTCTTTACAAAGCAATAAGAATGATGGGACAAACAGTGGAAGTTACGAAAGCACATGTAAACATAGAAGTACTGATGCGTTCTGCTGTTCGTACTGCGCACAGCATGCTTGGTTTAGCTGCACAGCACTACGGGGCTTGGGGTTGTCTCAGACGACACTGGCCGATTGACGCAAGCAACGGTGTCTTACGTGACCCCATTTGTCGAGCGAGCACTGTTTCAGGGAACGAATATTTTCTCCCAGAACAAAAACAAGCCAGGTTTAAATGCGGGCCAAAACAAACCAAACGCTTGCCATGGTATGGTGGCGCCATCTAGGTTACGGAACGTAAAGAAACGCGGGAACAAACCAACACCGCTGTACAGGGTGGAGACAACCTTTGAACGGTCCCGTGCCGCCGCAATTGGACCAACGGGCTCAACGCGTTATTCTTTTCGTTTCCCACGAGACCTAGCAACGCGAAACAGACGATATGATTCAAACTTCTTCAGTAAACCGCGTTGCGGCGATAATTTTAGCGCGGTTTTGACACAATGACTTGCTTCGGCGGCGAGCGAGCAACCGAAAATGGCGGCGCCAGCGTATACGTGTCTCTACCCTGTACGGCGGATGCGTGAATGAAGGTACTCTAGGCTGCAGAGCGGTCGGTTCCTGTGATGTCATTTAATTGGGACCACGGAAACGCACGATTGAGCGGGAAAATTTTAACCTAAATTGTTTAATTTCTCAGCACCGTTTGTATCCGGACAAGCGCTGGGGGCACTATAAAACACGAAATCTTTAGAATAAAACCAACTTGCATTTTCTCTTCATGGCTCCTTTATGACTCAAAAATCTCTGCCCTCAGAGTTGCCGATGCAATTGCCCCCTTCCTTGCAGTTTCCAAGAGGAGGAAGTTTCTCTCCAAAGGCTTCTAAGTTGGAGTGGCCCTCACACTTTTTCCATCTGGAAACATGTAATACCCTGTCCACTGAAATCCATATGCATGAGTCACTAAGTTGTGAATTTTCATAATGTCTTTGCACACTGGTAGCAGGTATAGGTTCTGAAGAGTTGACTCTGATGGTATGTTTTGGGGCAACACGTTACGTAAAATGGACTCAGCAAGCCTAAAAAGGCATTTTTAGGGCAACAAAAAGCCAATACAGACATGAATCTAAAAATAGGCCCTTATAGGCACTATCAACAGTTGATTAATTTAATTCCTGTAGTTCGTGCTTATATGTTGAACAAAGTTTACAGGGACTCCAGGAAAAAAAATGGGAATTTTGCCTAAAGTTCCGATCTCTAGTTATACTTTGTACATCAGGGCATGAGCTGCATCACAAATATTATCATGTGTCTGTGCATAACAGTTTTGAGTGCTGGAATTTGCTTTTTTACTGATGTTCGCATGGTTTCTGTATATACATTATTGTACTATAGCAGTAATACTTAATTGCACTTGTTCCTGTCATCCTTTGTCTCTTGTCAGAATTTTGCCGGTATATATGCGAATGTATCTTACTAATATAAATACTAGTTGGAAGTAGCACTTGTTCATGCCATCCTTCTTTGTCTCTCATCCAAATTTTGCACTTTACACGTGTGAAGTCGCCCAAAAGTCCACATCGGTCAGCTACATGAGAGACCCAGTACATCACCCACTAAAAGTCTGCATGGCTTCATCGAATAATTAGGCCGTAAGCTTCAAGTGAGACTAACACTAGCCATCCAGAGTTAACATCTATGGAGAAAAAGTGAGTAGTAAATGCACAAAAGAAATGGGAAAAGATACGAGGCTGTTTGGGCACAACTTTTTATTGCAATCGAATTTCCTGAAAAAAAAAGAGTCAGTGTTGGGTGCAACAGGGCCTCAGAACACGTTGGCTTCAATGTTTGTTTCAGTGAAGTTTTTTCTGAGCCGACATCACAAGCACAGGTAACAGAACTGTATCTATATCAAAACTATCATGCATGGGGGTGTGGCTTCTATACTGAATAAAGTGCAAAGGCTTTATTAGAAGAGAAACAAAAACTGCATGCAGTGCCCTTTGAGCAAGTAAATATCTTCATTCAGTGGCTTTTGCTTCACCTAATGGGAATGCACTGTCCCCTTATAACTTCTGAAGGTGGTACAAAAACAATTCAGCTATTATCAACACACCCACTGAAAAGAAAGTGCTGGTGATCCCTTTTACATTCCTGTGTTTGAGGTGTTTCCAGCATATTGTGGCAAATTTTAATTTTTGTCCCCAGTGCAAATTACGAAAGGCACAAATTGCGGGTCGTTGAATGTTATGTGGTGCTTTTGAATGGATTATGTATTAGGGGTGGGCGATTAACCGATCAACTTTCCGATTAATGCTTTAGTTGCGATTAATTTTTTAGTCGGTTGAAGTCATGTAAGCAAACCGAAACAGGAGTGCCGCATTGGAATTGTGTGCGTGTCGAGGACCATATTTGTGTCAAATAACCCGCCTGACATTACAACAGAAACCAATGCAAGTATGCTCAGAGATGAAAGCGATTAAAACTGATAGGGCAGAGAAGCATTTTATTATTATTATTATTATCATTGTTGTTGTTGTATGGATACCATTAAAATATTATTTTTGGTAACTTTTCTTTCGAAATCAACGCTACCAATTCATTTATTAAGTAACAGATAAAAGCTAGCGGGTTAATCAGATTAAAACTTTTAACCGACGCCCAGCCCTACTATGTATACAACCTACATCTTGGCTTTATTCAAAAGGTCAGACAGTGCACATCATTACTACAATATTGTTGTATGAGGAACAACACTACCACCACACAGGAATTAGAATACGCATGGGTGAATTCCACAAACAGGCAGCCAGAATGCAAAGCCAAGTAAACCAGGGAGGGCATCCACTTATTAAACAGCCATCGGTTCCGTTTTTGTGCAAGATGGATGAAGCCGACCACTTGACCTTACTTCAACTGTCGTATCAAAACAGCTTGTTTGAGTTGTTGTTGCTGCTTCCTGTTTTTTCTGCCATGCTCGGTATGAAATGTAATCATATTTCCTACCACTAAACAAATGGCGGTCTTAAGATAGGAACAAAATGTCTGAACTAAAAGCCCGCAACCCTCCTAGTTGAATTTCTTATAGGAGTTTCTGCAGAGACCTGGGGTGCGAGAATATGAAATTCTGCTTTTGAAGCTGTTTTATTGGAATAGCCTTTAATAGGAACAAATATTTTGAAATTAAAGTGCTCTCCTAAAACACCTTTCTCTTCGAAACGTGTTTTTGGTTGAGTTGGTCTATGATATTTACAAAATAAATTATAAAAATATGAGCGCTACAAGGACAGCGTACGAAAAGAAAGGGACGACAAATACGCCAGCTGCTTGGCTTTCTCGTCCGTTGTTCTTGTAGCGCTCATATTTTTTCAGCTCCTTCCTCCTGTCCTTTCGCCGCACGTCACAGGTGCATTGCGGCAAAGCCTGTCGGCGCTAGCGGTGAAAGCTGCGCTTGTTAGCGGTGGTCGATCGCAAGCGCAGAATGTGCAATTGATCCGGCGCGCAACTAGTTCTGTCGTTACGAAGAAATATTAGAAGAAAAAAACAACTATACGCTAGCAGCCAAATCTTCGGCGTCGATGATAAAATTCGCACCAAAACACGCCTGCTGTCAGTAGTATATTCGCAAACCGTGTGCCCCAAATAAATTGTTTGCACTACAATGTGCAGCTGACTGAAGGTTAGCAAAGAATATTGAATATAATTTTTAACTCATCAGCATTCTTTACCCTGTACCCCAGAGCACAAAACTGTGCCATGCCTTGAATGTGCGCCAAAACTCACAATTGGCGCACAATAAACGTAGATGATTTGTGGGAGGAAATTAAAAAAAACTAAAACATGAACTTACGATATCAAAAATTAAGTTCTTTTTAATCAGCACAATCACGCGATTAAGACAAAATTAAAAAAAAGCAAACTGCGCAAGAAATTAAGACGTACAACGCCTTGCCTATTGAAGGACTCTGGCTTTGCATTTGGACAAAAAAGCGCACAAAATGGATCATTTGTAGAAGTAAACATAAGAATATAAACGACGCTAGATATGAAATAACGAAATAAAAAGTACAACTTATTCGCCGCACTCACGTTATAAAGACAGAAATGAAATAAGCCGGAGAAAGCAAACAAACGAAAAAATAAATCGTAGAAACCCATCAATCTGGCTGCAAAAGACTCAAAATGAACAGAAATGAACAGAAGCGGCGTAGAAATGCTACACAGCTGACAATTCTGTAACTGTTTTAGTATTTCACACAGAGAATCGTTTAATCGTTCTGTGCTTGTCGATGAACCCGATGCGCATTTTTTTCGGAAAGCTGCTACAAGACCGCATGTCTGCCGTGGCCGGAAGGGTCTCAGAGGCGGCAACGTGGAGCGCAGCCGCTGCTCTCCGACTATCAGGTGCGGCGTCCTTTGTTCTTTTGTGATCGGTCGCGGTGGCCCGTTCGGTCCATGTACTCATCGCCGTAGGTCATGGGCACGGATGGGTCTGCTCAGTCTTGCACATGGCGAGCAGCTGCGCAAGTTTCTTGGCGTGGCGGGCTGGCAGAAGCCCTGCTCCCCCTTTTTTTCTAGAAATATTCATTAAAGCGTGTGTGTGTGTGTGTGTGTGTGTGTGTGTGTGTGAGGGGGGGGACCTGGCCCCTAGGCCACTCTTCCCCCCGCCCTCTTTTCTACGGACCTAGTGCAACGGCCCGGCTCTTGCAAAAACTATAGTTCGGTACGACTGCCGTTTCTGTGCGTTCCTTCAGCTTGTCCTTTGTACCAGGCGCGTAGCCAGTATTTTTTTTTTCGCGGGGGCGGGGGGGGGGGGTGGCAAGGTTGTTCTCAAGCACCCCGCCCCCTGGTCTGCCCCCCCACCCCCCCGGCTACGCCACTGCATGTGCGTTTGATAAATAAAGCAGCCGTGGAGAAAGCCTCGACATTCATTTGGACGCTTCTGCGCACGCGGAAGCAGTAGAGCGCCAGTTTTTCCAGGAACGACATCACGACACCGTGCTCGCGTCCAGGGACTAAAAATGACGAATGCCGAAGGCTGTGTTTCATTTGGCGATAAGGCAATAGTGCGATCGCATTTACTCGACCTCGAAAATGATGAATACAACTGGCGTGGCTACGTGAGAACAGACAATGAGCTCGAAGAACTCGAAAGATCACTCCTCGGTCTCGGGGTTTCCTTCAAAGTGACCAATTTCCGGCACGCTGACCAAGAAAGCCTGGACGAACCTGCTAAACGTGAGTACGACCTAGAACCAAATGCTGCCTCTTATCTACCTGCATGGTACAATGCATTTAGAAATTATCTACAAGTGCGGCTTGGTATCCGTAAAGCAGTCAAAAGTTCCAAGCTTTTTAAGTTTGTTGCAGTAATTCATCCATGTTTACAGCTGGGTTGTAAAGAAACGACATAGTAGCGTAATAAAAAGCGCGGCGTACAAGTACTAACGTACTAAGCCAAGAAAAAAAAAAACACGGAAACGCGCGTACGAACGCGCTGAAAGACCTCTCCTTAAAGCTGAAGTTGGCTTCACAGCACGTTGACGCTGCTTCACGGTGAAGCCAAACAAAAACCAAGGTCCGACTGCGATTTTTCTTTTTTTCAAAAATATGTCGGTGTCCTTTCAAAGGCGTGCTATGCTAATTTAATTGAACTTTTAGGTCGGAACGTTCGATTCTGAACGGGTGAATACACAAGCACGCACAAAGGCGCATTAAAAAACAGCTAGCAGACCGAAGGGGAAAAGAGTTGGATAATAAAAAAAGTTGGACAGTGGCTATCGAGGCGAGCCGCAAGACTACGGCAGAGTGTCAGGGAGAAAAATCGGAAATAAAAAAAAATTACCATGCATTCTCTTTAGTAAGGTTGACACAATATGGCAAATTTTAGTGTACATAGAGTTTCAGGGGAGCACACAAACAGCACGAAGTGACCCATTGGTGCAAATCTGCATGCAGTGAAGCTGATGTTCTCCATGAACCGCGGAGCTGTTCCACTGAACTTGGTGATGCCTTTCCGGGTGCTGGCCTTGACTGATAAAGGATGTCTTTATGGAAAAGACAGACACGCAAAGGAACGGCAGCCATCCTCTTCAGTAAGTACGCATAGAAAGTTAAACACATAACCCAAAAGAACGCAAACTTACATATTTTTACACTCAATAATTGTTTTTGCTCAATTTTTGTTGGTGATTTTGAACTTTTAAAATATTTTGGCTTATTCTTGTTTAATCAGCATCAGTACTAGTGCTCTTGCTTCACCAGACGTTCTCATGAGCATTAGAGGCCAAAATTATGTCAAGTTCATTAAAAATAAATATAAGAATAACATGGGTATTGCCAGGTACTTATATCTAGAACTTAATTAGGTCATTCTCCAATTTCAAAATATGCATTTGTCAATGTAGGTTGCTGATATCAGTGACAACTATTGGTAACCTCCACCAATATTCTGTCCATCCCTGAAACCCCACTTGAATTCTCTAGACGCGAAATGTGATTATTTTTTGGCATAAAAGTAAAAAAATGCATATGAGAAGAATAGCAACGTACGTGGAGCTTCTTTGTATACTGTCGTGAACCATGCCTTGGATGCATGCCAATAGCTCTGAGTGAATTTTGTTCTTTTGTGAAACTAAATCTATTATTCAAAACTCTGTGAATTCAGCTCAAAAATTTTAAAAAGAAAAGAAAATATATAGGGTTATCAAAAGGCAGTTCTTGTTTGCGTAATTTTTTTGCTATAGATAAACATATACCAGTTAGATAAGCTATTTTTTGAAGAAGCTCTTACATGTGAGCAGCTTTGCTCACTTAAACTTTTGTGTGTCTACCAAGTACATATTAATACTGAGCCAGCCAGAAGCAACCAAAGTACCTTTGTTGCTGATTTTGTACGTGTTCAAGCTTAATTTTCATGTCCCAACTGCAGGCATGCAATCGCAGTGCCACCAACATCCCCATACAATGTGTGGTTCAATAACCCAGTTACCATATAATACTGGACCAAGTTTAGTTTTCACAATAAATCTGGATAGCCTAAGGAATCTGAAAGAGGCAAAAAAAGCAGCACCTATAACTAAAAATAATATTTATGTTCAAGCATAAATGCTAAGTATGTCACCATCTACATTAGGTTCATTGCAAGTGGGTTCGAGAGAATAATCTAGAGATGACGTAGCAATACAAAACTCTCTAGAGCTCACCAAACATGTGTACCTGTTTGAAATGCAGTAAACAGTAGTTAGAGCATTTAATGCTTTTTTTACTTCACTAATCACCACCTTCATATCATTGCGAGCAAAGTGAATTAGTATGCTTGGATACTTCCTTGCACAACATTGTCACACCAACTGAATAGAAACTTCTGGTTGTATAACTCAACTACTGTAGGCATCCCTTTGTTAATGTGTTCATGTGACAAACTTGTTTTTATATGATTTGTAACGTTCGTTTTTTTTCCTGGTTGAGAATGTTTCTGATTACGGTTTTTAGGCTGTACAGAATGCTGCTGAACAACAACATGGAGACTGGACAGCTGAAACTTTCAAAAAGAGACGCATCAAAATCCAAGGCACAAAGAAGAAGGGCTGTGTTGCAACGATGCACATAAAGAAAGTTCAAGTCTTCCCTGACTATGCGGTACGTATAGCAAGCAGTCATTTCAGTGATAACATTATATACAATGTGTTCTGTGGTACCGCTGCTTTTCCTAAAACAATTTAAAAGCTGCTACATACTTATTAGTTTTATGTTGAAGCTGGTAGGCACACATTAAAGAAGGTTTCTTCAAAATGCTCCCATCCCTTTTAAAGGTTGTCATACGTCAAGCAAACCATAAAATTAGTAAAGCCAATTTTGCTTTATCACAGCCAAAAAACAAAGTGCTACTACCAACTGTACATTTATGTGCAGGGACAATAAGTTCAATACTAAAGGCTTACACAATAAATTACAGCCATTTTTTTCGTGCCATCGTAGCCTTCAAAGCTAGGTACTGCATGTTGGCTTCTGTTGGGAGTCGCATTGATGCTAACAATCGTTATTAGCTTTTGAACCTGCAGTTTAGTGGGGAAAAAATTCCCTTCCTAGTACTACCTAGTGGCCAGCAAGTATCTTCTGATGAAGCATAAGCTGCCAAGGGCGCCAATAAAAGCCAGTGAGTTGTATAGGTAGAAACGCAAGGATATCATGAAGTAGATTCTTTTTTTCTCATACTTATGGTGCAACGAACAACATTCTCTAGCAGTGTTCATTTGATCAGGTACAGTATTTATTAAAATAATTGAGAAATAACTCATTTTCCTGTTTCTGTTCTAATCCACGAGCGGCTTTATAGATAGCGAACTGCCCATCACAGCCGGTACTTACGGTAGCCAGCGTTTAAAACAACTGGTGAGTGGGGATGGTGCAGGCTGTTAGGTGGCACTGAATTAAATTCACAGCTTCGCCAACCTTGCTCCACTCACAGTGCAATCTGCAACTACTGACGTAAAATTCAACAGTTGTATGGCAGTACCAACCTTTACCAATTAGTATCTATAGTAGCGATCAGTACATATTGCATTGTATTGGTCAGTTCGGATCCGGCTCTTGCCCATTCAAAAATATTTTTTTGCCCTCAAAGGCACAAACTTCTTTAACAGGTGTGGCTCCTTCATTAGAATATGTGCCAAATTTGTCAAGGCCCCTTCGAAGTGGCTTACAAGCCCACAAATGGGAAAGTAGGGTATGACCTCTCGTAATGCTTGCGATATGAGAGCCGGAGCTATCTTCAAAATATCTTCTTCAGCCCCTGCTCGCACACCATAGTCAGAAAACCCGAGAAAACCTTTGCCCTGCGGCTGGTGGTCTTGCACAGCAGCCTCAACATAAACTATCACATACAATAACGTGCTCATTAAAACTATGGATTAAAAAAAATCCTTTAAGCACTCAGTTGAGCCCCAGCAAAAGTGCACACCCCACGATAAATTTGCAAAAACTAAGTGCGGTCACCTGAGAAAAAAAGGAAATATAACCACTGTGACAGGCTGAAGAAGCACCCATAGCCAAAGTAGAGCAGATGAAAAAGCCACTCAGCTTGTTTGGCTTTTTTAATGATTTCCGAAGCCACTGTAATTGCTAGCGGTTTGTTTGATCCTCACTTTTTTTGCGCACAGGAATCATTATGCTTGGGTCTGTAGCTACTTAAAAATCCGGTCATGTTTAGGCCAAATCACTGTGCTCTTGAGCATAAGCACGTAAGCTTAATCCCGTCCACAATGGTAATTTTCTTGATGGAGGTGGAAAACAATCATGCTAGGCCTGTGTGCTGGGATTTCACCCTTTCTTTTGCTGTCACTTAGTTAAATCTGCATCAACATCAAACAAGCCACCCAAATAAATCTCTGTGGTGCGGTGCGGTGGACATATACATTCGGTATATATCCACAAAAAAAAGTGCTTTTGCCAGGTCATGATATACAGTGAATGAAAATAACATGAACTTAATGCTTCTAGATTGACGTCCAAGGCGGCTCCAAAAACAAGGTTGTCACGGCAAAATCAATGGCCCTGAAGAAGTTAACGACACAGCTTGCGAGCAACCAGCCACCAAGGTCCGAGATAAGACTGTACATCACGATGTCAAAAATGGCAGCTCATACGGAACACGACTTTGACCATTTCACAAAGCATGGCCAGGCAGTGGACCAGAACATCATCAATCGCATTGGTGACCTTGTTCGCGAAGGAATCACATCTGTGAACGAGGTGAAGAAATTCCTGAAGTATTATGTTCAGGATGTGCTGTTTGCGGGTAAAGAAAAACCTGACACCACTTGCAGAGCATTTTACCCAACCTCAAAAGATGTTGCCAACCACATCCAGGAGGCCTTGAGGAAGGAACGCTGCAGTAATCTTGACCAAGAGAACGTAATTCAGATGGTATCTGAGCTGCAAGCAGAGGAAAAAACCTCTAAGGTCTTCTTCCGGCCATACTGTCAACCTGACAAGGCAAGTGGAGGTTCTTGCAATGAAGACGAACACGTCAACGTTGAAAATTTGCTGGCAAAGGAGGGCCAACAAACCTTGCTTTTCTGCTACCAATCGCACTTCATGCAACAACTGCTCACGCAGTACGGTAATAATGTTACCTGTTTAGATGCCACGAATAAGACAACTGACTACAGCCTGCCACTTTTTTTTTAGTAGTTAAGACACCGACAAACTACATGATAGCTGGTGTTTTTGTGGTGCAATTCGAAACGGCAGCATGTATTGGTGAGGCTCTGGCTGTTTTTAAGAACTGGAACAAAAACTTCTCACCAGAATACGGGATGATTGACTGCTGTCAAGCAGAGATTGCCGCAATCCGAGACACCTTTCCAGAAAGCGAAATTATGCTCTGCAACTTCCATCGCGAGCAGGCATGGGAAAGGTGGGTGAAACGGAGAGAAAATGATGTACCACCAGACCAAAAAGACGCTCTCCTGAACCATTTCAGGAGAGTCGCAAACTCAAACTCTCAAGAGGAATGCGACAAAGCCTACAGCTCTCTAAAAGCTTCTGTTTTTTGGCAGAACCCCAAGGTGGTGGCATATTTTGAGACCCAGTGGATGCCAGTAGCGAAAATGTGGGTGCAGTTTCACCGAAACAAGTTTGCTGTTGTCATCACAACTAACAATGGCATTGAGACACACAGCAGACTCCTCAAGGAGTACTACCTGAAATGGAGCCGCGGCAAAAGGAGCTTGTCAAGCCTGATCACCACGGTGATAAAACAGTTCCTGCCAGAACGACAGAGCGTCTTCATCCAGAAGAACGTAGAAAGATCCTCCTCGTACCGCATCTACCATGAGTATGTGCCAACCTACCTGCACAATAGACGTCCGAAAGTGATCAAGCACATCATGGCTCGTATAGACATGGCAGAAGAATATGAGCTGGAGGACGTGGCCAAGTCAGCATGCGGCAGCATTTTTCGTGTAAAGTCTAGCACAGCGGATGTTCCTTACAGTGTTGACTTAAGCATTCCATGCTGCACATGTGAGGATTTCATGAGGCACAAGCTGCCAAGCAAGCACTTCGCTATTTTTCGGTTCTTTAGTGAATGGTCATTTGCAAGGCTACCTAAAGGGTACACCGAAGGGCCATTGCTAAGTCTTCACAGAGACATTCCTGCTGCACCAAGTGACTGGGACGCACCATGTACGTCTGATGCTGGCATGGACTGTGATGCAACAGACGCAGCGCCAACTGTGGCAGAGCTTCCAAAAACGGTGCGGGAAACCAGCAAGAAGACCCGACGCCTACTAACTGATGCACTACACCGGATCGCCAGTGTTATCATGAACTGCAAAGATGAAGACAAGAAAGGGGAAGCCTACCAACACCTTCAGCAGGCATACCAGATCCTGGTAAGTGGATGCCCCAGCTCATCAAATGGCTTAGTCATCCGAGGCTCCCCTACCAAAGGCTGTTCCAATCAAGCCACCAGCTGTGCAGCAAGGCGACTTCGCTTGAAAGCAGTGCAACGAGCTCGGGGTCACACAGAAAGTTGGAAAACACGAGGAAGGGTGGGTAAACGTGCAGGCGAAATGTGGGCAACTTTCAACGTTTCACCATAAAGGAGAAAGGACTCGTCCATGTGACAACTGCCTGGTTTGCGCCTGATACCATACCAGTCACTCACGCACCTCACTTTACCTCATTCACTTTATTTTGTCTGCTGGTAATTATGCCAATAATTATGTAATTATAACAAGGCTTCCCCGAAATTGCCATTCGTTGTTGCTAAACCTGTTTACATGAATGATTTTACTTGCATCTGTGCACAAGTGTCATAACACCTTCTAATCTGTAGCATGCCTTGGTTTATACATATACCGAGCAGGCTAAGGCTGCATGTTCTGGCAACACAAAATGTGACATGTACTAGAGAAGCTGTGATAATTTGATAATCTGTGACAAACCTGCTGTTTGTGTTCCTGGTTGAGCAGAAATTCATACCTTGTACGCCCCCCCTTATGTAATGCCTTCGGGCCTTTAAGGTGGAAATAAATGAAATAAATAAATGAAATAATTACTATGTGCTACCCCTAACTTTTTCGCATTCAAATGTTCTTGTTTACAGTTTTATTGTATGATTGCACGTCACTAAACACATGCTTAACAAGCACACATCACTTCACATTACTTTCTCTTTTTGAGAAAAAAACACTGCCAATTACTACATTCTTTTTTTCGAGTTGAATTCTTTGTGAACGATAATATTTTTGCTATGGTGTACACTAGTAGAGCATCATTATCATTTAGATGTTAGTGTGACTCCATCTGGCATTGTGAATATGTTTATTAATTATTGATGTTACACAGCAAAATAACATTTACACGTTCTAGTATGTTTTTATCAATGTCATTAATTTTTCATACCTAAAATAAAACCACCTATATGCTTTTATATGCACTGTTTTCCATGTTTAAATCACTTCCATGGTTTTTGTTACCAGGAGAAAAACACTTGTATGTTTTTATATGCGTTGTTTACCATTATGAATTACAAAATTTGCGCTAACTGGACATACAGAGAAAAGAAGACAATATGTCCAGTTAGCGCAAATATCGTAATTCATAATGCACCAACTAGCCCAACAACGCATTTTACTGTTGTCTACATCATTCAAATTGTGTTACTCAGGCAAAAAAACATCTGTAATTTAGTTGAGTTGTTTTGCATGTGTACGCGTGAATTATCTGTCATTGTTTGTGTGCCTTGGGTACTGGGACCCCCTGTCAAGCTGTCATACGACAAGCCTTTCTGTCCTGTTTTGCTGAAATAAACCTCAAACTACATATATTTTATCCTTGACATGAAAACTACCTCTTAATGCTTTTTTCTGTAGCACCAATGCTACCTGTTTCACCTTCCACTATAATTGAGGGAATGATTGCAGGGTTTAACATGCCGACGCAATGCAGGTGATGGGGTACGCCATAGTGGAGGGCTCCGGATTGATTTTGACCACCTGGGGATCTTTAACGAGTGCTGCAATCTCGAACACACGGGCGTTTTTGCTTTTCGCCTCCATCAGAAAAGCGGCCGCCCCAGCAAGGAATTTCACCCGCGACCTCGTGCTCAGCTGCACAATGTTTTAGCCACTGAGCCACCGTGGCATGTCACCTTCCATTATAAGAAATTATGTATATGGTAATGGCCCTTTCAACATGCACCTGCACGAAATTTCTGTACTTTGTTTTTTCATTACTGGTGAGTGTGAAGGGGCCTATGTTGAAAGCAGCCTTGTTGAAGCCCCGTTCTTATATTTTTTGCCCCTTTGAAGATTAAAGCTTACTCGAAGGAGTATTGATATGAAATTTTTTATCTCAAGTAACCATGTACAGTAAGCCCTCATTAACTTGACGTTGTAAAATACACTAAAATTTTTTGCGATAGGCGGAGAAGTTATGCAAAATGCCGCAAATTTGTGACCATATCATTGAAATGAGAGCGAGTGCTGGTAACAAAACCTTCACTGCAGAGAAGAGCTTTCGTAGTAAAAGTAAACAAAGGAAAAACAAATCTTTATAATTGCGGAAGAAAGAACTAAGTGATGCTCGCCTGTTTCACATTCAAGTCTGGTTCCGGAAAGGCATTCTCAAGCTGCTCAATGCATGGCATCAATTGTTGGTCGCCACCACTACATTCTACCTTGTTGCAAAGCAGGCGCAGCATGTTAGTGGTTTCTGCCATTGCAGGCTCTTGAGGCTTCTCGTCGTCCGCATGATCAGCTGCATCGTCCACAGCTATCTCAATGATGTAGGTGGCGGACAGCATTTCCTTAACAAGGAAATCAGCCTTGTACAGTGCGTACTCCTCATAAATTTGCCACTCATGACCGCGTTCAGTGCGTAGTGGCAGCTGAGAGTCCGAATGCAAACCTTATCAGCTACCTGTAACAGACTTTGCCTCTGCCCTCTCTGTCAACGTACTGCGATATCAGTGGTCCCCCGAAAAGATGTTTTGTGATAAAGGGGGGCAAATACATAGTGCCTACAGGAGGTAAATGCATGGTGAGAAAATGTTTCAAGTTAAAGGGCTGGTGAAGAGCTTTTCAAAAAAATTTTGTTGGGGGCATTACATTATGGTTTTCCTGACGCTGAATTCGAAAAAACATGTTTATTTTATGTGTAAATACACCCAAACCACCTTTTTTCGTCAAAACAAACGACCCCTGCCCGAGGGCACGGTGAGAGCCCTGGCTGCCTTTCGCGATTGGCTGGCGGCATATGACGTCATATTCGGAAGTGCCGGCGCTGCGGGGACCGCACGGCCTGAAGATATCATTCTGTTCCCGTTCAGATACGGGCTAGAAGGTCCTCTGGTGAATGGAGGGCTCACGCAATCTTTCGTTAGAACAGGAGAGCCTGAGGGAAGTATAAACAAAACAGGTTCGCTCGCGGCGAGCTTTAGAAACCCAGACAATACCTTGGGGGCTTGGGGGCACGACACCGCAAGCCACACCATGCTCAACCCGCTTCTGACTTTGCAGATGCTGGTGTGCTTCGCCGCCACCGGTGTGTGCCCGTCCCTTCAAGACAAGCCTGGAGTATCCTACCCCCCTGCGCCCAGGAACTTAACCTGGGAAACTGGCCCGCCCCTTGACGCTCCGGATCCCGCTGCTCCGCCAAAACCAGCCCAGTGGCCCACATACGGCTGGCAACCAATCCCATCGATGACATCACCGGTCACATGGCCGGTGTCGTCGCTACAAAACCGCTCCGCCGATGTCGTCAACCTGGGGCACGACACCGCAAGCCACACCATGCTCAACCCGCTTCTGACTTTGCAGATGCTGGTGTGCTTCGCCGCCACCGGTGTGTGCCCGTCCCTTCAAGACAAGCCTGGAGTATCCTACCCCCCTGCGCCCAGGAACTTAACCTGGGAAACTGGCCCGCCCCTTGACGCTCCGGATCCCGCTGCTCCGCCAAAACCAGCCCAGTGGCCCACATACGGCTGGCAACCAATCCCATCGATGACATCACCGGTCACATGGCCGGTGTCGTCGCTACAAAACCGCTCCGCCGATGTCGTCAGCCTGGGGCACGACACCGCAAGCCACACCATGCTCAACCCGCTTCTGACTTTGCAGGTTAGTTATCTGAACAATTGTAAATCGTGTAGAAGCAGTAATCGCTTCCTTATTGCTGTGTCGTGCCCCAACGACTTTAAATTGCATAGTATATTGAACTTGTGTGTTGACGCGATTGCTTTTGGTCTGTCTTCTCAATTAATTCTGCTGCTCTCTGGCGACGTGGAACTGAATCCTGGCCCAACAAGAAGCAGTGAAATAGTCGCAGTCTTAGATTCTATCAAACGCGTCGAGGACTATTTAGAAACTATTCGATCAGAGGTAGACGGCCTTAAAACTGCCCAAGCTGCCCAGGAAAAACAAATTTCTTCAATTATCAACCGACTCGAAAACCTAGAAAAACCAGAGCCCCAAACCAGCAACCCTAGCGATAATAACGATTCATCACAGATAAGCCGTGAAATTTCTGTGCTCAAAGCCGCAACTATTGACGCCAGCAACCGCCTACGACGCAGCAATCTTCTGTTTCTTGGTATAACAGACAACATAAAGGAAACATGGGAAGAGTCGGAGCAAAAGATATCCACGTTTTGCGCCGACAAGCTTAAACTTACTCTTGAACCGGGTGCGATGGAACGCGCGCACCGAATCGGGACCTTTTCAGAAAACAAAACTCGACCTATCATTGTTAAACTAGCCCACTACAAAACGAAGGAACGCATTTTGAGCTGCGGTCGCATGCTTAAGGACACAGAGTTCGCCATTAGGGAGGACTTCGCAGCTGCCACCCGCATTGCGCGGTCAAAACTGTTGCAGTTCATCCGCCCCCAGAAATGCGCATTTAAACTGAGTCTCGACAGACTTCACGTGGGCAAAAAGTGCTACATGTACGACCAGAATGGCGACAAAATTGTAGAAATCAACAAAAAACAGACTGTTCATGCCATAGCTGATGAATCATCAGGTGTGAGCAATAAAACCACCGAATGACGCCCCTCTGTCCATTGTACCTCTAACCCTCGACCAATCCGGTCATCAACGCTAAATATAAATGTTGCCTTCACTAATATACGAAGCGTGCTGCCTAAACTCGACAGACTACACAGTTTTATCGAAGATGTAGAAGCCGACATTGTCGTTTTAACGGAAACGGGGTTACACGAAGGCGTACTCGACCACGAAATCTTCCCGCCTAACATGGGCTTCACTTTATATCGCCATGATCGCACTAATCGTCGGGGTGGAGGCGTGCTCATGGCTATTAGAAACAATCTATCATCTTCTCTTATCACTCATGACGACACATTAGAACTAACCTGGGTGCGAGTCTCAAACGTTGCCCTAAAGGCAATTTTTGGAATCTGTTACCGGCCGCCTGACTCTGATCCTGGCTTTTCCATCCTCCTTTCAAATTCACTCACCCGGATTAAAGACAAGTTTTCGGAAGCCCCTATTTTTCTTTTCGGTGATTTTAATTTCCCTCAAATAAACTGGCCTTTACTATCAACCCCTAGTGCATCCCCGTCTAACGAATCCAAGCAATTCCTTGATCTGACGCTAGATTTTAACCTACACCAAGCTATAACATGCCCCACAAGAGGCGATAACACTTTAGATCTTCTTCTAACATCAAGCCCGGATGACATAAAGCGCACAACAGTACTCCCTGGGTTCAGCGACCATAACCTTATCCACAACTGCATATCTCTACCTCTGATTAGAAGGTCGCCAACTGAAAAATTCATAACTGATTACAAACGAGGAAATTTTGACGCTATCAATGACAAGCTTGGTTCCTTTCTTGACAGTTTTCGCGGATCATATCAAACCCGTTCAGTAAACGCCAACTGGCAGATATTCAAAAACACGATACTAAACTTAAAAAAACAGTATATTCCAACCATCCGCGTAAAATCGGATTCCAATAATCACTGGTTCAACAAACAATTGAAAAGTCTCTTAAATCGAAAAAAACGTCTTTACAGGACCGCCAGTCAATGCAATAACCCTTTAAAGGGACACTGAAGTGAATTTGTTAAGCTCCCGTTTTTGCTTGCACTGCGTAGACTGGCTCAAATTAGCACACTTTTCATCGTTTATCCGGTTGACAAATCGGTAATTATTTTACAAAACGCGAAAGAAGAAAAACTACCATGCGCTGTTTGCGGCGGCCGCACCAACTAAGGCTGTGACGTTGAGAGGAGGGGCGCCGTGATTGGACGATGCCCAAGGTTAGCAATCACACAAGTTTCGGTTTCGGTTCTGTAAAACATAACCAATGGCTTTGTTGGATGGGCATTCTCAATATCTCAGTAATCATCGTACCGCGCTTCTGCCATGTTGTCGGCTGTAAAATGCACAAGATAAGCCTCCCAGGACGGCTTGTAGTCGTAGCATTCACTAGCCGAGACCTACGCAGTGCATGAACGCCCTCCGCGTACCCGCAGACGCCCAAATGTCATGCGCTTTTCCCCCATATTTGGAGCTTTCCTCCCTCATGCCTGTATCGTAAAAAGCGTGTTCGCACCAGGCCAAGGGTCTGTTCATTCTGGCCTGTACCCACTGCCTGCAAGCAGTCGGTGCTTATGGCAACAGCACGCCAACGAGAACTCGCTAGCGCGCCAGTGCCAGCCTGCGCGCGTTTTGTGAACTAGTTCGTGTAGCCATGAACGTTGCGGTCCCAAAAAAGGTGAACTCAATATAGAAAACATCGGCGGAAAACAAAAAAGTTAACTTACAAAAAAAAAGCACGTACCCGCGGGGATTCGAACTCGTGACTCGCAAAACATTTTGGGTGAATTCCTAGCGCCCCAGACTGTTAGGCCACGGAGCGGGACGCGAATGCCCTGCTAATATAGGGTATATATTGTACAACCGGTTTACACTTTTATTTAGTTTTGGCATTTCAAGCCGCTTAGGTGACTATTTGTTGTACTGCGATCGTGGAGTAAGCGTCGCCCGAGTTTCCACAGTAGCTCACGTCTAGCAATTGCATTTCGTAGACGGAAAAGCGTTCGCAGATGCGTAGTCGTGCTGCTGACCGCTGTGCTTGTTCGCCCAGCGCAAAAAAGTGCTTCCCGCGCCCTAGTTTTACGCTGTACGGTAAAAATATCAGTTGATTTTATTTGCTTCGTACCTATATTGACTTCGCTGACTCTTCTCCCGCCTTCAAGAGGCCTTATATTTTCCTACTGGCGTACCAGTCAGCGAAGCGTCGCATGTGCAGCGCTTGTGTGAAGCGACCTTGACTTGGAGCTAGATACAGTGTACAAACAAACCAAGTAAAGAAAGGCACATTCTTCCATTCACAAACGTGTCCTGGCTTCGTTTCAACTAAGCGAACGAATTGCGACCAAGCAATTTTTTTTTAACCTCCTTGATTGCGACGACCCGCCGGCGGCCGGCGGACGAAACGCTGGGCCGACTGACTCTGTCGGCCGGGGAGCCGTGCAGTAGCGCAGCCGTGGCGCAGCCAATTGCCAGCTCATCCCCTCCTGACGTCACACGAAAACGCCACAGAAAATGGGCGAGCGTAAAGAGAGGAGGACAGCGTTTTCGAATTAGTTTTTCTACTAAATAAAATCGCGTAAACGTGCCTAGAGTGGTCGAAACATGGCCTGGGGACTCCGGACTACAATTTGCGCTAGTAATCCCGCAATGTTTACATATCACTTCAGTGTCCCTTTAACATGGGAAAAATATCACCTGTGCGCCAAAACATATATCAAGGAACTACAAAAAGCCAAAGATAAATATTTTTCTTGTGACCTACTATCTATCCTCCGCTCAAATCCTACTAAATTCTGGCGCATGCTCTCTCCCAAAAATCAAAGTACTAACATAGATCTTCTAGACCCAGACGGGGAACCAATGGACACAAAAAACGTTGCCACCGCCTTAAATGACTACTTTTCATCTGTATTTTCTACCCCTACCACTGCACAGTCCACACGACTACCTGCCCGTTCCCCCGGCGCTGTATCCCCCGAAATAGCATTTAACCCTGAAGGAATCGTTAAACTAATCACTGGTCTTAAGATATCTTCAGCGCCAGGATGTGACCAAATAACCCCCAAACTTTTAGTTAACACCGTCACAGTGGTTAGTCAGATTCTTTGCCTCATCTTCATGCAGTCCATTGAAACAAGCGAAATTCCAGACGATTGGAAGATAGGCCGAATAGTAGCGATCTTTAAAACAGGAGAGCGAACTAATCCAGCAAACTACCGCCCGATTTCCCTGACTAGCATTCCTTCTAAATTACTGGAACACATTATATCTTCTCACATCGCGACTCACCTTGAATCAATAAATTTCTTCTATAACCACCAGCACGGTTTCCGAAAGAACTTCTCATGCGAGACCCAATTGGCCGAGTTTACCCACGACCTACTAAAAAGCATGGATGATAACCTTCAGATTGATGCCATATTCCTTGATTTTTCCAAAGCTTTTGATCGCGTACCACATAATCTATTACTTAGCAAAATTCATTCACTTGGCATTGCACCGAATATTGTCTCCTGGGTTGAACACTTCCTCTCTAACCGTAAACAATTCACCTCTGCCAATAATCATAACTCGTCTTTAACTAACGTATCATCAGGCGTCCCTCAGGGCGCAGGCTTATCACCTTTTCTATTTTTAATATTTATAAATGACCTGCCAACAAATATTCAAACAAAACTACGACTATTTGCAGACGACTGTGTCATATATTCCCCCATTCACAACATTGAAAATAGTACTAAACTACAACAAGACCTCGACACAGTTGCGCTATGGTGCCAAGACTCATCAATGCCGTTAAACCTAACCCAATTCAAATCGATGTCATTTTCCCGTAAGCGCGCCACTGTTCATCATACCTACTTTATGAATTCGCTTCCTCTCGATTCGGCTTCCTCATACAAGTATCTCGGTGTGCACATGTACCCATCTCTTTCATTTGCGCCGCACGTGCAGTCCATCTGCTCAGACGCTCTGCGCACGCTTGGTTTTCTGCGCCGTAATCTAAAATCTGCATCTCCTGACGTTAAAAAACTAGCATACTTAACATACGTACGCCCAAAGCTCGAATACGCATCGTCCATTTGGAATCCATCCCAGGCATATCTCGCTAACGAACTAGAATCAGTCCAAAACCGCGCAGCCCGCTTTATAACCTCACAGTTCTCCAGAGAAATCAGCGTCACCGCCCTAAAACAGTCAATCGAACTGCCATCTCTCGCGTGACGCCGCCTCATCTCACGCCTATGCCTCCTGCACAGTTTCTTTTTCCGCCCGAAATCAAGACACGAACTTTTACAGCCCCCTAACAGAACTTCTTCTCGCATAACCATTCTAACCCTATTGCACGAATCAACGGCCGTACATCCGCAATGAACGACTCCTTTTCCCCCCAAACAATTACACTTTGGAATCACCTCCCCGACACCATTGTTGCCACACCTGACCGCACATCATTCCGCGCAAAATTGGAATCCCACTTTGATTCCACCCAATAACCCGTGGCTGTAAATATATCCTACCAGCGTACTGTATGTATAATTTTTTTTCCAAGTTGTTTGTACTCTAATTCCCAGTCAAAGCGTTTCTTTTGTTTGTTGTTTGATTCGTTTTTGTTGTCATTCTTGACCAAACTACCATATGCGTATTTAGAACTGTATTGTTTATAATAATTTGTTCATATTGAATTGTACAGCCTCACACCGTATTTGTTGCCTCCCCTTATGTAATGCCCTCGGGCCTTTAAGGATGCAATAAATGAAATGAAATAAATGAAATGAAACATCCTAAGGACATCCCAAAAAAGGCCCTAAATCCCATGTCCCAAACAGCACAGCCTATGGGCATCCCTGGGACTTCCGCACTGGGAGTGTCCTAAAAATGCCCACGAATGGCTGTGATTGGGATGTATGCGGAAGCGCATGCGTGCTTTTTGTTGATTCGGTCAGCCCAATGTTTTTTTTTTGTGCATAGCTGAATAAAACGCATAGGCGCGTGTAATGCGCGTGAAGGAGGTACAGCCGTAAAGCAAATGCATGGAGGAAGAAAAACTTTTCTTTCCTCCATGAGCAAATGCCTCGCGTACGCGCAGGTAGCGCGTGATTGTTACAGGAAGTGCTTCAGAGAAAGGCTAGTACACTGATTAAACCAACTGAAAACGCTGCTTTTGAGCACGGCAACTTTCTAAGGGAGGAAAGAACCGTCCTGCTCAGATGGCCTGCTGCTTGTTTCTGGGTCTGCCTTGTTGCCATTTTATTTCATATTTATGTACAATATTTCAAACTATAAGTTAAAAACTAAAATTTCTATTTTATTTTAATTATATCTCAATACATTTTTAAGCTTCGTTGTTTTTCTACAGCATTAGAGACGTCTGTGAGCTTTTTACGAAACTGATTCAGCCGATTCAGCCATCGCAGTTTTATAAACATGGCCGCCCGTGGATGGAAATGTGCGCCGTGCTCCCGTGCTGGTGGATCGTCATTTCACAAGGTAACTATTGCAAGTCGTTTATATGTACCACTCAGTGTTTAAACCATTCCAATGCCCCTCTTGTGTTTTATGCATGATTTCTTGCTCTGTGGTCGAAGGTGGGTGCTCAGTGCGGAAAAGGTCGAAAGGCTTCTCCCGGGGTGGCGGGAGAAGTTGCAACGCTTGCTGCACTGTTTCGCGTCGCTCAACTTGTTTTGTACCTCTAGCTGTTTATTATTTTATATGAATTTATTATACAACTAGTGTAAAAGGGCATCACTGCAACAGATTAAAAAAAAACGCCGCAGATGCAGGAAAGCCGAGCAAGAACAACTAGACAAAGAGACATTATTGGGCCTCATTAGTTTGACTAACTAAAACTTTTCGCTTAGCTTAGTTCCTGGTTCTAGGCCTCAATCATCAATCCCGCGCTACCCGGAATGAAATCACTCATTTCTCGCATGTATTTAGATAAAACCACGTCTCGGGTTTTGTAAACGCGTGAGACAGTCCAGTGACAGCCTTCGGTACTGACTGCGTTTTTTTCTTTTTTTTTCAGAAATGATAGAGCGGCATAGCGCAGGTGTTATGCGTTATAATTTACGCGTTTAACATTTTTCACTGAGCAGCATGTCAGTGTGTGATGTGCTCAATTTACTCAGCTCGCGTGATCGCCTGCCCTTGTATGTGCTAATGACTGTGCTGCAATCTAAATGTGGCTTGCTGCTGTAACTTTGCGGCCATTTGTAGATGGGCATGTTGGCGACTACACAACCTCCACAGCAAAGAGAATTCCGGCAAACTATGCAACAAATGGCAACGTGATCTGGGCGGCTTTGAATACTCAGATCTGGGCCGCTTTGACGACTGTTTTAAAGAAGGGCACTGTGGGGTAGTTGTGCATCATGTTTAAAGGGCTGCGAAGACACTTCACAGTGCGGTTACTCTTAAAAAGCCTTAACAATTTTTCATGAGCGGTAAACACAACCTTTCACTCATTTTGTTTGTAATCTTTCTCAAATTGCACGATATGCTCTGAATATAGGTATTGCAGTCAGTCTTTAACTGCCAAGCAGCTATATTTCTTTTTTTTTGCCAGTTCCCTGTAGTCTCTTGTCAGCAAGCAGACACTCAGAGATGCAGTTAGCAGTTTTTACAGGCAGCTTTAAACCTGGGCCCGTTTGCCTGTACGCATAAGTTCTCGATTAAGTTGCCGCTTACGAATAAGACGCCAATAAGTTAAAGTCGGCCGCGGCAAATAAGCCGGTTGCCAAAAAACCCGACGGAAACTCTACCTTAACCGAGCGTTTATATCAGTTTCGGGCAAACGACTTATTGCCTAGACATCGCTAAAGTCGTAGTTGAGGACTTATTCCCACACTTATCGCGTTCGGGCAAACGGGCCCTGGTGGGCATTACCAGAAAACTGCGACTCTCGTGTCTAGTGTCGTCCTTGTTATTGTTACTCTGCTATATTTAATTGTGCTTTGCACCATTGGATCCCAGGGAAGACTAATGTAATGGCGCATTTGACAAACGTTTAATGGTAAATGGCTGCAGTAGCTTGCATGTGTGTGATGCGTTGTGCCAACAAGCATGATTGTAAGAGCCAGTTCAAAATCTCTTGACTAAAAATTATTTAGAAAAACTGTTTCATTTACATCTGAAGCCGGTGAAATGTTTGGGCAATCATGGAATGTAAAGGTCATGTTCATGAAACAGAAATAAATAGCAAAATTTCTATCACACATCAAATTTCTGTGCAAAACAACCCGCAAGCTCCTCAAGGTTTCGCGTGGCCGCGGGCTGCTTTAGTGTTGTGAGTTCTGGCCGCGAGGTTTATTTTGACTGGAGCGCAATCACGAGAGCATGTATCAGGAAAGGCATTCTGAGAGATCAGCGAAGCTCAGCTTGTACTCATAAGCATGCCGTTTTACCCATGGTGTGAAATCACCATGGGTAAATGTTTATCTGTACACTTCAGTAATGCTCGAGTTGTGTTTCCTTACTGGCAGTGTTCAAGCTAGCCGGTGTCTGCACTGTTCATTGAATTCATTACAAGTTGTTTTCTAAATTATGTGCAGGCAGCTTCATGGGCCATAAAAAGCCTCCCCAGCCACAAGAAACTCCAAAGGATAAGAAGACAGCAACACAGTTCTGACGTGCTGCAGAAAGAGCTGCGGCACACTAGAAAATCCATGGAGCTCCAATGCAGTGACTGTCAAGGAATGATATGAAAGTCGTTTAATGTGATTTTCTTTTTCTTGATTGCTCATGTATATTTTCCTGACACTAATCTAAACTGTTTTTTTTGTGTGTGTGTGGTAAGCTACTACGTGGTAAAAAACTACGGATTTCAGGGCATCATGCCAGAATAAGGTACATGGCACCAGTACTCCCTCAGGGTGTGATTGTCCATTTGGACGTTTGTATGGTCTCTTCTGTGCGTCAACTAACACCGCATACATGGCTAATGTACTATTACAAAGTGCAGCCTGTCTAGTTTTGAGTGATATCAATATTATTTATGTTAGTGTATGAGAGACAAATTCAAATTTAAAACTCGAGAAATCTTATTTTGCTTCACTTGCCTCTGTATTTTCGAAGTTATAGAAAACAATTAAACAGAAATTGGATAGATTACTGTGCATTCGTTATACATACCAATTAGTGGCTGCATGATGGAATTCAATTGGTTTCAAAATTTCTTCACATTTCTGCTAAAAAAGTCTAAAAAGGGAAATTCTCTACTTGATATTTACATGACTCAGTGCAGAGCAGTGATAGTTTTTGTACATGTTGGCTGTAGACTGATTTGTTTGCCATCAAAATTTGGCTGCATTTATTTGGAATTTTTTAATTGCCAAGGTTAAAATGTCGCAATATACATCCTTACACTGTCCCACATTTTCAACGCTAACTCATAAGTATGCATGCACAGATATTTCCACATTTAGACCTCAGTGCGTAAAATGGTAACAAAATGCAGCCAAATTTTAAAGGTAGGAAAATATGCATACAGCCAACACGTTCAAAGTGTTATTCTTCTGCTCTAAGCCGTGTAATGTTACCTGTTCATCAATTTTCTTCTGTTAGCTTTTATTTTCCTTTTAGCAGACGGGTGAAAACCTATTTGGCTGAGAACAAATTTGTCATCATGTGGCCAATTGGCATGTCTTCTAAGCACTCAGCAAATGTCCTCCCTTTACGTTGAATAGTTCTACATAATTCTTTTCGAATGTGGGTACACGTGATCCAAAATTTTATTTTATAAGTTTTTTTTTCATTTGCAGTAGGTTTTTTGGAACTAGTATTTTATATCAATCAGAAGTAGATCAGCTGGCCTTTCCAATGATTTCTATGTGTGTGTGGTGCAAAGCGATGCAAGCTTGTTTTCTTCGAAAAATTTGGGGTTTTGTAGTGCCCTTTGCACGTGTCGGGCAGCAAATGATGCTTTATTCGCCAAGAAATTAATCAGTTCAAGTTAAAATTTTGATTCTCCCGCCAAATCGTGTGTTTTGTGACGTCTGCCATGACATCACAAGGAAGGGTCTTCAAGCTAATTTCAAGTGCGCCGTCCTGCCTGCAGCGGACTGCGGACCCTTGTTTACCATCAATCCTCTTAAATATCGCCACCATGCTGTCTTCACCTTTGCTTTGTTTTTGACTGTATTTGCACCTGGCGTGGTTTTATTACGGTAGGTACTAATTGCTTCGTGAAACATGAGGCACGTCTACAATTGGGGTCACGTAATACAATGTCGCTTACACCGCTCGGCCAGTGTCGTCTGAGACAACCCCAAAGCGCCACAGTGCTTTGCTGCTATAACAAGCATAGTGTGCGCAGTAGTTAACAGCAATACGCACTGGTTCTTCTTTTGTAACTTCCATTGTTTCACCCCACCATTCTTACTGCTATAAAATGAGTATGCATTACACTTAAGCGAAAATAGCTTATTCTGCAAGCTTACAAGCCCTGCCTAACTTGCATTTGCTTTTGCTGGCCTCAGCCAATCGCATGGCTATGCCTGTGGTGTCATGTGTCCTAGTGTGGGAAGTGAGCTAGTGGGTCGCATGGCAATTCCCTTTTTTCCTAACTATGTAGATTATTTGAGCAACGTTTACATTTAAAGGGGCCATGGAGACAGGTCAAGTTTGGTTCCTTCAAAAGATTGCCTCGGTAGAATCAGGTTGACACCACTTTTAACGTAAACTTCACTCAAATAAGCTACATAATTAGGAAAAAAGGGAATGGCCATGCGACCCACTAGCTCATTTACCGCAGCAGAACCGGTGATGTCATATGCCGAGCTGTGCATTGGCTGAGGCCGGCAAACGCAAATTAGGCAGAGTTCATAAGCATGCCCAAAGAGCTATTTTCATTTAAATTTAGGGCACATTCTTTTTATATCGGTAAGAATGGTGGGACAAACAGTGGAAGTTAGGAAAGCACACGTAAACAGTGAAGTACCTCTGCGTACTGCTGTTGGTACTGCATGCACTATGCTTCGTTTAGATGCATAGCACTGCTGGGCTTTGGAATTGTCTCAGACAACACTGGCCAACTGACGCAAGCGACGGTGTCTTACGTGACCATATTTGTCGAGCGAGCACCATGTTTCACAAAATGATTATTTTCTCCATGAATAAAAACAAGCCATGTTTAAATACGGTCACAAACAAACCAAAAACATAAGACTGCTTTCCGTGGTGTGGTGGCACCATCTAGGTCAACTAACACTAAGCAAGTCTCCGCTCCACACCAACTTTAGCTGAAAGACCTGATCTTATATCACTGCAAACGTCATTCAAACACACGTTTTAGCGTGAAAATCAAAATTTTAGCTTAAATTGGTTAATTTCGCAGTGAACAAAGCATCGTTTGCTTCTGGACAAGCACTGGGGCACTATCGAACACGAAATCTTTCGAATAAAACAAACTTGTATTTTGTCTTCATGGCCCCTTTAAAGGGTTAGGGACACTGAAGTGAATTTGTCAAGCTCCCGTTTTTGCTTGCACTGCGTAGACTGGCTCAAATTAGCACACTTTTCATCGTTTATCCGGTTGACAAATCGGTAATTATTTTACAAAGCGCGAAAGAAGAAAAACTACCATGCGCGGTTTGCGGCGGCCGCACCAACTAAGGCTGTGACGTTGAGAGGAGGGGCGCCGTGATTGGACAATGCCCAAGGTTAGCAATCACACAAGTTTCGGTTTCGGTTTCGGTTCTGTAAAACATAACCAATGGCTTTGTTGGATGGGCATTCTCAATATCTCAGTAATCATCGTACCGCGCTTCTGCCATGTTGTCGGCTGTAAAATGCACAAGATAAGCCTCCCAGGACGGCTTGTAGTCGTAGCATTCACTAGCCGAGACCTACGCAGAGCATGAACGCCCTCCGCGTACCCGCAGACGCCCAAATGTCATGCGCTTTTCCCCCATATTTGGAGCTTTCCTCCCTCATGCCTGTATCGTAAAAAGCGTGTTCGCACCAGGCCAAGGGTCTGTTCATTCTATCCTGTGCCCACTGCCTGCAAGCAGTCGGTGCTTATGGCAACAGCACGCCTACGAGAACTCGCTAGCGCGCCAGTGCCAGCCTGCGCGCGTTTTGTGAACTAGTTCGTGTAGCCATGAACGTTGCGGCCCCAAAAAAGGTGAACTCAATATAGAAAACATAGGCGGAAAACAAAAAAAGTTAACTTACAAAAAAAGCATGTACCTGCGGGGATTCGAACTCGTGACTCGCAAAACATTTCGGGTGAATTCCTAGCGCCCCAGACTGCTAGGCCACGGAGCGGGACGGGAATGCCTTGCTAATATAGGGTAGATATTGTACAACCGGTTTACACTTTTATTTAGTTTAGGCATTTCAAGCCACTTAGGTGACTATTTGTTGTACTGCGATCGTGCAGTAAGCGTCGCCCGAGTTTCCACAGTAGCTCACGTCTAGCAATTGCATTTCGTAGACGGAAAAGCGTTCGCAGATGCGTAGTCGTGCTGCTGACCGCTGTGCTTGTTCGCCCAGCGCAAAAAAGTACTTCCCGCGCCCTAGTTTTACGCTGTACGGTAAAAATATCAGTTGATTTTATTTGCTTAGTACCTATATTGACTTCGCTGACTCTTCTCCCGCCTTCAAGAGGCCTTATATTTTCCTACTGGCGTACCAGTCAGCGAAGCGTCGCATGTGCGCTTGTGTGAAGCGACCTTGACCTGGAGCTAGATACAGTGTACAAACAAACCAAGTAAAGAAAGGCACATTCTTCCATTCACAAACGTGTCCTGGCTTCGTTTCAACTAAGCGAACGAATTGCGACCAAGCAATTTTTTTTAACCTCCTTGATTGCGACGACCCGCCGGCGGCCGGCGGACGAAACGCTGGGCCGACTGACTCTGTCGGCCGGGGAGCCGTGCAGTAGCGCAGCCGTTAGAGTGGTCGAAACATGGCCTGGGGACTCCGGACAACAATTTGCGCTAGTAATCCCGCAATGTTTACATATCACTTCAGTGTCCCTTTAAAGTCCTCATTTGTGTGTACTGTTCTTGTTCACTCTTCATACAGACATATGGCAGATGGATGGTTCATTTTGGTAGTTCAGCTCTGTAAACTTTCCTTGCAAACTCTGTGTACAGACATGTTGGCAGATGGATGGTCCATTTTGGTAGTTGAGCTGTGTAAACTTTCCTTGTGAACTCTGTGTACAGACATATTGGCAGATGGATGGTCCATTTTGGGGAGTAAGATGTGGGTACTTTTCTTGTGTACACTGTGTACAAACATATTGGCAGATGGATGTTTCATTATGGTGCTTGAGCTGTGTGTACTTTCCCTGTGCACTCTGCATACAGACACATTTGTAGATGGAGTGAACATTTTAGTGTTTGAGCTGTGTATACTTTCCTTGTGCACTCTTTATACAGACCAATTACTAGATTTATGGTCCTTTTTAGTTGTGTAGCTTTGTGTACATTCCTTGTGCACTCCATGTACAGACATATTGGCAGATGGATGGTCCATTTTGATTGTTGGGCTGTGTATACTTTCCTTGTGAACTGTGTGTACAGACATATTGGCAGGTGAATGGTCCATTTTGAGGGTTGGGCTGTGTATACTTTTCTTGTGAACTCTGTGTACAGATATATTGGCAGATGGATAGTGGTTGGTTGAGCTGCATGTACTTTCGTTGTGCACTATGCATAGACATATTGGCAGATGGATGGTCCATTTTGGTGGTTGAGCTGCGTAAACTTTCCTTGATAATGCTGTGTATAGACGTGTTGGCAGATAGATGATTTATTTTGGTGGTTGAGCTGTGTATACTTTCCTTGTGAACTTCGTGTACAGACATATCAGTATATTGATGGTCTATTTTGGTGCCTGAGCTATGTATACTTTTCATGTGAACTTAGTGTACAGACATATTTGGAAATGGATGGTCCATTTTTTTGGTTGAGCTCTGTTTACTTTACTTGTGCACTCTGTGTACAGACATATTGGCAGATGGATGGTTCTATTTGGTGATTGAGCTGTGTATACCTTACTTGTGCAGTCCATGTACAGACATGTAAAGATGAATGATCTCTTTTGGTGGTTGAGCTGTTTATACTTTCGTTGTGCACTCTGCGTACAGACATATTACCAGATGGATGGTCCATTTTCATTGTAGAGCTGTGTAAACTTTCCATGTCAACTCCGCATATAGACATATTGGCAGATGGATGGTCTATTTTGGTGGTTGAGCTGTGTATACTTTCCTTGTGCACTTTTTATACAGACATATTGGCAGATGGATAGTCTATTTTGGTGGTTGAGCAGTGTATGCTTTTTTTGTGAACTCCGTGTAGAGAACTGTTGGCACATGGAAAATTTATTTTGGGGGTTGAGCTGTGTATACTTTCCTTTTGCACTTTGTGTACAGACATATTGGCAGATGGATGGTCCATTTTGGGGAGTAAGCTGTGGGTACTTTTCTTGTGTACACTGTGTACAAACATATTGGCAGATGGATGTTTCATTATGGTGCTTGAGCTGTGTGTACTTTCCCTGTGCACTCTGCATACAGACACATTCGTAGATGGAGTGAACATTTTAGTGTTTGAGCTGTGTATACTTTCCTTGTGCACTCTTTATACAGACCAATTACTAGATTTATGGTCCTTTTTAGTTGTGTAGCTTTGTGTACATTCCTTGTGCACTCCATGTACAGACATATTGGCAGATGGATGGTCCATTTTGATTGTTGGGCTGTGTATACTTTCCTTGTGAACTGTGTGTACAGACATATTGGCAGGTGAATGGTCCATTTTGAGGGTTGGGCTGTGTATACTTTTCTTGTGAACTCTGTGTACAGATATATTGGCAGATGGATAGTGGTTGGTTGAGCTGCATGTACTTTCGTTGTGCACTATGCATAGACATATTGGCAGATGGATGGTCCATTTTGGTGGTTGAGCTGTGTATACTTTCCTTGTGCACTCCATGTACAGACATAATGGCACATGGATAGTCCATTTTGGTAGCTCAGCTATGTATAATATCCTTGTGAACTCTATGTACAGACATGTCGGCACATGGATGGTCCATTTTGGTTGTTGAGCTATGAACTTTCCTTGTGAACTTTCTGTACCGACATATTGGAAGATGGATGGTTCTATTTGGTGATTGAGCTGTGTATACCTTACTTGTGCAGTCCATGTACAGACATGTAAAGATGCCAATGTGTAAAGACACATTGGCAAATGGATGGTCTATTTTGGTAGTTGAGCTTTGTATACTTTCATTGTGCACTCTGTGTGCAGACTTGTTGGCAGATGGATGGTCCATTTTGGTAGTTGAGCTGTGTAAACTTTCTTTGTGAACTCTGTGTACAGACATATTGGCAGATGGATGGTCTATTTTGGTAGTTGAGCTGCGTAAACTTTCCTTGAGAATGCTGTGTATAGACGTGCTGGCAGATAGATTATTTATTTTGGTGGTTGAGCTGTGTATACTTTCCTTGTGAACTTCGTGTACAGACAGATCAGTAGATTGATGGTCCATTTTGGTGCCTGAGCTATGTATACTTTTCATGTGAACTTAGTGTACAGACATATTTGGAGATGGATGGTCCATTTTTTTGGTTGAGCTCTGTTTACTTTCCTTGTGCACTCTGTGTACAGACATATTGGCAGATGGATGGTTCTATTTGGTGGTTGAGCTGTGTATACCTTACTTGTGCAGTCCATGTACAGACATGTAAAGATGAATGATCTATTTTGGTGGTTGAGCTGTTTATACTTTCGTTGTGCACTCTGCGTACAGACATATTACCACATGGATGGTCCATTTTCATTGTAGGGCTGTGTAAACTTTCCATGTCAACTCCGCATATAGACATATTGGCAGATGGATAGTCTATTTTGGTGGTTGAGCAGTGTATGCTTTTTTTGTGAACTCCGTGTAGAGAACTATTGGCACATGGAAAATTTATTTTGGTGATTGAGCTGTGTATACTTTCCTTTTGCACTTTGTGTACAGACATATTGGCAGATGGATGGTCCGTTTTTGTGGTAGAGCTGGGTATACTTTCAATGTAAACTCCATATATAGACATTTTGGCAGATGGATGGTCTATTTTGGTGGTTGAGCTGTGTATACTTTCTTTGTGCACTCCTTATACAGACTAATTGGAAGATGGATAGTCTATTTGGTGGTTGAGCAGTGTATGCTTTTTTTGTGAACTCCGTGTGAAGACCTATTGGCAGATGAAAATTCATTTTGGTGGTTGAGGGTACAGCAATATTGGCAGATAGAGTGTTCTTTTTGGTGGTTGAGCTGTATATACTTTCCTTGTGGACTCTGTGTTCATGCATAGGTGGAAGATGGATGGTCCATTTTGGTGCCTGAGCTGTGCATACTTTCCTTGTGAACTCCATGCACAGCCATGTTGGGAGATAGATGATCTATTTTGTGGGTTGAGCTCAGTATACTTTACTTGTGCACTTTTTTTACAGACATATGGCAGATGGATGGTTCATTTTGGTAGTTCAGCTGTGTAAACTTTCCTTGTGAACTATGTGTACAGAAATATTCGCAGTTGGATGGTCCATTTTGGTAGTTGAGCTGTGTAAACTTTCCCTGTGAACTCGGTGTGCACACATATTGGCAGATGGATGTTTCATTATGGTGCTTGAGCTGTGTGTACTTTCCCTGTGCACTCTGCATAAGACATATTGGCAGATGGATGGAACATTTTGGTGTTTGAGCTGTGTATACTTTTCTTGTGCAGTCTTTATACAGACCTATTACCAGATTGATGGTCCTTTTTAGTTGTGTAGCTTGTATACTTTCCTTCTGAACTCGGTGTACATACATATTGGTAGGTCGATGGTCCATTTTGGTGGTTGGGCTGTGTATACTTTTCTTGTACACTCTGTGTATTTTCGTTGTGCACTATGCATTGACATATTGGCAGATGAATGGTCCATTTCCGTGGTATAGCTGTGTACACTCTCCTTTTGAACTCTGTGTACAGACGTTTTGGGAGAAGGATGGTCCATTTTGGTGGTTGAGCTGTGTATACTTTTCTTATGTACTCCATGTACAGACATAATGACACATGGATGATTCATTTTGGTAGCTCAGATATGTATAATTTCCTTGTGAACTCCATGTACAGACATATTGGCACATGGATGGTCCATTTGGGTTGTTGAGATATGAACTTTCCTTGTGAACTTTGTGTACCGACATATTGGCAGATGTATGGTTCATTTTGGTAGTTGAGCTGTGTATATTTTTCTTGTGCACTTCGTGTACAGACATTTTGGCAGATGGATGGTTAATTTTTGTGGTTGAGTTGTGTATACTTTGCTTGTGAAGTCTGTGTAAAGACACATTGGCAGATGGATGGTCCATTTTGGTAGTTGAGCTTTGTATACTTTCATTGTGCACTCTATGTGCAGACTTGTTGGCAGATGGATGGTCTATTTTGGTAGTTGAGCTGCGTAAACTTTCCTTGTGAATGCTGTGTACAGACGTGTTGGCAGATGGATGGTTTATTTTGGTGGTTGAGCAGTGTATACTTTCCTTGTGAAGTAAGTGTACAGACATATCAGCAGATTGATGGTCCATTTTGGTGCCTGAGCTGTGTATACTTTCCATGAGAACTTAATGTACAAACATATTTGGAGATGGATGGTCCATTTTAGTGGTTGAGCTGTGTATACCTTACTTGTGCAGTCTGTGTACAGACATATGTAAAGATGAACGATCTCTTTTGGTGGTTGAGCTGTGTATACTTTCCTTGTTCACTCTGTGTACAGACATATTTGCAGATGGGTGTGTCATTTTTGTGGTTCAGCTGTGTATACTTTCCTTTTGCACTCTGTGTACAGACATATTGGCAGATGGATGGTCGATTTTGATTGTTGAGCTGTGTATACTTTCCTTGTGCACTCTGCGTACAGACATATTACCACATGGATGGTCCATTTTCGTGGTAGAGATGTGTATACTTTCCATGTTAACTCCGTATATAGACATATTGGCAGATGAATGGTCTATTTTGGTGGTTGAGCTGTGTATACTTTACTTGTGCACTCCTTATACTGTCTAATTGGCAGATGGATGGTCCATTTTGGGGATTAAGCTGTGTGTACTTTTCTTGTGTACACTGTGTGCAAACATATTGGCAGATGGATGTTACATTATGGTGCTTGAGCTGTGTGTACTTTCCATGTGCACTCTGCATACAGACATATTGGCAGATGAATGGAACATTTTGGTGTTTGAGCTGTGTATACTTTCCTTGTGCACTCTTTATACAGACCTATTACCAGATTGATGGTCCTTTTTATTTGTGTAGCCTTGTATACTTTCCTTGTGCTTTCCATGTAAAGACATATTGGAAGATGGATGGTCCATTTTGATTGTTGGGCTATGTATACTTTCCTTGTGAACTCTGTGTACATACATATTGGCAGGTCGATGGTACATTTTGGGGGTTGGGCTGTGTATACTTTTCTTCTGCACTCTGTGTACAGATATTTTGCCAGATGGATAGTGGTTGGTTGAGCTGTGTGTACTTTCGTGTTGCACTATGCATAGACATATTCGGAGATGGATAGTCCATTTTGGTGGTTGAGCTGTGTATACTTTCCTTTTGAACCCTGTGTACAGACGTTTTAAGAGAAGGATGGTCTATTTTGGTGGTTGAGCTGTGGATACTTTCCTCGTGCACTCCATATACAGACATAATGGCACATGGATGGTCCATTTTGGTAGCTCAACTATGTATAATTTTCTTGTGAACTCTATGTACAGACATGTTTGCACATGGATGGTCCGTTTTGTGTTTGAGCTATGAACTTTCCTTGTGAACTTCGTGTACCGACATATTGGCAGATGGATGGTTCATTTTGGTAGTTGAGCTGTGTATATTTTCCTTGTGCACTTCGTGTACAGACATTTTGGCAGATGGATGGTTAATTTTTGTGGTTGATTTGTGTATACTTTGCTTGTGAAGTCTGTGTAAAGACACGTTGGCAGATGGATGGTCCATTTTGGTAGTTGAGCTTTGTATACTTTCATTGTGCACTCTGTGTGCAGACTTGTTGGCAGATGGATGGTCTTTTTTGGTAGTTGAGCTGCGTAAACTTTCCTTGTGAATGCTGTGTACAGACGTGTTGGCAGATGGATGATTTATTTTGGTGGTTGAGCTGTGTATACTTTCCTTGTGAACTAAGTGTACAGACATATCAGCAGATTGATGGTCCATTTTGGTGCCTGAGCTGTGTATACTTTCCATGAGAACTTAGTGTACAAACATATATGGAGATGGATGGTTCATTTTAGTGGTTGAGCTGTGTCTAGTTTCCTTGTGCACTCTGTGTAGAGACATATTGGCAGATGGGTGTTTCTATTTGGTGGTTGAGCTGTGTATACCTTACTTGTGCAGTCTGTGTATAGACATATGTAAAGATGAATGATCTCTTTTGGTGGTTGAGCTGTTTATACTTTCCTTGTTCACACCGTTCCGTATACAGACATATTTGCAGATGGGTGTGTCATTTTTGTGGTTCAGCTGTGTATACTTTCCTTTTGCACTCCGTGTACAGACATATTGGCAGATGGATGGTCGATTTTGATTGTTGAGCTGTGTATACTTTCCTTGTGCACTCTGCGTACAGACATATTACCAGATGGATGGTCCATTTTCGTGGTAGAGATGTGTATACTTTCCATGTTAACTCCGTATATAGACATATTGGCAGATGGATGGTCTATTTTGGTGGTTGAGCTGTGTATACTTTTCTTGTGCACTCTGCATACAGACATATTGGATGATGGATGGAACATTTTGGTGTTTGAGCTGTGTATACTTTCCTTGTGCACTCTTTATGCAGACCTATTACCAGATTGATGGTCCTTTTTATTTGTGTAGCTCTATATACTTTCCTTGTGCACTCCATGTAAAGACATATTGGCAGATGGATGGTCCATTTTGATTGTTGGGCTATGTATACTTTTCTTGTGAACTCTGTGTACATACATATTAGCAGGTCGGTGGTCCATTTTGGGGGTTGGGCTGTGTATACTTTTCTTGTGCACTCTGTGTACAGATATATTGGCAGATGGATAGTGGTTGGTTGAGCTGTGTGTACTTTCGTTGTGCACTATGCATAGACATATTGGCAGATGGATGGTCTATTTTGGTGGTTGAGCTTTGTATACTCTCCTTTTGAACCCTGTGTACAGATGTTTTAAGAGAAGGATGGTCTATTTTGGTGGTTGAGCTGTGTATACTTTCCTTGTGCACTCCATATACAGACATGTCAGCACATGGATGGTCCGTTTTGTGTTTGAGCTATGAACTTTCCTTGTGAACTTTGTGTACCGACATATTGGCAGATGGATGGTTCATTTTGGTTGTTGAGCTGTGTATATTTTCCTTGTGCACTTCGTGTACAGACATTTTGGCAGATGGATGGTTCATTTTTGTGGTTGAGTTGTGTATACTTTCCTTGTGAACTCTGTGTAAAGACACGTTGGCAGAAGGATGGTCCATTTTGGTAGTTGAGCTTTGTATACTTTTATTGTGCACTCTCTGTGCAGACTTGTTGGCAGATGGGTAGTCCATTTTGGTAGTTGAGCTGTGTAAACTTTCTTTGTGAACTTAGTGTTCAGACATATTTAGAGATGGATGGTCCATTTTAGTGGTTGACCTGTGTAAACGTTCCTTGTTAATACTGTGTACAGACGTGTTGGCAGATGGATGGTTTATTTTGGTGGTTGAGCTGTGTATACTTTCCTTGTGAACTCCGTGTACAGACATATCAGCAGATTGATGGTTCATTTTGGTGCCTGAGCTGTGTATACTTTCCTTGTGAACTAAGTGCACACATATCAGCAGATTGATGGTCTATTTTGGTGCCTGAGCTGTGTACACTTTCCATGTGAACTTAGTGTACAAATATTTGGAGATGGATGGTCCATTTTAGTGGTTGAGCTGTGTTTACTTTCCTTGTGCACTCTGTGTACAGACATATTGGCAGATGGATGGTTCTATTTGGTGGTTGAGCTGTGTATTTCTTACTTGTGCTGTCCATGTACATACATATGTAAAGATGAATGATCTCTTTTGGTGGTTGAGCTGTTTATACTTTCCTTGTTCACTCCGTGTACACATATATTTGGAGATGGGTGTCATTTTTGTGGTTGAGCTGTGTATACTTTCCTTTTGCACTCTGTGTACAGACATATTGGCAGATGGATGGTCAATTTTGGTTGTTGAGCTGTATATACTTTCCTTGTGCACTCTGCGTACAGACATATTACCCGATGGATGGCCCATTTTCGTGGTAGAGCTGTGGATACTTTCCATGTCAACTGTGCATATTGACATACTGGCAGATCAATGGTCTATTTTGGTGGTTGAGCTGTGTATACTTTCCTTGTGCACTCTGTGTACAGACATATTGGCAGATGGATGGTTCATTATAGTGCCTGAGTTGTGTGTACTGTCCTTGTGCACTCTGCATACAGACATATGGCAGATGGATGGTTCATTTTGGTAGTTCAGCTGTGTAAACTTTCCTTGCGAACTCTGTGTACAAACATATTGGCAGATGGATGGTCCATTTTGGTAGTTGAGCTGTGAAAACTTTCCTTGTGAACTCTGTGTACAGACATATTGGTAGACTGATGGTCTATTTTGGGGATTAAGCTGTGTGTACTTTTCTTGTGTACACTGTGTACAAACATATTGGCAGATGGATGTTTCATTATGGTGCTTGAGCTGTGTGTACTTTCGCTGTGCACTCTGCATACAGACATATTGGCAGATGGAACATTTTGGTGTTTGAGCTGTGTATACTTTCCTTGTGCACTCTTTATACAGACCTATTACCAGATTGATGGTCCTGTTTAGTTGTGTAGCTTTGTATACTTTCCTTGTGCACTCTGTGTACAGACATATTACTCGAAGAATGGTCCATTTTCGTGGTAGAGCTGTGTATACTTCCCTTGTTCACTCCGTGTACAGACATATTTGCAGATGGGTGTGTCATTTTTGTGGTTGAGCTGTGTATGCTTTCAATATCAACACTGCATATAGACATATTGGCAGATGGATGGTCTATTTTGGTGGTTGAGCTGCGTATACTTTCCTTGTGCACTCGTTATAAAGACTAATTGGCAGATGGATAGTCTATTTTGGTGGTTGAGCAGTGTATGCTTTTTTTGTGAACTCCGTGTAGAGACCTCTTGGCAGATAGAAAATTCATTTTGAAGGTTGAGTCTATAGCAATGTTGGCAGATGGATTGTTCTTTTTGGTGGTTGAGCTGTGTATACTTTCCTTGTGGACTCTGTGTACATGCATAGTTGGTATATGAATGGTCCATTTTGGTGCCTGAGCTGTGCATACTTTCCTTGTGAACTCCATGTACAGCCATGTTGGCAGATAGATGGTATGTTTTGGGGGTTTAGCTCTGTATACTTTACTTGTGCACTCTGTGTACAGACATTGGCAGATGGGTGGTTCATTATGGTGCCTGAGTTGTGTGTATTGTTCTTGTTCACTCTTCATACAGACATATGGCACATTGATGGTTCATTTTGGTAGTTCAGCTGTGTAAACTTTCCTTGCGAACTCTGTGTACAGAAATATTGGTAGATGGATCGTCCATTTTGGTAGTTGAGGTGTGTAAACTTTCCTTGTGAACTCTGTGTACAGACATATTGGCAGATGGATGATCCATTCTGGGGATTAAGCTGTTTGTACTTTTCTTGTGTACACTCAGTACAGACATATTGGCAGATGGGTGTTTCATTATGGTGCTTGAGCTGTGTGTACTTTCCCTGTGCACTCTGCATACAGACATATTGGCAGATGGATGGAACATTTTAGTGTTTGAGCTGTGTATACTTTCCTTGTGCACTCTTTATACAGACCTATTCCAGATTGATGGTCCTTTTTAGTTGTGTAGCTTTGTATACTCTCCTTGTGAACTCTGTGTACAGATATATTGGCAGGTCGATGGCCCATTTTGGGGGTTGGGCTGTGTATACTTTTCTTGTGCACTCTGTGTACAGATAGACTGGAAGAATGATAGTGGTTGGTTGAGCTGTGTGTACTTTCGTTGTGCACTCCATGTAGAGACATAATGGCACATGGATGGTCCATTTTGGTAGCTCAGCTATGTATAATTTCCTTTTGAACTCCATGTACAGACAAATCGGCACATGGATGGTCCATTTTGGTTGTTGAGCTGTGAAATTTCCTTGTGAACTCTGTGTACAGACAAATCAGCAGATTGACGGTTCATTTTGGTGCCTAAGCTGTGTACACTTTCCTTGTGCACTCTGTGTAGAGACATATTGGCAGATGGATGGTTCGATTTGGTGGTTGAGCTGTGTATACCTTACTTGTGCGGTCTGTGTATAGACATATGTAAAGATAAATGATCTCTTTTGGTGGTTGAGCTGTTTATACTTTCCTTGTTCACACCATGTACAGACATATTTGCAGATGGATGGTCGATTTTGGTTGTCGAGCAGTGTATACTTTCCTTGTGCACTCTGCGTACAGACATATTACCAGATGGATGGTTTATTTTCGTGGTAGAGCTGTGTATAGTTTCCATGTCAACTCCGCGTATAGACATATTGGCAGATGAATTGTCTTTTTTGGTGTAGCTGTGTATACTTTCCTTGTGGTCTCTGTGTACAGACATATTTGCAGATGGATAGTCTATTTTGGTGGTTGAGCAGTGTATGCTTTTTTTGTGAACTCCGTGTAGAGACCTATTGGCAGATGTAAAATTCATTTTGGTGGTTGAGTGTACAGCAATATTGGCAAATAGATTGTTCTTTTTGGTGGTTGAGCTGTGTATACTTTCCTTGTGGTCTCTGTGTACATGCATAGTTGGAAGATGGATGGTCCATTTTGGTGCCTGAGCTGTGCATACTTTCCTTGTGAACTCCATGTACAGCCATGTTGGCAGATAGATGGTCTATTTTGGGGGTTGATCTCTGTATACTTTACTTGTGTGCTCTATGTACAGACATATTGGCAGATGGATGGTTCATTATGGTGTCTGAGTTGTGTGTACAGTCCTTGTGCTCTCTGCATACAGACATATGGCAGATGGATTGTTCATTTTGGTAGTTCAGCTGTGTAAACTTTCCTTGCGAACTCTGTGTACAGATATTTGTTTCTGTACCGACATATTGGCAGATGGATGGTTCTATTTGGTGGTTGAGCTGTGTATTTCTTACTTGTGCTGTCCATGTACATACATATGTAAAGATGAATGATCTCTTTTGGTGGTTGAGCTGTTTATACTTTCCTTGTTCACTCCGTGTACACATATATTTGGAGATGGGTGTGTCATTTTTGTGGTTGAGCTGTGTATACTTTCCTTTTGCACTCTGTGTACAGACATATTGGCAGATGGATGGTCAATTTTGGTTGTTGAGCTGTATATACTTTCCTTGTGCACTCTGCGTACAGACATATTACCCGATGGATGGCCCATTTTCGTGGTAGAGCTGTGTATACTTTCCATGTCAACTGTGCATATTGACATACTGGCAGATCAATGGTCTATTTTGGTGGTTGAGCTGTGTATACTTTCCTTGTGCACTCTGTGTACAGACATATTGGCAAATGGATGGTTCATTATAGTGCCTGAGTTGTGTGTACTGTCCTTGTGCACTCTGCATACAGACATATGGCAGATGGATGGTTTATTTTGGTAGTTCAGCTGTGTAAACTTTCCTTGCGAACTCTGTGTACAAACATATTGGCAGATGGATGGTCCATTTTGGTAGTTGAGCTGTGAAAACTTTCCTTGTGAACTCTGTGTACAGACATTGGTAGACTGATGGTCTATTTTGGGGATTAAGCTGTGTGTACTTTTCTTGTGTACACTGTGTACAAACATATTGGCAGATGGATGTTTCATTATGGTGCTTGAGCTGTGTGTACTTTCGCTGTGCACTCTGCATACAGACATATTGGCAGATGGATGGAACATTTTGGTGTTTGAGCTGTGTATACTTTCCTTGTGCACTCTTTATACAGACCTATTACCAGATTGATGGTCCTGTTTAGTTGTGTAGCTTTGTATACTTTCCTTGTGCACTCTGTGTACAGACATATTACTAGAAGGATGGTCCATTTTCGTGGTAGAGCTGTGTATACTTCCCTTGTTCACTCCGTGTACAGACATATTTGCAGATGGGTGTGTCATTTTTGTGGTTGAGCTGTGTATGCTTTCCATATCAACACCGCATATAGACATATTGGCAGATGGATGGTGTATTTTGGTAGTTGAGCTGCGTATACTTTCCTTGTGCACTCCTTATAAAGACTAATTGGCAGATGGATAGTCTATTTTGGTGGTTGAGCAGTGTATGCTCTTTTTGTGAACTCCGTGTAGAGACCTATTGGCAGATGGAAAATTCATTTTGAAGGTTGAGTGTATAGCAATCTTGGCAGATAGATTGTTCTTTTTGGTGGTTGAGCTGTGTATACTTTCCTTGTGGACTCTGTGTACATGCATAGTTGGTATATGAATCGTCCATTTTGGTGCCTGAGCTGTGCATACTTTCCTTGTGAACTCCATGTACAGCCATGTTGGCAGATAGATGGTATGTTTTGGGGGTTTAGCTCTGTATACTTTACTTGTGCACTCTGTGTACAGACATTGTCAGATGGGTGGTTCATTATGGTGCCTGAGTTGTGTGTACTGTTCTTGTTCACTCTTCATACAGACATATGGCACATTGATGGTTCATTTTGGTAGTTCAGCTGTGTAAACTTTCCTTGCAAACTCTGTGTACAGAAATATTGGTAGATGGATCGTCCATTTTGGTAGTTTAGCTGTGTAAACTTTCCTTGTGAACTCTGTGTACAGACATATTGGCAGATGGATGATCCATTCTGGGGATTAAGCTGTTTGTACTTTTCTTGTGTACACTCAGTACAGACATATTGGCAGATGGGTGTTTCATTATGGTGCTTGAGCTGTGTGTACTTTCCCTGTGCACTCTGCATACAGACATATTGGCAGATGGATGGAACATCTTAGTGTTTGAGCTGTGTACACTTTCCTTGTGCACGCTTTATACAGACCTATTACCAGATTGATGGTCCTTTTTAGTTGTGTAGCTTTGTATACTTTCCTTGTGAACTCTGTGTACAGATATATTGGCAGGTTGATGGCCCATTTTGGGGGTTGGGCTGTGTATACTTTTCTTGTGCACTCTGTGTACAGATATATTGGAAGAATGATAGTGGTTGGTTGAGCTGTGTGTACTTTCGTTGTGCACTCCATGTACAGACATAATGGCACATGGATGGTCCATTTTGGTAGCTCAGCTATGTATAATTTCCTTTTGAACTCCATGTACAGACAAATCGGCACATGGATGGTCCATTTTGGTTGTTGAGCTGTGAAATTTCCTTGTGAACTCTGTGTACAGACAAATCAGCAGATTGACAGTTCATTTTGGTGCCTAAGCTGTGTACACTTTCCTTGTGCACTCTGTGTAGAGACATATTGGTAGATGGATGGTTCGATTTGGTGGTTGAGCTGTGTATACCTTACTTGTGCGGTCTGTGTATAGACATATGTAAAGATAAATGATCTCTTTTGGTGGTTGAGCTGTTTATACTTTCCTTGTTCACACCATGTACAGACATATTTGCAGATGGATGGTCGATTTTGGTTGTCGAGCAGTGTATACTTTCCTTGTGCACTCTGCGTACAGACATATTACCAGATGGATGGTTTATTTTCGTGGTAGAGCTGTGTATAGTTTCCATGTCAACTCCGCATATAGACATATTGGCAGATGAATGGTCTTTTTTGGTGGTTGAGCTGTGTATACTTTCCTTGTGCACTCCTTATACAGACATATTTGCAGATGGATAGTCTATTTTGGTGGTTGAGCAGTGTATGCTTTTTTTGTGAACTCCGTGTAGAGACCTATTGGCAGATGTAAAATTCATTTTGGTGGTTGAGTGTACAGCAATATTGGCAAATAGATTGTTCTTTTTGGTGGTTGAGCTGTGTAGACTTTCCTTGTGGTCTCTGTGTACATGCATAGTTGGAAGATGGATGGTCCATTTTGGTGCCTGAGCTGTGCATACTTTCCTTGTGAACTCCATGTACAGCCATGTTGGCAGATAGATGGTCTATTTTGGGGGTTGATCTCTGTATACTTTACTTGTGTGCTCTATGTACAGACATATTGGCAGATGGATGGTTCATTATGGTGTCTGAGTTGTGTGTACAGTCCTTGTGCTCTCTGCATACCGACATATGGCAGAAGGATTGTTCATTTTGGTAGTTCAGCTGTGTAAACTTTCCTTGCGAACTCTGTGTACAGACATATTTGCAGATGGATGGTCCATTTTAGGGATTAAGCTGTGTGTACTTTTTTTGTGTACACTGTGTACAAACATATTGGCAGATGGATGTTTCATTATGGTGCTTGAGCTGTGTGTACTTTCCCTGTGCACTCTGCATACAGACATATTGGCAGATGGATGGAACATTTTAGTGTTTGAGCTGTTTATACTTTCCTTGTGCACTCTTTATACAGACCTATTACCAGATTGATGGTCCTTTTTAGTTGTGTAGCTTTGGATACTTTCCTTGTGAACTCTGTGTACAGATATATTGGCAGGTCGATGGTCCATTTTGGGGGTTGGGCTGTGTATACTTTTCTTGTGCACTCTGTGTACAGATATATTGGAAGAATGATAGTGGTTGGTTGAGCTGTGTGTACTTTCGTTGTGCACTCCATGTAGAGACATAATGGCACATGGATGGTCCATTTTGGTAGCTCAGCTATGTATAATTTCCTTTTGAACTCCATGTACAGACAAATCGGCACATGGATGGTCCATTTTGGTTGTTGAGCTATGAACTTTCCTTGTGAACTTTCTGTACCGACATATTGGAAGATGGATGGTTCATTTTGGTAGTTGATCTGTGTATATTTTCCTTGTGCACTTCGTGTACAGACATTTTAGCAGATGGATGGGTCATTTTTGTGGTTGAGTTGTGTACTTTCCTTGTGAACTCTGTGTAAAAACACATTGGCAAATGGATGGTCCATTTTGGTAGTTGAGCTTTGTATACTTTCATTGTGCACTCTGTGTGCAGACTTGTTGGCAGATGGATAATCCATTTTGGTAGTTGAGCTGTGTAAACTTTCTTTGTGAACTCTGTGTACAGACATAGTGGCAGATGGATGGTCTATTTTGGTAGTTTAGCTGCGTAAACTTTCCTTGAGAATGCTGTGTATAGACGTGTTGGCAGATAGATGATTTATTTTGGTGGTTGAGCTGTGTATACTTTCCTTGTGAACTTCGTGTACAGACATATCAGTAGATTGATGGTCCATTTTGGTGCCTGAGCTATGTATACTTTTCATGTGAACTTAGTGTACAGACATATTTGGAGATGGATGGTCCATTTTTTTGGTTGAGCTCTGTTTACTTTCCTTGTGCACTCTGTGTACAGACATATTGGCAGATGGATGGTTCTATTTGGTGGTTGAGCTGTGTATACCTTACTTGTGCAGTCCATGTACAGACATGTAAAGATGAATGATCTCTTTTGGTGGTTGAGCTGTTTTTACTTTCCTTGTGCACTCTGCGTACAGACATATTACCAGATGGATGGTCCATTTTCATTGTATAGCTGTGTATACTTTCCATGTCAACTCCGCATATAGACTTATTGGCAGATGGATGGTCTATTTTGGTGGTTGAGCTGTGTATACTTTGCTTGTGCACTTTTTATACAGACATATTGGCAGATGGATAGTCTTTTTTGGTGGTTGAGCAGTGTATGCTTTTTTTTGTGAACTCTGTGTAGAGAACTATTGGCACATGCAGAATTTATTTTGGTTGTTGAGCTGTGTATACTTTCCTTTTGCACTTTGTGTACAGACATATTGGCAGATGGATGGTCCGTTTTCGTGGTAGAGCTGGGTATACTTTCCATGTAAACTCCATATATAGACATTTTGGCAGATAGATGGTCTTTTTTGGTGGTTGAGCTGTGTATACTTTCCTTGTGCACTCCTTATACAGACTAATTTGAAGATGGATAGTCTATTTGGTGGTTGAGCAGTGTATGCTTTTTTTGTGAACTCCGTGTAGAGACCTATTGGCAGATGAAAATTCATTTTGGTGGTTGAGGGTACAGCAATATTGGCAGATAGAGTCGTTGAGCTTGTATACTTTCCTTGTGGACTCTGTGTTCATGCATAGTTGGAAGATGGATGGTCCATTTTGGTGCCTGAGCTGTGCATACTTTCCTTGTGAACTCCATGCACAGCCATGTTGTGATATAGATGGTATTTTTTGTGGGTTGAGCTCAGTATACTTTACTTGTGCACTCTTTGTACAGACATATGGCAGATGAATGGTTCATTTTGGTAGTTCAGCTGTGTAAACTTTCCTTGTGAACTATGTGTACAGAAATATTGGCAGATGGATGGTCCATTTTGGTAGTTGAGCTGTGTAAACATTCCCTGTGAACTCGGTGTGCACACATATTGGCAGATGGATGTTTCATTATGGTGCTTGAGCTGTGTATACTTTCCCTGTGCACTCTGCATAAGACATATTGGCAGATGGATGGAACATTTTGGTGTTTGAGCGTTGTATACTTTCCTTGTGCAGTCTTTATACAGACCTATTACCAGATTGATGGTCCTTTTTAGTTGTGTAGCTTGTATACTTTCCTTCTGAACTCGGTGTACATACATATTGGCAGGTCGATGGTCCATTTTGGTGGTTGGGCTGTGTATACTTTTCTTGTGCACTCTGTGTGCTTTCGTTGTGCACTATGCATTGACATATTGGCAGATGAATGGTCCATTTCCGTGGTATAGCTGTGTACACTTTCCTTTTGAACTCTGTGTACAGACGTTTTGGGAGAAGGATGGTCCATTTTGGTGGTTGAGCTGTGTATACTTTTCTTGTGTACTCCATGTACAGACATAATGGCACATGGATGATTCATTTTGGTAGCTCAGCTATGTATAATTTCTTTGTGAACTCTATGTACAGACAAATTGGCACATGGATGGTCCATTTGGGTTGTTATGAACTTTCCTTGTGAACTTTGTGTACCGACATATTGGCAGATGGATGGTTCATTTTGGTAGTTGAGCTGTGTATATTTTCCTTGTGCACTTCGTGTACAGACATTTTGTCAGATGGATGGTTAATTTTTGTGGTTGAGTTGTGTATACTTTGCTTGTGAAGTCTCTGTAAAGACACGTTGGCAGATGGATGATCCATTTTGGTAGTTGAGCTTTGTATACTTTCATTGTGCACTCTGTGTGCAGACTTGTTGGCAGATGGATGGTCTATTTTGGTAGTTGAGCTGCGTAAACATTCCTTGTGAATGCTGTGTACAGACATGTTGGCAGATGGATGGTTTATTTTGGTGGTTGAGATGTGTATACTTTCCTTGTGAACTAAGTGTACAGATATATCAGCAGATTGATGGTCCATTTTGGGGCCTGAGCTGTGTATACGTTTCATGAGAACTTAGTGTACAAACATATTTGGAGATGGATGGTCCATTTTAGTAGTTTAGCTGTGTATACCTTACTTGTGCAGTCTGTGTACAGATATATGTAAAGATGAATGATCCCTTTTGGTGGTTGAGCTGTTTACACTTTCCTTGTTCACTCCGTGTACAGACATATTTGCAGATGGGTGTGTCATTTTTGTGGTTCAGCTGTGTATACTTTCCTTTTGCACTCTGTGTACAGACATATTGGCAGATGGATGGTCGATTTTGATTGTTGAGCTGTGTATACTTTCCTTGTGCACTCTGCGTACAGACATATTACCAGATGGATGGTCCATTTTCGTGGTAGAGATGTGTATACTTTCCATGTTAACTCCGTATATAGACATATTGTCAGATGGATGGTCTATTTTGGTGGTTGAGCTGTGTATACTTTCCTTGTGCACTCCTTATACTGTCTAATTGGCAGATGGATTATCCATTTTGGGGATTAAGCTGTGTGTACTTTTCTTGTGTACACTGTGTGCAAACATATTGGCCCATTATAGTGCTTGAGCTGTGTGTACTTTCCCTGTGCACTCTGCATACAGACATATTGGTAGATGGATGGAACATTTTGGTGTTTGAGCTGTGTATACTTTCCTTGTGCACTCTTTATACAGACCTATTACCAGATTGATAGTCCTTTTTTTGTGTAGCTTTGTATACTTTCCTTGTGCACTCCATGTAAAGAGATATTGGCAGATGGATGGTCCATTTTGATTTTTGGGCTATGTATACTTTCCTTGTGAACTCTGTGTACATACATATTGGCAGGTCGATGGTCCATTTTGGGGGCTGGGCTGTGTATACTTTTCTTGTGACTCTGTGTACAGATATATTGCCAGATGGATAGTGGTTGGTTGAGCTGTGTGTTCTCTCGTTGTGCACTATGCATAGACATATTCGCAGATGGACGGTTCATTTTGGTGGTTGAGCTGTGTATACTTTCCTTTTGAACCCTGTGTACAGACGTTTTAAGAGAAGGATGGTCTATTTTGGTGTTTGAGCTGTGGATACTTTCCTTGTGCACTCCATATACAGACATAATGGCACATGAATGGTCCATTTTGGTAGCTCAACGATGTATAATTTTCTTGTGAACTCTAAGTACAGACATGTCGGCACATGGATGGTCCATTTTGTGTTTGAGCTATGAACTTTCCTTGTGAACTTTGTGTACCGACATATTGGCAGATGGATGGTTCATTTTGGTAGTTGAGCTGTGTATATTATCCTTGTGCACTTCGTGTACAGACATTTTGGCAGATGGATGGTTAATTTTTGTTGTTGATTTGTGTATACTCTGCTTGTGAAGTCTGTGTAAAGACACGTTGGCAGATGGATGGTCCATTTTGGTAGTTGAGCTTTGTATACTTTCATTGTGCACTCTGTGTGCAGACTTGTTGGCACACGCGATAGATGGTCTTTTTTGGTAGTTGAGCTGCGTAAACTTTCCTTGTGAATGCTGTGTACAGACGTGTTGGCAGATGGATGATTTATTTTGGTGGTTGAGCTGTGTAAACTTTCCTTGTGAACCAAGTCTACGGACATATCAGCAGATTGATGGTCCATTTTGGTGCCTGAGCTGTGTATACTTTCCATGAGAACTTAGTGTACAAACATATATTGAGATAGATGGTCCATTTTAGTGGTTGAGCTGTGTCTACTTTCCTTGTGCACTCTGTGTAGAGACATAATGGCAGATGGATAGTTCTTTTTGGTGGTTGAGCTGTGTATACCTTACTTGTGCAGTCTGTGTACAGACATATGTAAAGATGAATGATCTCTTTTGGTGGTTGAGCTGTTTATACTTTCCTTGTTCACACCGTGTACAGACATATTTGCAGATGGGTGTGTCATTTTTGTGGTTCAGCTGTGTATACTTTCCTTTTGCACTCTGTGTACAGACATATTGGCAGATGGATGGTCGATTTTGATTGTTGAGCTGTGTATACTTTCCTTGTGCACTCTGAGTACAGACATATTACTAGATGGATGGTCCATTTTCGTGGTAGAGATGTGTATACTTTCCATGTTAACTCCGTATATAGACATATTGGCAGATGGATGGTCTATTTTGGTGGTTGAGCTCTGTATACTTTCCTTGTGCACTCCTTATACAGTCTAATTGGCAGATGGATGGTCCATTTTGGGGATTAAGCTGTGTGTACTTTTCTTGTGTACACCGCGTACAAACATATTGGCAGATGGATGTTTCATTATGGTGCTTGAGCTGAGTGTACTTTGCCTGTGCACTCTGCATACAGACATATTGGCAGATGGATGGAACATTTTGTTGTTTGAGCTATGTATACTTTCCTTGTGCACTCTTTATACAGACCTATTACCAGATTGATGGTCCTTTTTATTTGTGTAGCTTTGTATACTTTCCTTGTGCACTCCATGTAAAGACATATTGGCAGATGGATGGTCCATTTTGATTTTTGGGCTATGTATACTTTCCTTGTGAACTCTGTGTACATACATATTGGCAGGTCGATGGTCCATTGGGGGGGTTGGGCTGTGTATACATTTCTTGTGCACTCTGTATACAGATATATTGCCAGATGGATAGTGGTTGTTTGAGCTGTGTGTACTTTTGTTGTGCACTATGCATAGACATATTCGCAGATGGATGGTCCATTTTGGTGGTTGAGCTGTGTATACTTTCCTTTTGAACCCTGTGTACAGACGTTTCAAGAGAAGGATGGTTTATTTTGGTGGTTGAGCTGTGGATACTTTCCTTGTGCACTCGATATACAGACATAATGGCACATGGATGGTCCATTTTGGTAGCTCAACTATGTATAATTTTCTTGTGAACTCTATGTACAGACATGTTGGCACATGGATGGTCCGTTTGGGTTGTTATGAACTTTCCTTGTGAACTTTGTGTACCGACATATTGGCAGATGGATGGTTCATTTTGGTAGTTGAGCTGTGTATATTTTCCTTGTGCACTTCGTGTACAGACATTTTGTCAGATGGATGGTTAATTTTTGTGGTTGAGTTGTGTATACTTTGCTTGTGAAGTCTCTGTAAAGACACGTTGGCAGATGGATGATCCATTTTGGTAGTTGAGCTTTGTATACTTTCATTGTGCACTCTGTGTGCAGACTTGTTGGCAGATGGATGGTCTATTTTGGTAGTTGAGCTGCGTAAACATTCCTTGTGAATGCTGTGTACAGACATGTTGGCAGATGGATGGTTTATTTTGGTGGTTGAGATGTGTATACTTTCCTTGTGAACTAAGTGTACAGATATATCAGCAGATTGATGGTCCATTTTGGGGCCTGAGCTGTGTATACGTTTCATGAGAACTTAGTGTACAAACATATTTGGAGATGGATGGTCCATTTTAGTAGTTTAGCTGTGTATACCTTACTTGTGCAGTCTGTGTACAGATATATGTAAAGATGAATGATCCCTTTTGGTGGTTGAGCTGTTTACACTTTCCTTGTTCACTCCGTGTACAGACATATTTGCAGATGGGTGTGTCATTTTTGTGGTTCAGCTATGTATACTTTCCTTTTGCACTCTGTGTACAGACATATTGGCAGATGGATGGTCGATTTTGATTGTTGAGCTGTGTATACTTTCCTTGTGCACTCTGCGTACAGACATATTACCAGATGGATGGTCCATTTTCGTGGTAGAGATGTGTATACTTTCCATGTTAACTCCGTATATAGACATATTGTCAGATGGATGGTCTATTTTGGTGGTTGAGCTGTGTATACTTTCCTTGTGCACTCCTTATACTGTCTAATTGGCAGATGGATTATCCATTTTGGGGATTAAGCTGTGTGTACTTTTCTTGTGTACACTGTGTGCAAACATATTGGCAGATGGATGTTACATTATAGTGCTTGAGCTGTGTGTACTTTCCCTGTGCACTCTGCATACAGACATATTGGTAGATGGATGGAACATTTTGGTGTTTGAGCTGTGTATACTTTCCTTGTGCACTCTTTATACAGACCTATTACCAGATTGATAGTCCTTTTTTTGTGTAGCTTTGTATACTTTCCTTGTGCACTCCATGTAAAGAGATATTGGCAGATGGATGGTCCATTTTGATTTTTGGGCTATGTATACTTTCCTTGTGAACTCTGTGTACATACATATTGGCAGGTCGATGGTCCATTTTGGGGGCTGGGCTGTGTATACTTTTCTTGTGACTCTGTGTACAGATATATTGCCAGATGGATAGTGGTTGGTTGAGCTGTGTGTTCTCTCGTTGTGCACTATGCATAGACATATTCGCAGATGGACGGTTCATTTTGGTGGTTGAGCTGTGTATACTTTCCTTTTGAACCCTGTGTACAGACGTTTTAAGAGAAGGATGGTCTATTTTGGTGTTTGAGCTGTGGATACTTTCCTTGTGCACTCCATATACAGACATAATGGCACATGAATGGTCCATTTTGGTAGCTCAACTATGTATAATTTTCTTGTGAACTCTAAGTACAGACATGTCGGCACATGGATGGTCCATTTTGTGTTTGAGCTATGAACTTTCCTTGTGAACTTTGTGTACCGACATATTGGCAGATGGATGGTTCATTTTGGTAGTTGAGCTGTGTATATTATCCTTGTGCACTTCGTGTACAGACATTTTGGCAGATGGATGGTTAATTTTTGTTGTTGATTTGTGTATACTCTGCTTGTGAATGAAAAGGTAAAAAGCGCGACTTGGACAACGACAGTAGAGAAGGACGACGGGACAAGCGCTCTGTGTCGTTGTCCAAGTCGCGCTTTTTACCTTTTCAAGCATAATGCACCAACTTGCCCAACAGATTTGTCTGCTTGTGAAGTCTGTGTAAAGACACGTTGGCAGATGGATGGTCCATTTTGGTAGTTGAGCTTTGTATACTTTCATTGTGCACTCTGTGTGCAGACTTGTTGGCACACGCGATAGATGGTCTTTTTTGGTAGTTGAGCTGCGTAAACTTTCCTTGTGAATGCTGTGTACAGACGTGTTGGCAGATGGATGATTTATTTTGGTGGTTGAGCTGTGTAAACTTTCCTTGTGAACCAAGTCTACGGACATATCAGCAGATTGATGGTCCATTTTGGTGCCTGAGCTGTGTATACTTTCCATGAGAACTTAGTGTACAAACATATATTGAGATAGATGGTCCATTTTAGTGGTTGAGCTGTGTCTACTTTCCTTGTGCACTCTGTGTAGAGACATAATGGCAGATGGATAGTTCTTTTTGGTGGTTGAGCTGTGTATACCTTACTTGTGCAGTCTGTGTACAGACATATGTAAAGATGAATGATCTCTTTTGGTGGTTGAGCTGTTTATACTTTCCTTGTTCACTCCGTGTACAGACATATTTGCAGATGGGTGTGTCATTTTTGTGGTTCAGCTGTGTATACTTTCCTTTTGCACTCTGTGTACAGACATATTGGCAGATGGATGGTCGATTTTGATTGTTGAGCTGTGTATACTTTCCTTGTGCACTCTGAGTACAGACATATTACTAGATGGATGGTCCATTTTCGTGGTAGAGATGTGTATACTTTCCATGTTAACTCCGTATATAGACATATTGGCAGATGGATGGTCTATTTTGGTGGTTGAGCTCTGTATACTTTCCTTGTGCACTCCTTATACAGTCTAATTGGCAGATGGATGGTCCATTTTGGGGATTAAGCTGTGTGTACTTTTCTTGTGTACACCGCGTACAAACATATTGGCAGATGGATGTTTCATTATGGTGCTTGAGCTGAGTGTACTTTGCCTGTGCACTCTGCATACAGACATATTGGCAGATGGATGGAACATTTTGTTGTTTGAGCTATGTATACTTTCCTTGTGCACTCTTTATACAGACCTATTACCAGATTGATGGTCCTTTTTATTTGTGTAGCTTTGTATACTTTCCTTGTGCACTCCATGTAAAGACATATTGGCAGATGGATGGTCCATTTTGATTTTTGGGCTATGTATACTTTCCTTGTGAACTCTGTGTACATACATATTGGCAGGTCGATGGTCCATTGGGGGGGTTGGGCTGTGTATACATTTCTTGTGCACTCTGTATACAGATATATTGCCAGATGGATAGTGGTTGTTTGAGCTGTGTGTACTTTTGTTGTGCACTATGCATAGACATATTCGCAGATGGATGGTCCATTTTGGTGGTTGAGCTGTGTATACTTTCCTTTTGAACCCTGTGTACAGACGTTTCAAGAGAAGGATGGTTTATTTTGGTGGTTGAGCTGTGGATACTTTCCTTGTGCACTCGATATACAGACATAATGGCACATGGATGGTCCATTTTGGTAGCTCAACTATGTATAATTTTCTTGTGAACTCTATGTACAGACATGTTGGCACATGGATGGTCCGTTTTGTGTTTGAGCTATGAACTTTCCTTGTGAACTTTGTGTACCAACATATTTGCAGATGGATGGTTCATTTTGGTAGTTGAGCTGTGTATATTTTCCTTGTGCACTTCGTGTACAGACATTTTGGCAGATGGATGGTTAATTTTTGTGGTTGATTTGTGTATACTTTGCTTGTGAAGTCTGTGTAAAGACACGTTGGCAGATGGATGGTCTTTTTTGGTAGTTGAGCTGCGTAAACTTTCCTTGTGAATGCTGTGTACAGACGTGTTGGCAGATGGATGATTTATTTTGGTGGTTGAGCTGTGTATACTTTCCTTGTGAACTAAGTGTACAGACATATCAGCAGATTGATGGTCTATTTTGGTGCCTGAGCTGTGTATACTTTCCATGAGAACTTAGTGTACAAACATATATGGAGATGGATGGTCCATTTTAGTGGTTGAGCTGTGTCTACTTTCCTTTTGCACTCTGTGTAGAGAAATATTGGCAGATGGATGGTTCTTTTTGGTGGTTGAGCTGTGTATACCTTACTTGTGCAGTCTGTGTACAGACATATGTAAAGATGAGTGATCTCTTTTGGTGGTTGAGCTGTTTATACTTTCCTTGTTCACTCCGTGTAGAGACATATTTGCAGATGGGTGGGTCATTTTTGTGGTTCAGCTGGGTATACTTTCCTTTTGCACTCTGTGTACAGACATACTGGCAGATGGATGGTCGATTTTGATTGTTGAGCTGTGTATACTTTCCTTGTGCACTTCGTGTACAGACATTTTGGCAGATGGATGGTTCATTTTTGTGGTTGAGTTGTGTATACTTTCCTTGTGAACTCTGTGTAAAGACACGTTGGCAGATGGATGGTCCACTTTGGTTGTTGAGCTTTTTATACCGTCATTGTGCACTCTGTGTGCAGACATATTTGCAGATGGATCGTCTATTTTGGTAGTTGAGCTGTGTAAACTTTTCTTGTGAATGCTGTGTACAGACGTGTTGGCAGATGGATGGTTTATTTTGGTGGTTGAGCTGTGTATACTTTCCTTGTGAACTCCGTGTACCGACATATCAGCAGATTGATGGTTATCTTTGGGTGGCTGAGCTGAGTATACTTTCCTTGTGAACTTAGTGTACAGACATATTGGCAGATGGATGGTTCATTTTGGTAGTTGAGCTGTGTATACTTTCCTTGTGCACTCTGTGTAGAGATGTATTGGCAGATGGATTGTCTTTTTTGGTGGTTTAGCTGTGTATACTTTCCTTGTGAACTCTGTGTACAGACATGTCAGTAGATGGATGGTCCATTTTGGTGCCTGAGCTGTGTATACTTTCCTTGTGAACTCAGTGTACAGACATATTGGAAGATGGATGATCTCTTTTGGTGGTTGAGCTGTGTATACTTTCCTTCTTCACTCCGTATACAGACGTATTTGCAGATGGGTGGTTTATTTTGGTGGTTGAGCTCTGTATACTTTCCTTTTGTACTCTGTGTACAGACATAATGGTAGATGGATAGTCGATTTTGTTTCTTGAGCTGTGTATACTTTCCTTGTGCACTCTCTGTACAGACATATTACCAGATGGATGGTCCATTTTGGTGGTAGAGCTGTGAATACTTTCCTAGTTAACTCCACATACAGACATATTGGCAGATGGATGGTCTATTTTGGTGGTTTAGCTATGTATACTTTTCTTGTGCACTCCTTGTACAGACATATTCGCAGATGTATGGTTTATTTTGGTGGTTGAGCTATGTATGCTTTTTTTGTGAACTCTGTGTAGAGACCTTTTGGCAGATGGAAGGTCGTTTTGGTGGTTGAGTGTACAGACATATTGGCAGATGGATGGTTCTTTTTGGTGGTTGAGCTGTGTATACTTTTCTTGTGCACTCTACGTACAGGCATAGTTTGAAGATGGATGGTCCAGTTTGGTGTCTGAGCTGTGCATACTTTCCTTGTGAACTCCGTGTACAAACATTTTGGTAGATAGATGGTCTATTTTGGTACTTGAGCTGTGTAAACTTTCCTTGTGAACTCTGTGTACAGACCTATTGGAGATGGATGGTTCATTATGGTGCCTGAGCTGTGTGTACTGTCCTTGTGCACTGTGCATTCAGACATATTGATAGATGGATGGTTTATTTTGGTAGTTGAGCTGTGTAAACATTCCTTGTGTACTCTGTGTACAGATATATGGCAGATGGGTGGTCCATTTTGGTAATTGAGCTGTGTAAACTTTCCTTGTGAACTCTGTGTACAGACATATTGGCAGATGGGTGGTCCATTTTGGTAATAGAGCTGTGTAAACTTTCCTTGGGAACTCTGAGTGCAGACCTTGGCAGATGAACGGTCCATTGTGGGGGTTGAACTTTTTATCTTCGGTATTCAATGGCGTGGAATGTATTTAGGCAACCAGGTGTGCGCCGCAATATCTGTGGCCAAGTGTCTGTTGCTAGGCGACGTTGCGCGTACGGCCCGCAGATCAGGCACCCCTCTTCTTTTCCATGCAACCGTGTGAGTGCGCTGCAGGCGTCCGCGATTTGATGGCAGCCGCTGGTAGCAGATCGCGAAGGCGACGGTGCACTGTCACACGTTACGTCGGGCTCCGCGGGATGGCGGCACTGTCCGTGCTAAGGACGACCTTAAAATACATGACTGTGTTTCACGTTACGAACTCTCCGCCGAACACAAAGTATTGTGTCGAGTCCACTGTGAGTGCGATTAATAACATCTCTGTTGGTGGCACAATTTAGAATCGAATTGGAACGGAGCAGGTGATGCATGCCGGTGCCTTTTTTTATTCGGCAAGCTGCCGCTGTAGCCAAGGCTGTGCCGTGTCCGTGGCGAATCGGCCATGCCTGTGGCCATTTGCAGTGTTGCCAAGCGAAGAAATTGACCACTAAACTTTTCAACGAATACCGTCTATACTTTTCTTGTGCACTCTGTGCACAGACATATTGGCAGATGGATGGTGGTTGGTTGAGCTGTGTGTACTTTCCTTGTGCACTCTGCATAAAGACATATTGGCAGATTGATGGTCCATTTTGGTGGTTGAGCTATGTATACTTTCCTTTTGAACTCTGTGTACACACCTTTTGGGAGAAAGATGGTTTATTTTGGTGGTTGAGCTGTGTATACTTTCCTTGTACACTTTATGTACAGACATAATGGCAGATAAATGGTCCATTTTGATTGTTGAGCTCTGTATACTTTCCTTGTGAATTCTATGTACAGACAAGTTGGAAGATGGATAATCCATCTTGGTAGTTAGGCTATGTAAACTTTCCTCGTGAACTCTGTGTACAGACATATTGGCAGATGGATGGTTCAATTTGGTAGTTGAGCTGTGTATACTTTCCTTGGGCACTTCGTGTACAGACACGTTGGCAGATGGATGGTCCATTTTGGTAGTTTAGCTGTAAACTCTCTTTGTGAACTCTGCTTAAAGACTTATTAGAAGATGAAAGATCCATTTTGGTGGTTGAGCTGTGTATACTTTCCTTGTGAACTCCATGTAAAGACATGTTGGCAGATGGGTGGTCTATTTTGGTAGTTGAACAGTGTATACTTTCATCGTGCACTCCATGTACAAACATGTTGGCAGATGGATGGTCTATTTTGCTAGTGGAGCTGTGTAAACTGTGTAAACTATGTAGACAGCGGACGCCGAAGATAGAAAGTCCCACCCCAGAATCAATTGGTGTGCACACGGAGTAAGCACTGCACAGGGAACGTGATGACGGCTTCCATCTATGAATACTCGAACTGTACACTGCGCTGAGGGTTGCAGTACGACTCCGTTAGCATTGCACAGTGAAGAACCAGTGTAAGGAGTTTTAACCTTACGAAGACGCGAACACAAATCTGCATGAATAACCGAAACGCTTGCACCAGTATTCACAAGAGCATTAACAAAAATTCCTTCCACTAGCACAGATAAAATGTTTGATGGTCGTTGAGGAGGACTTGAGCATTTTCCGAGCGACGCAGTTTCACCTCCGAAAACTGCAGGCGCTATTTTTCGGAGCGGTTGTCGGGAACGTGGGAAGCCGGGTGAAGAAGAGACACAGACCGTCAATACGGTGAGGGTGATCGACGGCGGGAGGGACGATTGGTCTGAGGCGGTTCAAACGAGGGAGAGGGTGGCGATGAGCGTCGCGGGGTTGAATCACAGACACGGCGTTGTGAACCGTAAGGATAACCAAAATCTCGTTCAAACGGTGCGTACCCTCTTTGCTCCTCTTGCATACGGCATTGGCAGAAGTGGGATATGTGGCCCCGGATCCCGCAGTAATAGCAGACGGGTCGGTTGCTCGGGAAAGCATGGCGAGGGTTTCGCACGTTGTTGTAGTACCCCCATGGAACGGTCGCTGCGGAGATCGCTGTTACATATGCGGGTGCGAACCTGCACAGGCAGGGGCGGTCGCGATACCATCGCCGAGTAGGATGGGGTGGGAGTTGTAGTAATGGGGAGTGGTGTCGGCATTGTTGCGAAAAGGAAGAGGATCGATTGCCAACGGGCAGATCATCATCATGAGTGAGAAAAGAAGAGGATTAAAGAGGTGTTCTCAGCAGAGCCATGGCGCGGGTCTAGTTCCTCATCATTTTTGGTGCCGAAACCCGGGAGGAACGGCCTGGTGGACCCGAGATGATGGCGCACAGCGACTTCGAGGCACGCGAGGCCCGGGAAACCGTTTGATGTCCTGATCCCGTGGGCCTTGCCCTCGAACGGCGCCCCCCATGGCTGGCTGCTCGACGCACCGCACCGACCACTTGGAACCCGGTAGTGTCCAGCAGCAGCACCGTATACAGAAGACCCTCCCTGTGGACCTTCAGCCTACTGAGCACAGGGAGGCCGTGCGTGAACTGAAAGAGCTGAGGGACACTCTCCGTGCGAAGATATCCAAACTCGTCCGAACAACAGACAACCTTGTGGAATCCCCAACACCGAGAATAAGTACGCTTAAAATCCTCCTCGAATCTCTTACCGAAGTGCTGGACGACATAAATAATCTTGACAGACAGGTACGGGATCTCCTAGATATCGAAGACTACGAAAAAGATTATGAAGAATCTGACAAATACTTGTATATGATTTTCCGCGCAAAGTGGCTGCTTAGTGACGCGATATCCAAGATGAGTTTGATCCCGAAAGAGATAACCACGCAGCATGCCGCGAAGAACAGTCTTTCACGGAGACCTTCGGCAACCACTCAAGTCGCACCCGTCCCACCATCACGGAGCTTGTCGATTACCTCTACAGCCGCCCGTAATAAGGTATCTGAGTGCGCAGACCTATTGCTCATAACGAACACGACAAGAACGGAAATCATCCCACTGCCAGTACAAACCTTGAGCGCGTCCACAAATGCTACGCTGGGATCACGGATGGATTCTGTACAGAGTGAAGAACGCTTAACACAACCTCGAGAGTCCCATCCCGATCATCAGAAACCCGTTGTTTCAATGCATCTGATCACGAACACTGATGCCATGAACACCGACATGAACCGGCGCAAGAAGCGAAGAATTCGGGACAAGCCCAACAAAAGGACAAGGACTGCCACACTAAAGACAAGACGCAAAGTTTGTGGACATTCGCCTAAGCTACGACCCAATTCCGTCCGGCGGAGTGCAACTAGTTCCTCCACCTTTACAAGGCGTGTTCAGACACGGGAGGTTCAGTCGAGGAAAGTGCGATCCCGACCAAGACGATGTGAACGACCAGCTGGGCGCGAGACAGACCGAATTTTCTTCCCTGCAACACAACAGAGTGCTGATGTACGTTCATCGCCGATCCTAACGAAGGCCGTCATTAGAAAGCACCATCGGATGACAAAGCACCGATGGAAAACTAAGCTGCTGACGAACGGTCACCGAACGGCTAGGCGGATTCAAACCAAGCTACTCAACTGACTAGAATTTCATGTTTCTGGCATGTTTACTCCGTCAAGTGCTTTTTATTCGTAGATGCATCACTGTCGCGGGCGGGAGGATGTTGCGAAAAGGAAGAGGATCGATTGCCAACGGGCAAATCATCATCATGAGCGAGAAAAGAAGAGGATTAAAGAGGTGTTCTCAGCAGAGCCATGGCGCGGGTCTAGTTCCTCAACAGGCATCACACCTGTCATGGAGGCTAGCTCCTCCTTCACGAGGTCGCGGTACTGGAGCGCTTCCGAGCGAAAGGAATCGCGTGAAGGAGACGGCGGGTCATTGAACTGGAGCTCTTCGCGGATTATTTGACGTATGAGGGCGCGTAGGTCCACGTCCCCCTGTGGTTGCATAGCAAGACCATTTGCTTGCAGACGGACGTCTTGCAGTTCGTCCAGGCGCTGTCAGGTTGTCTGGATATCGCTGGATATCGCTGACAAGGGCGTTGAAGGCAAAAGGTGCTATCCCCTTCAGGAGATGGCGAACCTTGTCAGCCTCCGGCATGCTTGTATCCACACGGCGACATAAAGCGAGAACGTCCTCTATGTAAGACGCATACGTCTTCTCAGGGCCTTGAAGGCGACTGGCCAGCTTCCTTTTCGCCATGTCTGACCGAGTGGTTGGCCTACCGAATATCTGGTGCTATCACCAGCTGCCAGCGCGATCCTCCTCAATTCGCCGGGCTCTACCATGAAGACGTTGAAGACTGGCAGGATCAGTTTTCTCGAGTCAGTGCATTTAACCATTGGGATGACGTGGCCAGGCTACAGAACGTTGGGTTTTTCTTGGGCAAGGTGGCACAAACATGGTTTCTTAACAACAACTGCTCGCCGACTAAGCCACCGGTTAGGTTAGGTTAGGTTAGGTTAGGTTGGGTTAGGTTAGGTTAGCTTGGGTTGGGTTAGGTTGGGTTGGGTTGGGTTGGGTTAGGTTAGGTTGGGTTGGGTTAGGTTAGGTTAGGTTAGGTTGGGTTAGGTTAGGTTAGGTTAGGTTAGGTTGGGTTGGGTTAGGTTAGGTTAGGTTAGGTTGGGTTGGGTTAGGTTAGGTAAGGTTAGGTTAGGTTAGGTTAGGTAAGGTTAGGTTAGGTTAGGTTAGGTTGGGTTGGGTTGGGTTGGGTTGGGTTAGGTTAGGTTAGGTTAGGTTAGGTTGGGTTGGGTTGGGTTGGGTTGGGTTAGGTTAGGTTAGGTTAGGTTGGGTTGGGTTAGGTAAGGTCGGGTCGGGTCGGGTCGGGTCAGGTTAGGTTAGGTTAGGTTAGGTTAGGCTGGGTTAGGTTAGGTTAGGTTAGGTTAGATTAGGTTAGTTCAGGTTAGGTTGGGTTAGGTTAGCTTAGGTTGAGTTGGGTTGGGTTAGGTTAGGTTAGCTAGGTTAGGTTGTGTTAGGTTGGGTTGGGTTAGGTTGGGTTAGGTTAGGTTAGGTTAGTATAGGTTAGTTGGTAAACGACAGGAGTAACTATAACTCTATGGGCGGTGCAGTGGAGCCTGGACAAGCATCGGGACCTTCCTGTGGAAAGCCACAGCTGTGCTTGATTCCATAGGCTTTGCGTCTGGAGGTTCTTGCTTCGGCTGGCAGAAAATAGCCGACTCAGAACTGGCACGGACAGGGGGAATCCGACTGTATAATTAAAACAAAGCAATGCGAGCCCCGCTGGTCGGTGCTGACGCAATGTGATTTCTGCCCAGTGCGCTGAATGTCAACATAAAAAAATAAAAAAGCATGGGTAAACGGCAGGAGTAACTATAACTCCGTAGCTGTGCGGCCAAGCCCAGATCAGCGTCGGGACCTTCTTGTGGAAAGCCACAGCTGTGCTTGTTTCCATGGGCTTCGCGCCTGGGGTTGTAGCTTCGGCTGGCAGAAAACAGCCGACTCAGAACTGGCATGGACCGGGGGAATCCGACTGCGGTATAAATTAAAACAAAGCATTGCGAGCGCCGCTGGTCGGTGCTGACGTAATGTGAGTTTTGCCCAGTGCTCCAAATGTCAACGTAAAAAAACAAAAAAGCTTGGGTCAACGGCAAGAGTAACTATAACTCCGTAGCGGTGCGGCCGAGCCCAAATCAGCGTCGGGACCTTCTTGTGGAAAGCCACAGCTGTGCTTGTTTCCATGGGCTTCGCGCCTGGAGGTTCTTGCTTCGGCCGGCAGAAAATAGCTGACTCAGAACTGGCACGGACAGAGGGAATCCGACTGTCTAATTAAAACAAAGCATTGGGAACACCGCTGGTTGGTGCTGATGCAATGTGAGTTCTGTACAGTGCTCCGAATGTCAACGTGGAAAAAAAACCGTGGGTAAACGGCAGGAGTAACTATAACTCTATATGATGTGCATTATGTTAGGTTAGGTTAGGTTAGGTTTGGGTTGGGTTGGGTTGGGTTAGGTTAGGTTAGGTTAGATTAGGTTAGGTTAATTTAGGTTGGGTTGGGTTGGGTTGGGTTAGGTTAAGGTAGGTTAAGTTAGGTTGGGTTAGGTTAGGTTAGATTAGGTTAGGTCAGGTTAGGTTGGGTTAGGTTAGGATAGGTTGGGTTTGGTTGGGTTAGGTTAGGTTGGGTTGGGTTAGGTTAGGTTAATTAGGTTAGGTTAGGTTAGGTTGGGTTGGGTTAGGTTGGGTTGGGTTGGGTTAGCTTAGGTTAGGTTAGGTTAGGTTAGGTTAGGTTGGGTTGGGTTGGGTAGGTTAGGTTAGGTTGGGTTACGTTAGGTTGGGTTGGGTTAGGTTAGGTTAATTAGTTTAGGTTAGGTTAGGTTGGGTTGGGTTGGGTTGGGTTGGGTTAGGTTAGGTTTGGTTAGGTGTGTTTAGGATAGTTGGTAAACGACAGGAGTAACTATAACTCTATGGGCGGTGCAGTTGAGCCCGGACAAGCATCGGGACCTTCCTGTGGAAAGCCACAGCTGTGCTTTATTCCATGGGCTTTGCGTCTGGAGGTTCTTGCTTCGGCTGGCAGAAAATAGCCGACTCAGAACTGGCATGGACCGGGGGAATCCGACTGCGGTATAAATTAAAACAAAGCATTGCGAGCGCCGCTGGTCGGTGCTGACGTAATGTGAGTTCTGCCCAGTGCTCCAAATGTCAACGTAAAAAAACAAAAAAGCTTGGGTAAACGGCAAGAGTAACTATAACTCTGTAGCGGTGCGGCCGAGCCCAAATCAGCGTCGGGACCTTCTTGTGGAAAGCCACAGCTGTGCTTGTTTCCATGGGCTTCGCGCCTGGAGGTTCTTGCTTCGGCCGGCAGAAAATAGCTGACTCAGAACTGGCACGGACAGAGGGAATCCGACTGTCTAATTAAAACAAAGCATTGCGAACACCGCTGGTTGGTGCTGATGCAATGTGAGTTCTGTACAGTGCTCCGAATGTCAACGTGGAAAAAAAACCGCGGGTAAACGGCAGGAGTAACTATAACTCTATATGCTGTGCATTATGTTAGGTTAGGTTAGGTTAGGTTTGGGTTGGGTTGGGTTGGGTTAGGTTAGGTTAGGTTAGATTAGGTTAGGTTAATTTAGGTTGGGTTGGGTTGGGTTGGGTTAGGTTAAGGTAGGTTAGGTTCGGTTGGGTTAGGTTAGGTTAGATTAGGTTAGGTCAGGTTAGGTTGGGTTAGGTTAGGATAGGTTGGGTTTGGTTGGGTTAGGTTAGGTTGGGTTGGGTTAGGTTAGGTTGGGTTGGGTTAGGTTGGGTTGGGTTGGGTTAGCTTAGGTTAGGTTAGGTTAGGTTGGGTTGGGTTGGGTAGGTTAGGTTAGGTTAGGTTAGGTTGGGTTAGGTTAGGTTGGGTTGGGTTAGGTTAGGGTAATTAGGTTAGGTTAGGTTAGGTTGGGTTGGGTTAGGTTGGGTTGGGTTGGGTTAGGTTAGGTTAGGTTAGGTTAGGTTAGGTTAGTTTAGGTTAATTGGTAAAAGACAGGAGTAACTATAACTCTATGGGCGGTGCAGTGGAGCCCGGACAAGCATCGGGACCTTCCTGTGGAAAGCCACAGCTGTGCTTTATTCCATGGGCTTTGCGTCTGGAGGTTCTTGCTTCGGCTGGCAGAAAATAGCCGACTCAGAACTGGCATCGACCGGGGGAATCCGACTGCGGTATAAATTAAAACAAAGCATTGCGAGCACCGCTGGTCGGTGCTGACGTAATGTGAGTTCTTCCCAGTGCTCCAAATGTCAACGTAAAAAAACAAAAAAGCTTGGGTAAACGGCAGGAGTAACTATAACTCTGTAGCGGTGCGGCCGAGCCCAAATCAGCGTCGGGACCTTCTTGTGGAAAGCCACAGCTGTGCTTGTTTGCATGGGCTTCGCGCCTGGAGGTTCTTGCTTCGGCCGGCAGAAAATAGCTGACTCAGAACTGGCACGGACAGAGGGAATCTGACTGTCTAATTAAAACAAAGCATTGCGAACACCGCTGGTTGGTGCTGATGCAATGTGAGTTCTGTACAGTGCTCCGAATGTCAACGTGAAAAAAAAACCGCGGGTAAACGGCAGGAGTAACTATAACTCTATATGCTGTGCATTATGTTAGGTTAGGTTAGGTTAGGTTTGGGTTGGGTTGGGTTGGGTTAGGTTAGGTTAGGTTAGATTAGGTTAGGTTAATTTAGGTTGGGTTGGGTTGGGTTGGGTTAGGTTAAGGTAGGTTAGGTTAGGTTGGGTTAGGTTAGGTTAGATTAGGTTAGGTCAGGTTAGGTTGGGTTAGGTTAGGATAGGTTGGGTTTGGTTGGGTTAGGTTAGGTTGGGTTGGGTTAGGTTAATTAGGTTGGGTTAGGTTAGGTTGGGTTGGGTTAGGTTGGGTTGGGTTGGGTTAGCTTAGGTTAGGTTAGGTTAGGTTAGGTTAGGTTGGGTTGGGTAGGTTAGGTTAGGTTAGGTTAGATGGGTTAGGTTGGGTTAGGTTAGGTTGGGTTGGGTTAGGTTAGGTTAATTAGGTTAGGTTAGGTTAGGTTGGGTTGGGTTAGGTTGGGTTGGGTTGGGTTGGGTTAGGTTAGGTTAGGTTAGGTTAGGTCAGGTTAGGTTAGTTTAGGTTAGTTGGTAAACGACAGGAGTAACTATACCTTTATGGGCGGTGCAGTGGAGCCCCGACAAGCATCGGGACCTTCCTGTGGAAAGCCACAGCTGTGCTTTATTCCATGGGCTTTGCGTCTGGAGGTTCTTGCTTCGGCTGGCAGAAAATAGCCGACTCAGAACTGGCATGGACCGGGGGAGTCCGACTGCGGTATAAATTAAAACAAAGCATTGCGAGCGCCGCTGGTCGGTGCTGACGTAATGTGAGTTCTGCCCAGTGCTCCAAATGTCAACGTAAAAAAACAAAAAAACTTGGGTAAACGGCAAGAGTAACTATAACTCCGTAGCGGTGCGGCCGAGCCCAAATCAGCGTCGGGACCTTCTTGTGGAAAGCCACAGCTGTGCTTGTTTCCATGAGCTTCGCGCCTGGAGGTTCTTGCTTCGGCCGGCAGAAAATAGCTGACTCAGAACTGGCACGGACAGAGGGAATCCGACTGTCTAATTAAAACAAAGCATTGCGAACACCGCTGGTTGGTGCTGATGCAATGTGAGTTCTGTACAGTGCTCCGAATGTCAACGTGGAAAAAAACCGCGGGTAAACGGCAGGAGTAACTATAACTCTATATGCTGTGCATTATGTTAGGTTAGGTTAGGTTTGGGTTGGGTTGGGTTGGGTTAGGTTAGGTTAGGTTAGATTAGGTTAGGTTAATTTAGGTTGGGTTGGGTTGGGTTAGGTTAAGGTAGGTTAGGTTAGGTTGGGTTAGGTTAGGTTAGATTAGGTTAGGTCAGGTTAGGTTGGGTTAGGTTAGGATAGGTTGGGTTTGGTTGGGTTAGGTTAGGTTGGGTTGGGTTAGGTTAGGTTAATTAGGTTAGGTTAGGTTAGGTTGGGTTGGGTTAGGTTGGGTTGGATTGGGTTAGCTTAGGTTAGGTTAGGTTAGGTTAGGTTGGGTTGGGTTGGGTAGGTTAGGTTAGGTTAGGTTGGGTTAGGTTAGGTTGGGTTGGTTTAGGTTGGGTTAATTAGGTTAGGTTAGGTTAGGTTGGGTTGGGTTAGGTTGGGTTGGGTTGGGTTAGGTTAGGTTAGGTTAGGTTAGGTTTGTTTAGGTTAGTTGGTAAACGACAGGAGTAACTATAACTCTATAGGCGGTGCAGTGGAGCTCGGACAAGCATCGGGACCTTCCTGTGGAAAGCCACAGCTGTGCTTTATTCCATGGGCTTTGCGTCTGGAGGTTCTTGCTTCGGCTGGCAGAAAATAGCCGACTCAGAACTGGCATGGACCGGGGGAATCCGACTGCGGTATAAATTAAAACAAAGCATTGCGAGCGCCGCTGGTCGGTGCTGACGTAATGTGAGTTCTGCCCAGTGCTCCAAATGTCAACGTAAAAAAACAAAAAAGCTTGGGTAAACGGCAAGAGTAACTATAACTCCGTAGCTGTGCGGCCGAGCCCAAATCAGCGTCGGGACCTTCTTGTGGAAAGCCACAGCTGTGCTTGTTTCCATGGGCTTCGCGCCTGGAGGTTCTTGCTTCGGCCGGCAGAAAATAGCTGACTCAGAACTGGCACGGACAGAGCGAATCCGACTGTCTAATTAAAACAAAGCATTGCGAACACCGCTGGTTGGTGCTTATGCAATGTGAGTTCTGTACAGTGCTCCGAATGTCAACGTGGAAAAAAACCGCGGGTAAACGGCAGGAGTAACTATAACTCTATATGCTGTGCATTATGTTAGGTTAGGTTAGGTTAGGTTAGGTTTGGGTTGGGTTGGGTTGGGTTAGGTTAGGTTAGGTTTGATTAGGTTAGGTTAATTTAGGTTGGGTTGGGTTGGGTTAGGTTAAGGTAGGTTAGGTGAGGTTGGGTTAGGTTAGGTTAGGTTAGATTAGGTTAAGTCAGGTTAGGTTGGGTTAGGTTAAGATAGGTTGGGTTAGGTTGGGATAGGTTAGGTTGGGTTGGGTTAGGTTAGGTTAATTAGGTTAGGTTAGGTTGGGTTGGGTTAGGTTGGGTTGGGTTGGGTAAGGTTAGGTTAGGTTAGGTTGGGTTGGGTTGGGTTAGGTTAGGTTAGGTTAGGTTGGGTTAGGTTGGGTTAGGTTGGGTTGGGTTAGGTTAGGTTAGGTTAATTAGGTTAGGTTAGGTTGGGTTGGGTTAGGTTGGGTTGGGTTGAGTTAGGTTAGGTTAGGTAAGGTTAGGTTAGGTTGGGTTGGGTTAGGTTAGGTTAAGTTAGGTTAGGTTAGGTTAGGTTGGGTTAGGTTAGGTTAGGTTAGGTTAGTTTAGGTTAGTTGGTAAACGACAGGAGTAACTATAACTCTATGGGTGGTGCAGTGGAGCCCGGACAAGCATCGGGACCTTCCTGTGGAAAGCCACAGCTGTGCTTTATTCCATGGGCTTTGCGTCTGGAGGTTCTTGCTTCGGCTGGCAGAAAATAGCCGACTCAGAACTGGCACGGACAGGGGGAATCCGACTGTCTAATTAAAACAAAGCATTGCGAGCACCGCTGGTCGGTGCTGATGCAATGTGATTTCTGCCCAGTGCGCTAAATGTCAATATAAAAAAATTAAAAAGCCTGGGTAAACGGCATGAGTAACTATAACTCCGTAGCGGTGCGTCCAAGCCCAAATCAGCGTCGGGACCTTCTTGTGGAAAGCCACAGCTGTGGTTGTTTCCATCGGCTTCGCGCCTGGGGTTGTAGCTTCGGCTGGCAGAAAACAGCCGACTCAGAACTGGCACGGACCGGGGGAATCCGACTGTGGTATTAATTAAAACAAAGCATTGCGAGCGCCGCTGGTCGGTGCTGACGTAATGTGAGTTCTACCCAGTGCTCCAAATGTCAACGTAAAAAAACAAAAAAGCTTGGGTAAACGGCAGGAGTAACTATTACTCCTAGCTGTACTGCTGAGCCCAAATCAGCGTCGGGACCTTCTTGTGGAAAGCCACAGCTGTGCTTGTTTCCATGGGCTTCGCGCCTGGAGGTTCTTGCTTCGGCCGGCAGAAAATAGCTGACTCAGAACTGGCACGGACAGAGGGAATCCGACTGTCTAATTAAAACAAAGCATTGCGAACACCGCTGGTTGGTGCTGATGCAATGTGAGTTCTGTACAGTGCTCCGAATGTCAACTTGGAAAAAAAAAACCGCGGGTAAACGGCAGGAGTAACTATAACTCTATATGCTGTGCATTATGTTAGGTTAGGTGAGGTTAGGTTTGGGTTGGGTTGGGTTGGGTTAGGTTAGGTTAGGTTAGATTAGGTTAGGTTAATTTAGGTTGGGTTGGGTTGGGTTGGGTTAGGTTAAGGTAGGTTAGGTCAGGTTGGGTTAGGTTAGGTTAGATTAGGTTAGGTCAGGTTAGGTTGGGTTAGGTTAGGATAGGTTGGGTTTGGTTGGGTTAGGTTAGGTTGGGTTGGGTTAGGTTAGGTTGGGTTGGGTTAGGTTGGGTTGGGTTGGGTTAGCTTAGGTTAGGTTAGGTTAGGTTGGGTTGGGTTGGGTAGGTTAGGTTAGGTTAGGTTAGGTTAATTGGTAAAAGACAGGAGTAACTATAACTCTATGGGCGGTGCAGTGGAGCCCGGACAAGCATCGGGACCTTCCTGTGGAAAGCCACAGCTGTGCTTTATTCCATGGGCTTTGCGTCTGGAGGTTCTTGCTTCGGCTGGCAGAAAATAGCCGACTCAGAACTGGCATCGACCGGGGGAATCCGACTGCGGTATAAATTAAAACAAAGCATTGCGAGCACCGCTGGTCGGTGCTGACGTAATGTGAGTTCTGCCCAGTGCTCCAAATGTCAACGTAAAAAAACAAAAAAGCTTGGGTAAACGGCAAGAGTAACTATAACTCCGTAGCGGTGCGGCCGAGCCCAAATCAGTGTCGGGACCTTCTTGTGGAAAGCCACAGCTGTGCTTGTTTCCATGAGCTTCGCGCCTGGAGGTTCTTGCTTCGGCCTGCAGAAAATAGCTGACTCAGAACTGGCACGGACAGAGGGAATCCGACTGTCTAATTAAAACAAAGCATTGCGAACACCGCTGGTTGGTGCTGATGCAATGTGAGTTCTGTACAGTGCTCCGAATGTCAACGTGGAAAAAAAACAGCGGGTAAACGGCAGGAGTAACTATAACTCTATATGCTGTGCATTATGTTAGGTTAGGTTAGGTTAGGTTTGGGTTGGGTTGGGTTGGGTTAGGTTAGGTTAGGTTAGGTTAGATTAGGTTAGGTTAATTTAGGTTGGGTTGGGTTGGGTTAGGTTAAGGTAGGTTAGGTTAGGTTGGGTTAGGTTAGGTTAGATTAGGTTAGGTCAGGTTAGGTTGGGTTAGGTTAGGATAGGTTGGGTTTGGTTGGGTTAGGTTAGGTTGGGTTGGGTTAGGTTAGGTTAATTAGGTTAGGTTAGGTTAGGTTGGGTTGGGTTAGGTTGGGTTGGATTGGGTTAGCTTAGGTTAGGTTAGGTTAGGTTGGGTTGGGTTGGGTAGGTTAGGTTAGGTTGGGTTGGTTTAGGTTGGGTTAATTAGGTTAGGTTAGGTTAGGTTAGGTTGGGTTGGGTTAGGTTGGGTTGGGTTGGGTTAGGTTAGGTTAGGTTAGGTTAGGTTAGGTTAGTTTAGGTTAGTTGGTAAACGACAGGAATAACTATAACTCTATGGGCGGTGCAGTGGAGCCCGGACAAGCATCGGGACCTTCCTGTGGAAAGCCACAGCTGTGCTTTATTCCATGGGCTTTGCGTCTGGAGGTTCTTGCTTCGGCTGGCAGAAAATAGCAGACTCAGAACTGGCATCGACCGGGGGAATCCGACTGCGGTATAAATTAAAACAAAGCATTGCGAGCACCGCTGGTCGGTGCTGACGCAATGTGAGTTCTGCAAAGCGCTCCGAATGTCAACGGGGAAATAAAAAAAAGCGCGGGTAAACGGCGGGAGTAAATATAACATTATACGCTGTGCATTATGTTGGTTAGGTTAGGTTAGGTTTGGGTTGGGTTGGGTTAGGTTAGGTTAGGTTAGATTAGGTTAGGTTAGGTTGGGTTGGGTTAGGTTATGTTAGGTTAGGTTAGGCTGGGTTAGGTTAGGTTAGGTTAGATTAGGTTAGTTCAGGTTACGTTGGGTTAGGTTAGCTTAGGTTGGGTTGGGTTGGGTTGGGTTATGTTAGGTTAGCTAGGTTAGGTTAGGTTGTGTTAGGTTGGGTTGGGTTAGGTTGGGTTAGGTTAGGTTAGGTTAGGTTAGGTTAGTTTAGGTTAGTTGGTAAACGACTGGAGTAACTATAACTCTATGGGCGGTTCAGTAGAGCCCGGACAAGCATCGGGACCTTCCTGTGGAAAGCCACAGCTGTGCTTGATTCCATGGGCTTTGCGTCTGGAGGTTCTTGCTTCGGCTGGCAGAAAATAGCCGACTCAGAACTGGCACGGACAGGGGGAATCCGACTGTCTAATTAAAACAAAGCATTGCGAACACCGCTGGTTGGTGCTGATGCAATGTGAGTTCTGTACAGTGCTCCGAATGTCAACGTGGAAAAAAAACAGCGGGTAAACGGCAGGAGTAACTATAACTCTATATGCTGTGCATTATGTTAGGTTAGGTTAGGTTAGGTTTGGGTTGGGTTGGGTTGGGTTAGGTTAGGTTAGGTTAGATTAGGTTAGGTTAATTTAGGTTGGGTTGGGTTGGGTTAGGTTAAGGTAGGTTAGGTTAGGTTGGGTTAGGTTAGGTTAGATTAGGTTAGGTCAGGTTAGGTTAGGATAGGTTGGGTTTGGTTGGGTTAGGTTAGGTTGGGTTGGGTTAGGTTAGGTTAATTAGGTTAGGTTAGGTTAGGTTGGGTTGGGTTAGGTTGGGTTGGATTGGGTTAGCTTAGGTTAGGTTAGGTTAGGTTGGGTTGGGTTGGGTAGGTTAGGTTAGGTTAGGTTGGGTTGGTTTAGGTTGGGTTAATTAGGTTAGGTTAGGTTAGGTTGGGTTGGGTTAGGTTGGGTTGGGTTGGGTTAGGTTAGGTTAGGTTAGGTTAGGTTAGGTTAGTTTAGGTTAGTTGGTAAACGACAGGAATAACTATAACTCTATGGGCGGTGCAGTGGAGCCCGGACAAGCATCGGGACCTTCCTGTGGAAAGCCACAGCTGTGCTTTATTCCATGGGCTTTGCGTCTGGAGGTTCTTGCTTCGGCTGGCAGAAAATAGCCGACTCAGAACTGGCATCGACCGGGGGAATCCGACTGCGGTATAAATTAAAACAAAGCATTGCGAGCACCGCTGGTCGGTGCTGACGCAATGTGAGTTCTGCCCAGCGCTCCGAATGTCAACGGGGAAATAAAAAAAAGCGCGGGTAAACGGCGGGAGTAAATATAACATTATACGCTGTGCATTATGTTGGTTAGGTTAGGTTAGGTTTGGGTTGGGTTGGGTTAGGTTAGGTTAGGTTAGATTAGGTTAGGTTAGGTTGGGTTGGGTTAGGTTATGTTAGGTTAGGTTAGGCTGGGTTAGGTTAGGTTAGGTTAGATTAGGTTAGTTCAGGTTACGTTTGGTTAGGTTAGCTTAGGTTGGGTTGGGTTGGGTTGGGTTATGTTAGGTTAGCTAGGTTAGGTTAGGTTGTGTTAGGTTGGGTTGGGTTAGGTTGGGTTAGGTTAGGTTAGGTTAGGTTAGGTTAGTTTAGGTTAGTTGGTAAACGACTGGAGTAACTATAACTCTATGGGCGGTTCAGTAGAGCCCGGACAAGCATCGGGACCTTCCTGTGGAAAGCCACAGCTGTGCTTGATTCCATGGGCTTTGCGTCTGGAGGTTCTTGCTTCGGCTGGCAGAAAATAGCCGACTCAGAACTGGCACGGACAGGGGGAATCCGACTGTCTAATTAAAACAAAGCATTGCGAGCACCGCTGGTCGGTGCTGACGCAATGTGATTTCTGCCCAGTGCGCTAAATGTCAACGTAAAAAAACAAAAAAGCTTTGGTAGACGGCAGGAGTAACTATTACTCCTAGCTGTACTGCTGAGCCCAAATCAGCGTCAGGACCTTCTTGTGGAAAGCCACAGCTGTGCTTGTTTCCATGGGCTTCGCGCCTGGAGGTTCTTGCTTCGGCCGGCAGAAAATAGCTGACTCAGAACTGGCACGGACAGAGCGAATCCGACTGTCTAATTAAAACAAAGCATTGCGAACACCGCTGGTTGGTGCTTATGCAATGTGAGTTCTGTACAGTGCTCCGAATGTCAACGTGGAAAAAAACCGCGGGTAAACGGCAGGAGTAACTATAACTCTATATGCTGTGCATTATGTTAGGTTAGGTTAGGTTAGGTTAGGTTTGGGTTGGGTTGGGTTGGGTTAGGTTAGGTTAGGTTTGATTAGGTTAGGTTAATTTAGGTTGGGTTGGGTTGGGTTAGGTTAAGGTAGGTTAGGTGAGGTTGGGTTAGGTTAGGTTAGGTTAGATTAGGTTAAGTCAGGTTAGGTTGGGTTAGGTTAAGATAGGTTGGGTTAGGTTGGGATAGGTTAGGTTGGGTTGGGTTAGGTTAGGTTAATTAGGTTAGGTTAGGTTAGGTGTGGTTGGGTTAGGTTGGGTTGGGTTGGGTTAGGTTAGGTTAGGTTAGGTTAGGTTGGGTTGGGTTGGGTTAGGTTAGGTTAGGTTAGGTTAGGTTAGGTTAGGTTGGGTTAGGTTGGGTTAGGTTGGGTTAGGTTAGGTTGAGTTGGGTTAGGTTAGGTTAATTAGGTTAGGTTAGGTTGGGTTGGGTTAGGTTGGGTTGGGTTGGGTTAGGTTAGGTTAGGTAAGGTTAGGTTAGGTTGGGTTGGGTTAGGTTAGGTTAGGTTAAGTTAGGTTAGGTTAGGTTAGGTTAGGTTAGGTTAGGTTGGGTTAGGTTAGGTTAGGTTAGGTTAGGTTAGGTTAGTTTAGGTTAGTTGGTAAACGACAGGAGTAACTATAACTCTATGGGCGGTGCAGTGGAGCCCGGACAAGCATCGGGACCTTCCTGTGGAAAGCCACAGCTGTGCTTTATTCCATGGGCTTTGCGTCTGGAGGTTCTTGCTTCGGCTGGCAGAAAATAGGCGACTCAGAACTGGCACGGACAGGGGGAATCCGACTGTCTAATTAAAACAAAGCATTGCGAGCACCGCTGGTCGGTGCTGATGCAATGTGATTTCTGCCCATTGCTCTAAATGTCAATATAAAAAAATTAAAAAGCCTTGGTAAACGGCATGAGTAACTATAACTCCGTAGCGGTGCGTCCAAGCCCAGATCAGCGTCGGGACCTTCTTGTGGAAAGCCACAGCTGTGGTTGTTTCCATCGGCTTCGCGCCTGGGGTTGTAGCTTCGGCTGGCAGAAAACAGCCGACTCAGAACTGGCACGGACCGGGGGAATCCGACTGTGGTATTAATTAAAACAAAGCATTGCGAGCGCCGCTGGTCGGTGCTGACGTAATGTGAGTTCTGCCCAGTGCTCCAAATGTCAACGTAAAAAAACAAAAAAGCTTGGGTAAACGGCAGGAGTAACTATTACTCCTAGCTGTACTGCTGAGCCCAAATCAGCGTCGGGACCTTCTTGTGGAAAGCCACAGCTGTGCTTGTTTCCATGGGCTTCGCGCCTGGAGGTTCTTGCTTCGGCCGGCAGAAAATAGCCGACTCAGAACTGGCACGGACAGGGGGAATCCGACTGTCTAATTAAAACAAAGCATTGCGAGCACCGCTGGTCGGTGCTGACGCAATGTGATTTCTGCCCAGTGCGCTAAATGTCAACGTAAAAAAACAAAAAAGCTTTGGTAGACGGCAGGAGTAACTATTACTCCTAGCTGTACTGCTGAGCCCAAATCAGCGTCAGGACCTTCTTGTGGAAAGCCACAGCTGTGCTTGTTTCCATGGGCTTCGCGCCTGGAGGTTCTTGCTTCGGCCGGCAGAAAATAGCTGACTCAGAACTGGCACGGACAGAGCGAATCCGACTGTCTAATTAAAACAAAGCATTGCGAACACCGCTGGTTGGTGCTGATGCAATGTGAGTTCTGTACAGTGCTCCGAATGTCAACGTGGAAAAAAACCGCGGGTAAACGGCAGGAGTAACTATAACTCTATATGCTGTGCATTATGTTAGGTTAGGTTAGGTTAGGTTAGGTTTGGGTTGGGTTGGGTTGGGTTAGGTTAGGTTAGGTTTGATTAGGTTAGGTTAATTTAGGTTGGGTTGGGTTAGGTTAAGGTAGGTTAGGTGAGGTTGGGTTAGGTTAGGTTAGGTTAGATTAGGTTAAGTCAGGTTAGGTTGGGTTAGGTTAAGATAGGTTGGGTTAGGTTGGGATAGGTTAGGTTGGGTTGGGTTAGGTTAGGTTAATTAGGTTAGGTTAGGTTAGGTTAGGTTAATTAGGTTAGGTTAGGTTGGGTTGGGTTAGGTTGGGTTGGGTTGGGTAAGGTTAGGTTAGGTTAGGTTAGGTTGGGTTGGGTTGGGTTGGGTTAGGTTAGGTTAGGTTAGGTTGGGTTAGGTTGGGTTAGGTTGGGTTGGGTTAGGTTAGGTTAATTAGGTTAGGTTAGGTTGGGTTGGGTTAGGTTGGGTTGGGTTGAGTTAGGTTAGGTTAGGTAAGGTTAGGTTAGGTTGGGTTGGGTTAGGTTAGGTTAGGTTAAGTTAGGTTAGGTTAGGTTAGGTTGGGTTAGGTTAGGTTAGGTTAGGTTAGTTTAGGTTAGTTGGTAAACGACAGGAGTAACTATAACTCTATGGGCGGTGCAGTGGAGCCCGGACAAGCATCGGGACCTTCCTGTGGAAAGCCACAGCTGTGCTTTATTCCATGGGCTTTGCGTCTGGAGGTTCTTGCTTCGGCTGGCAGAAAATAGCCGACTCAGAACTGGCACGGACAGGGGGAATCCGACTGTCTAATTAAAACAAAGCATTGCGAGCACCGCTGGTCGGTGCTGATGCAATGTGATTTCTGCCCAGTGCGCTAAATGTCAATATAAAAAAATTAAAAAGCCTGGGTAAACGGCATGAGTAACTATAACTCCGTAGCGGTGCGTCCAAGCCCAAATCAGCGTCGGGACCTTCTTGTGGAAAGCCACAGCTGTGGTTGTTTCCATCGGCTTCGCGCCTGGGGTTGTAGCTTCGGCTGGCAGAAAACAGCCGACTCAGAACTGGCACGGACCGGGGGAATCCGACTGTGGTATTAATTAAAACAAAGCATTGCGAGCGCCGCTGGTCGGTGCTGACGTAATGTGAGTTCTACCCAGTGCTCCAAATGTCAACGTAAAAAAACAAAAAAGCTTGGGTAAACGGCAGGAGTAACTATTACTCCTAGCTGTACTGCTGAGCCCAAATCAGCGTCGGGACCTTCTTGTGGAAAGCCACAGCTGTGCTTGTTTCCATGGGCTTCGCGCCTGGAGGTTCTTGCTTCGGCCGGCAGAAAATAGCTGACTCAGAACTGGCACGGACAGAGGGAATCCGACTGTCTAATTAAAACAAAGCATTGCGAACACCGCTGGTTGGTGCTGATGCAATGTGAGTTCTGTACAGTGCTCCGAATGTCAACTTGGAAAAAAAAAACCGCGGGTAAACGGCAGGAGTAACTATAACTCTATATGCTGTGCATTATGTTAGGTTAGGTGAGGTTAGGTTTGGGTTGGGTTGGGTTGGGTTAGGTTAGGTTAGGTTAGATTAGGTTAGGTTAATTTAGGTTGGGTTGGGTTGGGTTGGGTTAGGTTAAGGTAGGTTAGGTCAGGTTGGGTTAGGTTAGGTTAGATTAGGTTAGGTCAGGTTAGGTTGGGTTAGGTTAGGATAGGTTGGGTTTGGTTGGGTTAGGTTAGGTTGGGTTGGGTTAGGTTAGGTTGGGTTGGGTTAGGTTGGGTTGGGTTGGGTTAGCTTAGGTTAGGTTAGGTTAGGTTGGGTTGGGTTGGGTAGGTTAGGTTAGGTTAGGTTAGGTTAGGTTAGGTTAATTGGTAAAAGACAGGAGTAACTATAACTCTATGGGCGGTGCAGTGGAGCCCGGACAAGCATCGGGACCTTCCTGTGGAAAGCCACAGCTGTGCTTTATTCCATGGGCTTTGCGTCTGGAGGTTCTTGCTTCGGCTGGCAGAAAATAGCCGACTCAGAACTGGCATCGACCGGGGGAATCCGACTGCGGTATAAATTAAAACAAAGCATTGCGAGCACCGCTGGTCGGTGCTGACGTAATGTGAGTTCTGCCCAGTGCTCCAAATGTCAACGTAAAAAAACAAAAAAGCTTGGGTAAACGGCAAGAGTAACTATAACTCCGTAGCGCTGCGGCCGAGCCCAAATCAGTGTCGGGACCTTCTTGTGGAAAGCCACAGCTGTGCTTGTTTCCATGAGCTTCGCGCCTGGAGGTTCTTGCTTCGGCCGGCAGAAAATAGCTGACTCAGAACTGGCACGGACAGAGGGAATCCGACTGTCTAATTAAAACAAAGCATTGCGAACACCGCTGGTTGGTGCTGATGCAATGTGAGTTCTGTACAGTGCTCCGAATGTCAACGTGGAAAAAAAAAAGCGGGTAAACGGCAGGAGTAACTATAACTCTATATGCTGTGCATTATGTTAGGTTAGGTTAGGTTAGGTTTGGGTTGGGTTGGGTTGGGTTAGGTTAGGTTAGGTTAGATTAGGTTAGGTTAATTTAGGTTGGGTTGGGTTGGGTTAGGTTAAGGTAGGTTAGGTTAGGTTGGGTTAGGTTAGGTTAGATTAGGTTAGGTCAGGTTAGGTTGGGTTAGGTTAGGATAGGTTGGGTTTGGTTGGGTTAGGTTAGGTTGGGTTGGGTTAGGTTAGGTTAATTAGGTTAGGTTAGGTTAGGTTGGGTTGGGTTAGGTTGGGTTGGATTGGGTTAGCTTAGGTTAGGTTAGGTTAGGTTGGGTTGGGTTGGGTAGGTTAGGTTAGGTTAGGTTGGGTTGGTTTAGGTTGGGTTAATTAGGTTAGGTTAGGTTAGGTTAGGTTGGGTTGGGTTAGGTTGGGTTGGGTTGGGTTAGGTTAGGTTAGGTTAGGTTAGGTTAGGTTAGTTTAGGTTAGTTGGTAAACGACAGGAATAACTATAACTCTATGGGCGGTGCAGTGGAGCCCGGACAAGCATCGGGACCTTCCTGTGGAAAGCCACAGCTGTGCTTTATTCCATGGGCTTTGCGTCTGGAGGTTCTTGCTTCGGCTGGCAGAAAATAGCCGACTCAGAACTGGCATCGACCGGGGGAATCCGACTGCGGTATAAATTAAAACAAAGCATTGCGAGCACCGCTGGTCGGTGCTGACGCAATGTGAGTTCTGCCCAGCGCTCCGAATGTCAACGGGGAAATAAAAAAAAGCGCGGGTAAACGGCGGGAGTAAATATAACATTATACGCTGTGCATTATGTTGGTTAGGTTAGGTTAGGTTTGGGTTGGGTTGGGTTAGGTTAGGTTAGGTTAGATTAGGTTAGGTTAGGTTGGGTTGGGTTAGGTTATGTTAGGTTAGGTTAGGCTGGGTTAGGTTAGGTTAGGTTAGATTAGGTTAGTTCAGGTTACGTTGGGTTAGGTTAGCTTAGGTTGGGTTGGGTTGGGTTGGGTTATGTTAGGTTAGCTAGGTTAGGTTAGGTTGTGTTAGGTTGGGTTGGGTTAGGTTGGGTTAGGTTAGGTTAGGTTAGGTTAGGTTAGTTTAGGTTAGTTGGTAAACGACTGGAGTAACTATAACTCTATGGGCGGTTCAGTAGAGCCCGGACAAGCATCGGGACCTTCCTGTGGAAAGCCACAGCTGTGCTTGATTCCATGGGCTTTGCGTCTGGAGGTTCTTGCTTCGGCTGGCAGAAAATAGCCGACTCAGAACTGGCACGGACAGGGGGAATCCGACTGTCTAATTAAAACAAAGCATTGCGAACACCGCTGGTTGGTGCTGATGCAATGTGAGTTCTGTACAGTGCTCCGAATGTCAACGTGGAAAAAAAACAGCGGGTAAACGGCAGGAGTAACTATAACTCTATATGCTGTGCATTATGTTAGGTTAGGTTAGGTTAGGTTTGGGTTGGGTTGGGTTGGGTTAGGTTAGGTTAGGTTAGATTAGGTTAGGTTAATTTAGGTTGGGTTGGGTTGGGTTAGGTTAAGGTAGGTTAGGTTAGGTTGGGTTAGGTTAGGTTAGATTAGGTTAGGTCAGGTTAGGTTGGGTTAGGTTAGGATAGGTTGGGTTTGGTTGGGTTAGGTTAGGTTGGGTTGGGTTAGGTTAGGTTAATTAGGTTAGGTTAGGTTAGGTTGGGTTGGGTTAGGTTGGGTTGGATTGGGTTAGCTTAGGTTAGGTTAGGTTAGGTTGGGTTGGGTTGGGTAGGTTAGGTTAGGTTAGGTTGGGTTGGTTTAGGTTGGGTTAATTAGGTTAGGTTAGGTTAGGTTAGGTTGGGTTGGGTTGGGTTAGGTTAGGTTAGGTTAGGTTAGGTTAGGTTAGTTTAGGTTAGTTGGTAAACGACAGGAATAACTATAACTCTATGGGCGGTGCAGTGGAGCCCGGACAAGCATCGGGACCTTCCTGTGGAAAGCCACAGCTGTGCTTTATTCCATGGGCTTTGCGTCTGGAGGTTCTTGCTTCGGCTGGCAGAAAATAGCCGACTCAGAACTGGCACGGACAGGGGGAATCCGACTGTCTAATTAAAACAAAGCATTGCGAGCACCGCTGGTCGGTGCTGACGCAATGTGATTTCTGCCCAGTGCGCTAAATGTCAACGTAAAAAAACAAAAAAGCTTTGGTAGACGGCAGGAGTAACTATTACTCCTAGCTGTACTGCTGAGCCCAAATCAGCGTCAGGACCTTCTTGTGGAAAGCCACAGCTGTGCTTGTTTCCATGGGCTTCGCGCCTGGAGGTTCTTGCTTCGGCCGGCAGAAAATAGCTGACTCAGAACTGGCACGGACAGAGCGAATCCGACTGTCTAATTATAACAAAGCATTGCGAACACCGCTGGTTGGTGCTTATGCAATGTGAGTTCTGTACAGTGCTCCGAATGTCAACGTGGAAAAAAACCGCGGGTAAACGGCAGGAGTAACTATAACTCTATATGCTGTGCATTATGTTAGGTTAGGTTAGGTTAGGTTAGGTTTGGGTTGGGTTGGGTTGGGTTAGGTTAGGTTAGGTTTGATTAGGTTAGGTTAATTTAGGTTGGGTTGGGTCGGGTTAGGTTAAGGTAGGTTAGGTGAGGTTGGGTTAGGTTAGGTTAGGTTAGATTAGGTTAAGTCAGGTTAGGTTGGGTTAGGTTAAGATAGGTTGGGTTAGGTTGGGATAGGTTAGGTTGGGTTGGGTTAGGTTAGGTTAATTAGGTTAGGTTAGGTTAGGTGTGGTTGGGTTAGGTTGGGTTGGGTTGGGTTAGGTTAGGTTAGGTTAGGTTAGGTTGGGTTGGGTTGGGTTAGGTTAGGTTAGGTTAGGTTAGGTTAGGTTGGGTTAGGTTGGGTTAGGTTAGGTTGAGTTGGGTTAGGTTAGGTTAATTAGGTTAGGTTAGGTTGGGTTGGGTTAGGTTGGGTTGGGTTGGGTTAGGTTAGGTTAGGTAAGGTTAGGTTAGGTTGGGTTGGGTTAGGTTAGGTTAGGTTAAGTTAGGTTAGGTTAGGTTAGGTTAGGTTAGGTTAGGTTGGGTTAGGTTAGGTTAGGTTAGGTTAGGTTAGGTTAGTTTAGGTTAGTTGGTAAACGACAGGAGTAACTATAACTCTATGGGCGGTGCAGTGGAGCCCGGACAAGCATCGGGACCTTCCTGTGGAAAGCCACAGCTGTGCTTTATTCCATGGGCTTTGCGTCTGGAGGTTCTTGCTTCGGCTGGCAGAAAATAGGCGACTCAGAACTGGCACGGACAGGGGGAATCCGACTGTCTAATTAAAACAAAGCATTGCGAGCACCGCTGGTCGGTGCTGATGCAATGTGATTTCTGCCCATTGCGCTAAATGTCAATATAAAAAAATTAAAAAGCCTTGGTAAACGGCATGAGTAACTATAACTCCGTAGCGGTGCGTCCAAGCCCAGATCAGCGTCGGGACCTTCTTGTGGAAAGCCACAGCTGTGGTTGTTTCCATCGGCTTCGCGCCTGGGGTTGTAGCTTCGGCTGGCAGAAAACAGCCGACTCAGAACTGGCACGGACCGGGGGAATCCGACTGTGGTATTAATTAAAACAAAGCATTGCGAGCGCCGCTGGTCGGTGCTGACGTAATGTGAGTTCTGCCCAGTGCTCCAAATGTCAACGTAAAAAAACAAAAAAGCTTGGGTAAACGGCAGGAGTAACTATTACTCCTAGCTGTACTGCTGAGCCCAAATCAGCGTCGGGACCTTCTTGTGGAAAGCCACAGCTGTGCTTGTTTCCATGGGCTTCGCGCCTGGAGGTTCTTGCTTCGGCCGGCAGAAAATAGCCGACTCAGAACTGGCACGGACAGGGGGAATCCGACTGTCTAATTAAAACAAAGCATTGCGAGCACCGCTGGTCGGTGCTGACGCAATGTGATTTCTGCCCAGTGCGCTAAATGTCAACGTAAAAAAACAAAAAAGCTTTGGTAGACGGCAGGAGTAACTATTACTCCTAGCTGTACTGCTGAGCCCAAATCAGCGTCAGGACCTTCTTGTGGAAAGCCACAGCTGTGCTTGTTTCCATGGGCTTCGCGCCTGGAGGTTCTTGCTTCGGCCGGCAGAAAATAGCTGACTCAGAACTGGCACGGACAGAGCGAATCCGACTGTCTAATTAAAACAAAGCATTGCGAACACCGCTGGTTGGTGCTGATGCAATGTGAGTTCTGTACAGTGCTCCGAATGTCAACGTGGAAAAAAACCGCGGGTAAACGGCAGGAGTAACTATAACTCTATATGCTGTGCATTATGTTAGGTTAGGTTAGGTTAGGTTAGGTTTGGGTTGGGTTGGGTTGGGTTAGGTTAGGTTAGGTTTGATTAGGTTAGGTTAATTTAGGTTGGGTTGGGTTAGGTTAAGGTAGGTTAGGTGAGGTTGGGTTAGGTTAGGTTAGGTTAGATTAGGTTAAGTCAGGTTAGGTTGGGTTAGGTTAAGATAGGTTGGGTTAGGTTGGGATAGGTTAGGTTGGGTTGGGTTAGGTTAGGTTAATTAGGTTAGGTTAGGTTAGGTTGGGTTGGGTTAGGTTGGGTTGGGTTGGGTAAGGTTAGGTTAGGTTAGGTTAGGTTGGGTTGGGTTGGGTTAGGTTAGGTTAGGTTAGGTTAGGTTAGGTTAGGTTGGGTTAGGTTGGGTTAGGTTGGGTTAGGTTAGGTTGGGTTGGGTTAGGTTAGGTTAATTAGGTTAGGTTAGGTTGGGTTGGGTTAGGTTGGGTTGGGTTGAGTTAGGTTAGGTTAGGTAAGGTTAGGTTAGGTTGGGTTGGGTTAGGTTAGGTTAGGTTAAGTTAGGTTAGGTTAGGTTAGGTTGGGTTAGGTTAGGTTAGGTTAGGTTAGTTTAGGTTAGTTGGTAAACGACAGGAGTAACTATAACTCTATGGGCGGTGCAGTGGAGCCCGGACAAGCATCGGGACCTTCCTGTGGAAAGCCACAGCTGTGCTTTATTCCATGGGCTTTGCGTCTGGAGGTTCTTGCTTCGGCTGGCAGAAAATAGCCTACTCAGAACTGGCACGGACAGGGGGAATCCGACTGTCTAATTAAAACAAAGCATTGCGAGCACCGCTGGTCGGTGCTGATGCAATGTGATTTCTGCCCAGTGCGCTAAATGTCAATATAAAAAAATTAAAAAGCCTGGGTAAACGGCATGAGTAACTATAACTCCGTAGCGGTGCGTCCAAGCCCAAATCAGCGTCGGGACCTTCTTGTGGAAAGCCACAGCTGTGGTTGTTTCCATCGGCTTCGCGCCTGGGGTTGTAGCTTCGGCTGGCAGAAAACAGCCGACTCAGAACTGGCACGGACCGGGGGAATCCGACTGTGGTATTAATTAAAACAAAGCATTGCGAGCGCCGCTGGTCGGTGCTGACGTAATGTGAGTTCTGCCCAGTGCTCCAAATGTCAACGTAACAAAACAAAAAAGGTTGGGTAAACGGCAGGAGTAACTATTACTCCTAGCTGTACTGCTGAGCCCAAATCAGCGTGGGGACCTTCTTGTGGAAAGCCACAGCTGTGCTTGTTTCCATGGGCTTCGGGCCTGGAGGTTCTTGCTTCGGCCGGCAGAAAATAGCTGACTCAGAACTGGCACGGACAGAGGGAATCCGACTGTCTAATTAAAACAAAGCATTGCGAACACCGCTGGTTGGTGCTGATGCAATGTGAGTTCTGTACAGTGCTCCGAATGTCAACTTGGAAAAAAAAACCGCGGGTAAACGGCAGGAGTAACTATAACTCTATATGCTGTGCATTATGTTAGGTTAGGTTAGGTTAGGTTTGGGTTGGGTTGGGTTGGGTTAGGTTAGGTTAGGTTAGATTAGGTTAGGTTAATTTAGGTTGGGTTGGGTTGGGTTGGGTTAGGTTAAGGTAGGTTAGGTTAGGTTGGGTTAGGTTAGGTTAGATTAGGTTAGGTCAGGTTAGGTTGGGTTAGGTTAGGATAGGTTGGGTTTGGTTGGGTTAGGTTAGGTTGGGTTGGGTTAGGTTAGGTTGGGTTGGGTTAGGTTGGGTTGGGTTGGGTTAGCTTAGGTTAGGTTAGGTTAGGTTGGGTTGGGTTGGGTAGGTTAGGTTAGGTTAGGTTAGGTTAGGTTAATTGGTAAAAGACAGGAGTAACTATAACTCTATGGGCGGTGCAGTGGAGCCCGGACAAGCATCGGGACCTTCCTGTGGAAAGCCACAGCTGTGCTTTATTCCATGGGCTTTGCGTCTGGAGGTTCTTGCTTCGGCTGGCAGAAAATAGCCGACTCAGAACTGGCATCGACCGGGGGAATCCGACTGCGGTATAAATTAAAACAAAGCATTGCGAGCACCGCTGGTCGGGGCTGACGTAATGTGAGTTCTGCCCAGTGCTCCAAATGTCAACGTAAAAAAACAAAAAAGCTTGGGTAAACGGCAAGAGTAACTATAACTCCGTAGCGGTGCTGCCGAGCCCAAATCAGCGTCGGGACCTTCTTGTGGAAAGCCACAGCTGTGCTTGTTTCCATGAGCTTCGCGCCTGGAGGTTCTTGCTTCGGCCGGCAGAAAATAGCTGACTCAGAACTGGCACGGACAGAGGAATCCGACTGTCTAATTAAAACAAAGCATTGCGAACACCGCTGGTTGGTGCTGATGCAATGTGAGTTCTGTACAGTGCTCCGAATGTCAACGTGGAAAAAAAACCGCGGGTAAACGGCAGGAGTAACTATAACTCTATATGCTGTGCATTATGTTAGGTTAGGTTAGGTTAGGTTTGGGTTGGGTTGGGTTGGGTTAGGTTAGGTTAGGTTAGATTAGGTTAGGTTAATTTAGGTTGGGTTGGGTTGGGTTAGGTTAAGGTAGGTTAGGTTAGGTTGGGTTAGGTTAGGTTAGATTAGGTTAGGTCAGGTTAGGTTGGGTTAGGTTAGGATAGGTTGGGTTTGGTTGGGTTAGGTTAGGTTGGGTTGGGTTAGGTTAGGTTAATTAGGTTAGGTTAGGTTAGGTTGGGTTGGGTTAGGTTGGGTTGGATTGGGTTAGCTTAGGTTAGGTTAGGTTAGGTTAGGTTGGGTTGGGTTGGGTAGGTTAGGTTAGGTTAGGTTGGGTTAGGTTAGGTTGGGTTGGTTTAGGATGGGTTAATTAGGTTAGGTTAGGTTAGGTTAGGTTGGGTTGGGTTAGGTTGGGTTGGGTTGGGTTAGGTTAGGTTAGGTTAGGTTAGGTTAGTTTAGGTTAGTTGGTAAACGACAGGAATAACTATAACTCTATGGGCGGTGCAGTGGAGCCCGGACAAGCATCGGGACCTTCCTGTGGAAAGCCACAGCTGTGCTTTATTCCATGGGCTTTGCGTCTGGAGGTTCTTGCTTCGGCTGGCAGAAAATAGCCGACTCAGAACTGGCATCGACCGGGGGAATCCGACTGCGGTATAAATTAAAACAAAGGATTGCGAGCACCGCTGGTCGGTGCTGACGCAATGAGTTCTGCCCAGCGCTCCGAATGTCAACGGGGAAATAAAAAAAAGCGCGGGTAAACGGCGGGAGTAAATATAACATTATACGCTGTGCATTATGTTGGTTAGGTTAGGTTAGGTTTGGGTTGGGTTAGGTTAGGTTAGGTTAGATTAGGTTAGGTTAGGTTGGGTTGGGTTAGGTTATGTTAGGTTAGGTTAGGCTGGGTTAGGTTAGGTTAGGTTAGATTAGGTTAGTTCAGGTTACGTTGGGTTAGGTTAGCTTAGGTTGGGTTGGGTTGGGTTGGGTTATGTTAGGTTAGCTAGGTTAGGTTAGGTTGTGTTAGGTTGGGTTGGGTTAGGTTAGGTTAGGTTAGGTTAGGTTAGGTTAGGTTAGGTTAGGTTAGGTTAGGTTAGGTTAGGTTAGGTTAGGTTAGGTTAGGTTAGGTTGGGTTAGGTTGGGTTAGGTTAGGTTAGGTTAGGTTAGGTTAGGTTAGGTTAGGTTAGGTTAGGTTAGGTTAGGTTAGGTTAGGTTAGGTTAGGTTAGGTTAGGTTAGGTTAGGTTAGGTTAGGTTAGGTTAGGTTAGGTTAGGTTAGGTTAGGTTAGGTTAGGTTAGGTTAGGTTAGGTTAGGTTAGGTTAGGTTAGGTTAGGTTAGGTTAGGTTAGGTTAGGTTGGGTTGGGTTGGGTTAGGTTAGGTTAGGTTAGGTTAGGTTAGGTTAGGTTAGGTTAGGTTAGGTTAGGTTAGGTTAGGTTAGGTTAGGTTAGGTTGGGTTGGGTTGGGTTGGGTTGGGTTGGGTTGGGTTGGGTTGGGTTGGGTTGGGTTGGGTTGGGTTGGGTTAGGTTGGGTTGGGTTGGGTTGGGTTGGGTTGGGTTGGGTTGGGTTGGGTTGGGTTGGGTTGGGTTAGGTTAGGTTAGGTTAGGTTAGGTTAGGTTAGGTTAGGTTAGGTTAGGTTAGGTTAGGTTAGGTTAGGTTAGGTTAGGTTAGGTTAGGTTAGGTTAGGTTAGGTTAGGTTAGGTTAGGTTAGGTTAGGTTAGGTTAGGTTAGGTTAGGTTAGGTTAGGTTAGGTTAGGTTAGGTTAGGTTAGGTTAGGTTAGGTTAGGTTAGGTTAGGTTAGGTTAGGTTAGGTTAGGTTAGGTTAGGTTAGGTTAGGTTAGGTTAGGTTAGGTTAGGTTAGGTTAGGTTAGGTTAGGTTAGGTTAGGTTAGGTTAGGTTAGGTTAGGTTAGGTTAGGTTAGGTTAGGTTAGGTTAGGTTAGGTTAGGTTAGGTTAGGTTAGGTTAGGTTAGGTTAGGTTAGGTTAGGTTAGGTTAGGTTAGGTTAGGTTAGGTTAGGTTAGGTTAGGTTAGGTTAGGTTAGGTTAGGTTAGGTTAGGTTAGGTTAGGTTAGGTTAGGTTAGGTTAGGTTAGGTTAGGTTAGGTTAGGTTAGGTTAGGTTAGGTTAGGTTAGGTTAGGTTAGGTTAGGTTAGTTAGGTTAGGTTAGGTTAGGTTAGGTTAGGTTAGGTTAGGTTAGGTTAGGTTAGGTTAGGTTAGGTTAGGTTAGGTTAGGTTAGGTTAGGTTAGGTTAGGTTAGGTTAGGTTAGGTTAGGTTAGGTTAGGTTAGGTTAGGTTAGGTTAGGTTAGGTTAGGTTAGGTTAGGTTAGGTTAGGTTAGGTTAGGTTAGGTTAGGTTAGGTTAGGTTAGGTTAGGTTAGGTTAGGTTAGGTTAGGTTAGGTTAGGTTAGGTTAGGTTAGGTTAGGTTAGGTTAGGTTAGGTTAG